>NC_063334.1:37667483-37725937 GCF_021869965.1 Rhincodon typus
GGAGGATGATGCGTTGGATCCAGAAGTTGGTGGGGTGGTACGTGAGGACGAGGGGGATTCTGTTTTGGTTGTTATTGCGGGGAGGGGTGTGAGGGATGGGTTGCAGGAAATGCAGGAGACACAATCGAGGGCGTTCTCGACCACTGAAGGGGGTATATTGTGGTCCTTGAAAAACGAGGACATCTGAGATAACACCCCACCAATCTCCGGATCCAACGCATCATCCTCTGACACTTCCGCCATCTGCAATCCGATCCCACCACCAAAGACATTTTTCCCTCCCCACCCTTATCTGCTTTCCGGAAGGACCACTCTCTCCGGGACTCCCTTGTCCGCTCCACACTCCCCTCCAGCCCCACCACACCCGGCACTTTTCCCTGCAACCGCAGGAAGTGCTACACCTGCCCCTACACCTCCCCCCTCGGTTCGCACTAAACAACTGCACTTCTCAGTCGCGAACCATTTCAACTCCCCCTCCCATTCCTCAGACGACATGTCCATCCTGGGCCTCCTGCAGTGCCACAACGATGCCACCCGAAGGTTGCAGGAACAGCACCTCACATTCCGCTTGGGAACCCTACAGCCCAATAGTATCAATGTGGACTTCACAAGCTTCAAAATCTCCCCTCCCCCGACCGCATCCCAAAACCAGCCCAACTTGTCCCCGCCTCCCTAACCTGTCCTTCCTCCTACCTATCCCCTCCTCCCACCTCAAGCTCCACCCCCATCTCCTACCTACTAACCTCATCCCACCTCCTTGACCTGTCCGTCCTCCCTGGACTGACCTATCTCCTCGCTACCTCCCCACCTACACTCACCTTTACTGGCTCAATCCCCGCCTCTTTGACCTGTCTGTCTCCTCTCCACCTATCTTCTCCTCTATCCATCTTCTATCCGCCTCCCCCTCTCTCCCTATTTATTTCAGAATCCCCTTCCCTTCCCCCATTTCTGAAGAAGGGTCCAGGCCCGAAAAGTCAGCCTTCCTGCTCCTCTGATGCTGCTTGGCCTGCTGTGTTCATCCAGTTCTACACGTTGTTATCTCAGATTCTCCAGCATCTGCAGTTCCTACTATCTCTTTTTCCACCCTCCTTATTTCTTTTAAAGCATCTAAATCCTGGAACTACCAACATCCATTCCTCTCCCTGAGTTACCCAAGTTTCTGTAATGGCCACAACATCGTAGTTCCAAGTACTGACCCTTGTATTTCTCCTGTATTCTCTCTGTTTGTTTGGATTTCCAACATTCACAGTATTTTACTTTTATATGGGAAATAGAGTAATTGGCAGTTAATTCAACCCTGCGGCCTACACATGTCAGAAACCTTTCTTTTTTTATTTTACCTGCCTTCATTATTGCTTTTATTAAAGGCATTAGCACTTCAAAAATTGACCTCACAATCAATTTTATCCCAGATCTTTAATAATAAATGAATTTAATTGATTCCAAAAGTGAGTTTAATTAAAAAAAAAGAACTTATAAAATTAGTTGCATTTATTTATTTCATACTTTTAGGAGTAGAGTATAGCTACAAGATTTTGGTAGGGACTACACTATAACATTTCTTCATCACACCGGGATAAACTTAACGTATTTGCTCTCCCAGCATGGAACATCTGCTGTCTGCACTCGTTATGTATGTTTGGGACAGAGATCATCAAATTCGGCAGGATTTTGCAACCATTATGGATAGAAAATCCTGCAATATCTGCTGGCCTTCTGTGCCCTGGTTCCCAAAATGAGTTGTCGCCAGATTAAGCTTCTTGAAAGGAGCTTGAATTTTGAAAATGTAAACTTATATCTCAAAATCTGAATGTATACTCAGAGAAATTCTATGAATACAGAAAAACAGTAGACATTATTTCATGGTCTGCAATATTGAAGGATGTCATTTGTGGTACATCCTTTTAAGCAGCATTTATCTGCGAGCTCAGTACCACTCAAACCGCTACGGGTGAAACGCTGTAGAAGAGCAGATTGCACCTCACTGTTTTCCTTGGTCTCAAAGTCATACTTGTGCACTACATCTGGCTCATTTTGATGGTAGTCATTGTAAAATGGTTCCTGTCCATAATTAAATTCAGGTTGAATCCCACCATTGTCAGATGTCTGCAGATTCTTCTTCTTTGGCCAATTGGTGTCATCATTACCTCTTGAGGTCTGGGAGAAATCTGGAACCAAAAACATAACTCCACTGGTGAACATTACCAAGATTGACCTTGATTTCCTTACACCTGTCCTAATTTTATGGTGCTGCTTGTCAGAAAGTGAAATGTCCTGGTCCTTTCCTTGAATTTGTGATCACCCAGACACAAGTCTGTAAATGTAAGATTGTGCTGTTTGATGATGCATATACTGGAAAAAGGTTGTTTTTTTTTGTGTGGTGCCTCTTTAAGAACACTGTGGTTTGGGAGTACTTTGAAAAATGATTAATTGATTTCCTGATTATGCTGTCAGTAGATTCCATGAAACCTAAACATGTTAAAGAATGTCTCTGAGAATACAGAAACTCTGTTAATATGTGGGTTCTGCTGTTGGAAAGGACAGAGCACTGAAGTCAGGGAGAGCAAGGCAATCTGGATTGTGCCAAATACTTTGTTGCTAGTAACATGGTGCCAGAGCCCAATAGAACACATAAAGTATTAGAGAAAGGGGTCTCTGGAGATTCAGTGGCATCAGAAATGTTGTGACCAAGCTGAGAGTGGGTACGTGGACATCTGCCTTTTCAGTATTTACTGTGTTCTGAAACTTCAGAAAAAGTACGGTTGCTGCTTAAAGCTAGTCAAAAGCTGAAAGTGTGATGGAAAAGGAAAGATCCTACAAAGCTAAGGCCAATTTGGAAATACTGTTCTGGGCCCACATTTACGTGGGAAGTAATGTGAGAGCATGGGGTGGTATTATTGTTGCACTGACTATTTAAAGCAAAACTTCCTATTTCCTTCCTTATCTGAAACATCTTTCACCTGTTAGTTAATGTTTGAATTACAATTGATTTTAGTTCATTTGCCACAATAGATGTTTCAAAAAGTGCAATCTTGTCCATCAGTTTTCTTTCTGGTGGTATCATGGTGATTCTTGTTAGAAGGTACTGGGTCTCAATGTGGCTTGTAACTGCAGGCATTGGGGTGTTAATGGTTGTAAAGATTGCCAATTAGTCAAACCATATCTGGGTGTCATGGTGGTTCAGTGATTAGCACTGCTGCCTCACAGTGCCAGGGACTGGGTTTAATTCCAGCCTTGGGTAATTGTCTGTGTGGCATTTGTGCATTCTCCGCACGCCTGCGTGGGTTTCGTCCGGGTGCCCTGGCTTCCTCCCACAATCCAAAGATGTGCAGGTTAGGTGGATTGACTGTGCTAAATTGTCCCTAGTGTGCAGGCGAGGTGAAAGTAGTGATAGAGTAAGGAGCTTGGTCTGAGTGGGCTGTTCTTCAGAGGGGTGGGGAGGACTGCTTCCACACTGTATGATTCTGTGAAACTATTTGAACATTCAATTTAAAATACAAAATAATGCCAAATCTGGGCATGGTCTCCCAACAACAGTCATGGTCTCCACCTCAGCACTACCAAGTCCTGGAGCTGCTGACCTCTAATAGCTATTCCAGGTGGGTGGGACTTCCTGTTTGAGTTTTATAATTCTGGCAGAAACTTCACCGTCAACCAATCAGCTGCCTGATTGACATAAGATCTGGTGTGTCTTTTGACCAAGATGGGTTGTGGGCTTCTCTCCAAGAAATTAAACTAAAATCTGAACTGCATCCACATTGAGAATTGATGCGCCATTCTGTGCGTTATATCCCAACATTAAACTTTAACCTGGTGATGACTGAACCTCTTATCATCTCTTGTACATTTTGTTGAAAGGATAGCTTGGAACTAGTAATTAAAGTGGTTCATTCATCATGCCACGTTGCTAAATGAACAAGATTGTAATAAATTTGAATAATTCCTTTTAACAAAAAAGAATAGACTGATATCATCAACATTTAAACTGATCATTAACAATGTCTATTATTCTTTGCATGCCATTAATAAGTGAACAGAAATGGAATGTAATCTATCATAATTTAGCCTTTCATTAAAAAGATCCATGTTTTTCATGAACTGGAATCATTTGACAGGAAGACTCTTGGATGGGAATTTGCTTTTATCACTACTTATTGCCCATCCCTAATTGTTTTCAAGACGGTGATGGTAAGCTGTATTCTTGAACTGCTATAGTCCATTGATGTAAGGGCACCCACAATTCTGCTGGGGAGGAATCTCCAGGATTTTCACCCAGTGAAGTTGATGGAATGACAAAATAATTACAAATCAGGATAGTAATGGATTGGAAGGGTCTTTGCAGTTTGTGGATTCCCAGGAATCTGCTGCACTTGTCCTTCTATGTGTTACAGGTTCCATTAGTTTTGAAGGCGCTAGCAGAGTAGCATTATTTGAATGACTGTGACACATCTTGTAGATTTCTTTTGTTTATTATTTTGTGGGATGTGGGTATATCTGGTAAGGCTGATATTTGTTCCCAATCCCTAATTGTTCTTGAGCTAAATGACTTCCTAGGCCAATTAGCAGGGCAGTTAAAGCCAAACACCACATTGCTTTAGGAATCATATGTAGCCATATTCAATAAAGAGGCAGATTTCCCTTCCTAAAGGAAATTACAGAACCAGATTTTGTTTTACAACAGTTGATACTGGTTATCATAGATACCATCACTGAGATCGGCTTTCAAATCCAGACTTCTTAACTGAATTCAAATCCCACCAGCTGTAGTGGTGGGATTTGTATGCGTGCCCCCAGAGAATTAGCCTGTGGTTCTGGATTGTTGGTCATGTAACACTGCCACTATACCATTACGTCCCAATGGTGCACCAAACTGCCACTGAGCATTGGTGATGGATGGAGCAAACGTTTAAGATGGTGACTAGGGTACCAATCAAGTGAGTTGTCTCAGAATCACTCCTGTATTGCCACTTGAACATCAGTGGAGAAGATTGAAGTTAAGGACAGGTTGGACAAAATACCCAAAACACGTTGAGGATTGAGTTTGAACTAACTTCTTATGGGTGACCAGTTTCATGGGAAGGACCCCACATGAGTTACTCAAAAGGAAAAATTCTCAAAATTAAGTTAGAGGGCAGAAGGGAGTGAGCCTGACTCTCCATCATCCAGCTAGACTAGGAACTGGTTTCCCTCTACCAGAATAAACAAACCAGATCCTACACTTAAAGAGGATTGAGGTAGTAATCTTTGTCATGGGCTGCAGTTTATACAGCTGTGAGAGCTGGCTTGACCATAGAACATGTAGGAAGCAATGTGTACTTAATTTTGTACTCAATATAACACATGGTAATTAGTGGTGTGAGATCATCAGGCTCAGTTTTAAGTCACTGCTCACACAAACCAGACAGCAGCAGGGAGAAGCTGAATGGTTTAAGAGTCCTAAAGAAGAAATCTTTATAGAAATGATCAACAAGGAAGATTAATCCAATGAGTCATGAAGTATTTTAGATCTGATAAGATAGATTCTACAACAGGAGAGTTAGCAACTCCCAGGAAAAGGGGAATTGGTAACTCAAAAGCAGATATGTGCTGCATTGTGAAGCAGTGAGCTTTGGGAACAGGGATACATTAGGTCTGGATGGGGAGAATGGGGTGTCAGATTCCAGGCGACAGTGGAGGTGTGCGGTCCTGAGAGGAGAGGCAGGTGTTGGATCCAGCAACAGGGGATGGAGGCTTCTGATTCTCAGGGAAAAAGTGCACATTTGGTCCTGGGGCTGAGGAGGTGTTGGATCTTAAGTGAATGGAGAATATCAGTTCCCAGGAGGGTGGGAGCTTTCAGATCAGGGTCCAAGGGTTTTAAAGTATCTTGTGGATGCATAGTTAAGGCTGTGTGTAATAAGTTGGGGCATCAGTTTAATAGTTACCCGGGTGTTAGATAAGATTTTTAATTGTCTACCTTTTCTTGAGTATCTATTTATTTAACTGCAGGTGAGCCCTCTGAGCTCTCCAGTTTAAATGAATACTCTTGGATTGTTCTATATGAAGGGCAATCGACCATTGGAATCTTCCATGTTCCAGGCAATTTCCTTGAAATCTGCTACATTGGAAAATCTGTAGAGTCTAGAAGCGCAACTCCCAACAAAGCTGCAAAAACAACTACCTGGCCACTGATGATGTTTCAAGAAAATTGATAAAGGAGAACTGGTACGTGTAGTGTATTTGATAAGCTGCCACAAAAAAAGTGTATTAGTATGGATTGAGGATTGGTTAACATATAGAAGGCAGAGAGCCAGGATTGGGTACTTTAGGGGTTAGAAATATATAAGTAGTGGAGTACCAGAAAGATCAGTACTAGGGTCTCCATTATTTACTATCTATATTAATGGCTTGAAGAGGGATCAGATGTTGCCAAACCTGCTGAGTTTCTCCAGCAATTTCTGTTTTTGTTTTAGATTTTCAGAATCTGCAGTTCTTTATTTTATTATATTGCATGAAAAATATTTTGGCCAGGAAAGCCTAATTTTAGGAATGGGTCAAAAAAAGCACAAAATTGGGCATCTTACAGAAAGCAAGTTCTGAGATACAGAATAATCTCCAAATTAGACATTAAATCAGAAAATGATTTTATATAACAGTTGCACATTCAGAGGAATCCACAGATGATTTTTTAAAAACGATTAGTAAAGAATGCACCCATGGTGACTTCAATTCAGAATTTGTAAAATGCAGAATTACTGTAGTCATTACTGATGAGACTTCATCAGCTTTATTATACTTAAAAGATGATCTAACTCAAAGAAAACCTTAAGTTAAGTGAAGCAGAAGTCCATAAGCAACATCGATTAATCCTAAATTTTGAAGGTTAACCTTGCCACCTATGATCAACAGGGTCCAATTAAGTTTTAAGTAAAAAAAAGCCATAAATGATAGAGGTGAAAATCAGTAGAGTGATTAGGACAGGCACTAGGCACAAAAAGTCCTTGTCAATACTGTGGACCAATGAAACCTCACAGGCACAGACAATACCCAACCTGTGAAAATGATCTGCCACACAATAGGTCTCTTTCAGAAAATGTGCAGAAATGGACACAGTTTCAGAAAAGCAAGAAATCAAATGTTACCCACACAAAGAAGTTAGTGAGGTAGAGTAGCCTACAACAGAAGAGAAACCTAAAGTATTCCAAGGCAAATATGTCAGCCAGATCTTACTTTTTTGTAAGCCGGTTGATAATCATCTTACAAGTTTCAAGATAAACACAGGGGCAACTGTCACTATATTGTTAGATCATAAGCCATTGTTGAGGAAACACGGTTTGTAGCTGATAACAGTACAACCACATTGTCCAGGAGATATGCCACTTGAGATTAAAGATAATTAAAAATAAAATGCTACCAGCAATTCCCCAATGGAGTGGATGTCAAATTATAGAAAACATATACATATCTTTCTGACAAAGAATTCTCACTCTTGAGTAGGAATGTATGTTTTGACCTCAATCTTCTTTAGCTGGTAGAATGGGTTAAACTTGCAAAGATAAGGCATAGCTGGTCAAGAAAATAAACTGTCAAGGAACAATTGATTGGTATACAGCCAGATCAAGTGACTCCCTCAACCATCGGCTGCCTATAGTTATTAATAACTTGGTCAAAGGAAAGCTAATTGAAGATATTGTAGAAATCCCTAGACTCGTGGTAGAGCCTAAACATGAAACAGAATCCATTAAGATCAGTTATTTTGGCATAAAAAGTTTGTTTCATACTGTCAAAAAGATGGGGACCTATGACAACAATGGGACACAAATGTTTTCCACTGCCTTCAAAACTGCACAGTGTTTAAACTTCAAGAGCAATCAGGTTTGCATGAAAAATTAAGCAGTGAGATACCAATGAACAATTTGCCCACTGATTGATTGATGAATCTAAAACTAATATAACTCAGAGTACAACACAGCATGTGAACAAAATTGCAATGATAGATTCAAGTCTGTGTTTAGATTCTGAGATAACTCATAAGGGACAAGTTCAAGAAGAACAAAAACGGAAGTTGCTGGAAAAGCTCAGCAGGTCTGGCAACATCTTTAAAGAAAAAAATCAGAGTTTATGTTTCGGGCCCGGTGACCCTTCCTCAGAACACGGACCCTTCTGAGGAAGGGTCACCAGACCTGAAACGTTAACTCTGATTTTCTTCTTTACAGATATGGCCAGACCTGCTGAGCTTTTCCAGCAACTTCTGTTTTTGTTCCTGATTTACAGCATCCGCAGTTCTTTCGGTTTTTATTAAGTTCAAGAAGAAATTTGATTTGGTTTCTTCTCGGGGACAACCTTCAGTAACAGTGACTGAAGTCATGTCAAGTCAGGGGCTATCCTCAAATAGTAGAACTAAGGAAATTAACATGTTGGTTTCACCAGTAACAGGATCACTGAAGACAAAGGAGTATGCCCAAATAAATCAATAAGCTGAAATTAAACTTTTACATAGCTGATAGAAAATTAAAAGCTGCTGACTCAAATGGAGGATGCGATGCATACAACGCCGTGAAAGCCACAACTAAGAAGGGATAATCAATGTTCAATGATACAGGATACTTAAAAGAGGAGACAGCAAAAAGTGTAGATGCTGGAGTCAGAGTCAATACAGTGTGTCGCTGGAGTAACACAACAGTTCAGGCAGCATCAGAGGAGCAGGAAAGTCGATGCAAAAACAAAGTTGCTGGAAAAGCTCAGCAGGTCTGGCAGCATCTGTGGAGGAGAAAACAGAGTTAACGTTTCGGGTCCGGTGACCCTTCCTCAGAACCCAGCAGGAAACTCGATGTTTTGGGTTTACATCCTTCATCCTACTTAAAAGAGGAAACTGCCTAGTTCAGAAATCCAGGATTCTGTAATGTAGGAATTTTCTGTTTCAACTGGATAGACGTTCTCCATGGAGGAAACCCAAGAGATTAAAGGTCCTACACTTTAAAGGGGTCTATAGACCTTAGGGTGTCAGGAAAAGGATTGAAGACAGCTGTCTTCCATCCAGCAAGCTACCAATCTTCCAAGTTCAAAGAAAATGTGCACTGGGAGAATAGTGGCACTTTCAGATTGCCTGAATTTCTGAAGTCAAAGCCCCTGAGGCAATGGGGTAGTGATAATGTAATTATACATACAAACATATAATACTCATCATGAATGAAAAGCTTGAGAGGAAATGTTGTAAACACATCCGAAAGGGTTAATACTGAAGAGTGATTAGCACAATACGCTATGACGTGGACTTGCAGAAGGAAAATTTAGGATTTCAAGGGTGAGAGCCCAACATCCCACCCTCCTCAATGTCTCTGTAACAATGTTTAAATACCATTGGGTCTAGGCCTGAAACGTCAGCCTCTCTGCTCCTATGATGCTGCTTGGCCTGCTGTGTTCATCCAGCCCTGCACCTTGTTGTCTTTAAATACCATTGTGTCTTGTTAAGGAGTTGCTAGCATGCAGAAAACTATATCTTGTTAACAGCAAGGGACTCTTCTCGATTAGATCAGGAAATTTTTTTTCTTCACTATACTAGACACAAGGACGATGGCAGCAGCATTCATCATGACCAGCAACTCACATAGTGTAATGAGCCGGCCAGCCCATAGAGCACCCTGAGCTGATCCCAATTCAAATCTCTGGGATGGGGGTTAGTTATGATGCAAGGTAGGCTATTGATAGCACACTCACTTCCATGGGAATGCCAGGAAGAACTGATCATTAAGGAGAACCAAAATCTTCTGGTTTGCATGATTTATTCGTGAATATTTAGTAAGATATTGCCAGCAGCAAATTAGTTATCCTTTTCTTTAAGAAGTCTAGCACTTATACTATTGAGATTCCATGGCCTGAACCTTATGACCTCTCATCCTCACCCCACTCACGTTTTTGAAAGTAGGGCATGCTCATAAGATGCAGTGCTTAGCCTTCCCATTATCCTCCCACCCAGCTCCTGGTCTATCGCCTATTTTGCAATGGTGTGTGGGGGAGTAAGTTGGGTAGACTGTTTGCCCTTAGGCCTATTGAAGTTCATCAGGGAACAATTCAAGGCCAGTTAAGGGCATCACCTCACCTCTATCACTATTTTACATGCAGCAGAGGAAAGCGGAGGCAAGGCAGACCATTTAAATGATCAGCAGCATTTTCTCAACTCAGTCTTTTGAAACCCTAATGTCTGGAACCCAAAATATGGAGAATATATCAGAATGAATGGGTTTGTTCTCCATACATTTCTTTTAGATAACCAGGGTACATCTTTGGAGAACTAAGACATTCCTGTGGATGTGATGTTTGAGGATGAGATTTCAGGTGTCCTTTGGGTGTGGGGATCGGGGATCCATGTGAAGAGTGTCAGTTTTCCTTTGTGATTGTTGACTGTGCAGAAGATTGTGCACAAAGGCCGCACAAACCCTTTGGAAGTGTCCAACTTGTTAAGACATCTCAAGACGTGTAAGCACCTGTTAAGGTTTGTCGAGCAATCTTACCCAGTCAAGAAGTATCAAGAAAATCAAAACCTGCCAAGAAATAGCAAGAATTTTCAGGAGTTATCAAGAGCTGTAAAGATGTGTTCTCTCCTTTCAAAAATTGTAAACCTATAGAAACGGTCTCCAAAGCTGTCAATAACTGCTAAGACACGGCAAGAACTGTCAAGAAGTGCCCAAAGAGTCAAGATATGTCAAGAACTATCAAGAAATGTTAAGATGTCTAGAGATAGTAATAGCAATCAAAGGTATTAAGACCATTCAAGGAATGCCAAAGCAGTCAAGACCTTTCAAAATATATTTTTTGTAATGAGATTGCTTGACTCTTTAGAATGTCATCCACAATATAGAACCTTAAGTAACTGAACTTGATTTTTTCTCCTGTATGTTTGGGCACTTGTGGATTTGAAGTGAGTTTACTTAGTAAGTGAAGGGAAAAGGATGGTTGGTTGAAATAGGCACTGTTGTTATTGGGCTATGGGGGCCATGCAGAATTGGTAAAGGCATGGACTGACATAGGGGACATCAGGGGCCTTGGGAGTGGATGTAAGGGCATAGGTTCTCCAAGAGGTGTAAGAGGTCATGAGGATGAGTATAAAGGAATACTTTGGCATGGAGAGTCTTGAGATCATGGGAGTAACTAGAAGACATAATATGGCATGGATTGGCATGAGTAGGGCATCGGAGTGAGGAGGGCTGAGGTGGGTTGAGGTGGTAAGAGCAAGTGGGATGTATTCTGTTTTCATCTTTAGCGTAGTGCCAGAGAACTCAGGTAGGCTTTCCCGCTCAGCCTACCTTAGGAACCAACAACCTCCTCTGCTTTCCCAGATCTCCTAGCCTAACTCCCAATCCAGCCACCCCTGTCCCACATCCAGACTGAAAATGGGATGTGCAGGTAGCCATTGTTAAAGATTGGATTTTCAAAGCAGGGAATTCCCCTGCCTCTGTATACTGACACAGGGAGCAACGAGCAAGGCTTAAGTCTGGGCCCAAATTGTCTTTGGGACAGTCTGTAGTCCCAGCAGCGATTACCAATCAATCAGATTGATAGGCAGCTCTCCAGGGTGGAACATCCTCCCTGCTAGGGGCAGAGCTCCCTCGTTGAAACACTTAAGGCTGCTCCCAGTGTAATGATATCTCAAAATTTGCTGATGACACAACAATGAGTGGAAGGGTGAGCTATGCGAAAAATGCAGAACTGTTGCAGTGTGGCTGAGTGAGCGGGCAAATGCATGGCAGATGCAATATAATGTGGATAAGTGAGATGCTATCAAACTTCAGTGGCAAAAAATAGGAAAAAAGATTATTATTTGAATGGCCGTAAATTGAGAGAGGAGACTGTTCAATGAGATCTGGGTGTCCACATGCACCAGTTGCTGAAAGTTAATGTGTAGATGCAGCAGACAATAAAGAAGGCAAACTGTACATTGGCATTTGTAGCAAGAGGCTTTGAGTACAGGAACAAGGATGTCTTGCTGCAATTATACAGGGCATTGATAAGACCACTATAGAATATTGTGCACAGTTTTGATCTCCTTATCTATGGAAGAATATTCTTGCTATAGAGGGAGTGCAGCAAGGGTTTACCAAATTGATTCCTGGGATGGCAAGTTCTTTTGGGAGCACCTACATGTAGGTGTGTGAAGGAGAAACTATATGTATGATAAAGATGTTTGCACTCAGTGGAAGAAAAGAAGCTGGAGTCGGCCATACAACTTCTGTGATCGTGCTCCAAAATTCAGTATTATCAAATCTTGGTCTCAGGTTTACATTCCTGCCTGTAACCTGTAAACTTTAGGGAATTGGAATAAAAGTAGGCCATTCAGCATATCAAGGAGGTTTGCCTTCATTGCTCAGACCATTGAGTATCGGAGTTGGGATGTCATGTGGTGGCTCCACGGGACATTAGTGAGGCCGCTTTAGGAGTACTGTATAGAGTTCTGGTCACCCTGCTGTAGGAAGGGTATTATTAAAATTGGAGAATGTACAGAAAAGATTTACTAGGATGTTGCCAGGGTCTGGAGGGTTTGAGTTATAAGGAGAGGCTGGATAAGCTGGGATCTTTTTTCACTGGTACATAGGAAGTTGAGAGGTGACCTTACAGAGGTTTATAAAATCATGAGGGGAATAGATAAGGTGAATAGGAAAGGTCTTTTCTCTAGGGTAGGGCAGTTCAAAAGTAGGGGGTATCATCTTAAGGTGAGAGGATAATGATTTAAAAAGGACCTGAAGGGCAATTTTTTTCACATGGATGGTGGTTCATATGTGGAATGAGCTGCGAGAGGAAGTGGCTAATGCAGGTACTGTTACAACATTTAAAAGACATTTGAATAGGAAAGGTTTAAAGGTATATGGACCAAACACAGGCAAATGGGACTAGTTTATTTTTAGAAACTTTGTTGGTATGGACAAGTTGAATTGAAAGGTCTGTTTCCTTGCTGTACAAATGTAAGACTCTACGACTGTAAGACTCTATGACTGAGGTATGAGGAGAGATTGAATCAGTTAGAATTGTATTCACTGGAATTTAGAAGAATGAGAGGTTAATCTCATAGAAACCTTTAAAATTCTAGTAGGATGAGACAGATTAGATGCAGGAAGGATATTTCCGATCACTGGGGGAGTCCAGAACTAGGGGTCATACATCAGGGATAAGGGATAAACTTTTCAAGACTGAGATGAGCAGAAGTTTCCTCACTCCAAGTGAAAGCCTGTGGAATTCATTATGAGAGAAAGTGCTTGAGGCCAAAACATGATGTGTTTTCAAGAAGAAGATAGATATAGCTCTTGTCCCTAGAGGGATCAGGGATGGTGGGGAGGGGGATTTGAGGGTATTGAGCTCAATGATCAGCCATGATCATATTGAATGATAGAACAGGCTTAGAACACACTTTCTAGCCATGGTGTCAGAGGATATGGCATCCAGTAAATTCCAATGCAATATCTTTTTTCTTGTGTAGTTCCCAAACGTACATGTGCAAAATATACACTAGCAATAATGGAAGTAATATTATAGCTACATTCCTAAGCAATAGATCCATAAAATCACATCCTATTTTAATTAAAACACCATCTAAATTCTCCCCATGGTAGAAGTCAATGATTATTACTTAATCCTGGTCATTAGAAAGGGGCCTCAATACTTACAATATTGACGCCGATGCTGGGGTTTCGAATTAGCACAGAGTTGGACCAGTTTATGTAGGAAATCTGAGTCGCAGAGTTTCATCACTTCACTGTTAAGAATTGTGGAGCCTGTAAAAGAGGTCAGCAGCAGCCCGATTGCCAGGATGACCACCAGACACTTCATTGCAGCTCACAAGTGATCAGCTCCAGTCTCTCTGACTCTGTGGAGGATCTTAGAGGCAATTGCTCCACTCACTCTAATGATTGGCCTGTATAAATGCAACCTGTCTTTATCAACTGATCTAAATTTCTTTTCCAGTCTCAAACTCAGACGTTTTTTTTCTATTTGCTCTCTATCCCGACTTTTATGTTTATTGGTTTCCTCTCCCTTTATAGCAGTTTTGCTTCCTTATAGTTTTTTTATTAACGTTTGTTCATTTTTGAATGACACTTGAAATTTTTCCAATGCCTCAAATCTGTAACTTCCTAACCGAGCATAACTTCATCTATTTCTTTGCTTAATGTTTAGCCTGACCTGTTGATGTTTGCGTTTGATATATAACAGCTTGTGAGTGAATACTGAGTAATGCAAGCCTGCTTTACTGGGGCTCTTGAAAAATGCATTTACTTGATTTACAGATGCGACTAATTCCCTGTAAAAGGGTAAATAAAAAGGAAACCAACTGACCTCAGATTGAAGTTTACCTAAGGCAACTGCTATTTTTAAAATCTTTTCTTGATGATTGAAACTTGATGATTTAATCACTTAAACTTATTTTATACTACCACATGCTAACTGTATCTTAACAGTGTTTAATTGTAAAGAGATAGTAGGTATGAATAGTGAATTCAGATATGCTCTAATAAGTGCAGACAAGGACTCCTTTGATGCAGTGATAGTGTTCTGACTTATGGACCAGAATCTTTGAGTTCAAATACCATTTACCGTGGCCAACATGTCTGAACAGGTTGAATAAAAATATCTAGAAATCAGACAGATCTCCTGATAGCACTCCTCCCAAGCCAAACCAAGGTTGTTATTAATAAGTATAAACAGCCAATGGTGGACGGCGTTGTTTGACCTGGCTATATACCTCTCTTCTGCAGCTCTGTCCATGCTTGGGTGTCCCTGGAGAGGGAGAGCACAAGATGTGCTGGTACTTTTGAGACCTTTCATAACTGGTGGATGCTGGGTGGCTGGAATACATCTTCAACCCTGGAAATTACATTTCAACTTAAACTGGATTTTAATTCAAATTTATGAATGTGGCAGACTAAGTTAATAAATCAGCCAATTAAGTGTAATGAGTCTTGAAACTTGAAGATTGATATCAGCCCAACCATATCTGTCAGTCTGCATGATTTAGCTGTTGACGTGTTCCAGCAAGTACGGTATTGCTGCTGGTCACCAAATTCTGCCCCTACTGCTATTTCTAGGTGAATCGTCCAACTTACATCATGTAAGAACAATAAGAAAGAAAGATAGTCACATTTTGTACTTGTGAAAGGGCATTCACATGGGTAGTTGGGAATGTCATTCTTTGTGAAATTTCCAGTCTTAGGATAAAATTATGTAAAACTGATTTGCATCAAGGTGGCCTGACCATGGCTAAGAAAGGAAATTTTGGATAGCATTAGATCCAACAAAGAGACATACAGATTAACCAATAAAAAATAGACCTGAGGATTAGTGGTAGTTTAGATTTCAGCAAAGGAAGACAAAGGGGTTGATTAAGAGGGTGAAAAAAGAGAACGCAAGTAAGCTTATGGAGAACATACAAACTGATTGTAAAACCTTCAATAGATATATGAATAGAAAAAGATTACTGAAGATGAATGTAAGTCCCTTACAGTAAGAAAGAGGGTATTTTTAAACGGGAACAAAGAGATAGCAGACCAATTAAATGCATACTTTAGTTCTATCCTCACAAAAGAGAACATAACTTTTCAAAAATGTTGGAGAGCACTGGGTCTAGTGAGAAGGAGGAACTGAAGGCAATTAATATTAAATGGGGAAATGGTGTTGTGGAAATTGATGGGATTAAAGACCAATAAATTCCAAAACCCGATAATCTACATCCCACAGCACTTCATGAAGTGGCCCTAGAAATAGTGGATGCATTGATGGTCATCTTTCAAATTTGTATAGACTCTGGAATAGTTGCCACAGATTGGAAGATGGCTATCCATCCACACTATTTTTAAAAAAGCAGAGAGAAAACAGAGACTAATACTCCGATTTACCTGACATTGATGGCAGGAAAAATGTTCGTATCCGCAATGAAAGATTTAATAACAGAGCATTTGAAAATACTGATGGGATTGAGCATATTTAGTATGGATTTAGAAAAGGGAAATCATGCTTGAAAAATCTACTGGATTTGATTTGCAGGAGCCAGTGGATGTGCTTTATTTGTTCTTTCAGAAGGCTTTTGATAAAGTACTAAATAAGAAATTAGCATGTAAAATTAAAGGACATGGGATTGGGTGTAATGTACTGACATAGTTAGAGAACTTGTTGGCAGACAGGAAACAAAGAATAGGAATAAGATCTATTTCTGAGTGGCAGGCAGTGACTAGTGGGGCACTACAGGGATCAGTGCTTGGAACTCAGCTATTCAAGGTATGTACTAATGATTTAGATGAAGGAACTAATTATAATATCTTCAATTTTGCAGACAAGAGAAAGCTGGGTGGGAGGGTGAACTATGAGAAGGATGCAGAGCTGCTTCAGTGTGGTTTGGACAAGTTGAGTGAGTGGGCAAATGCATGGCAGGTGAAGTACAATGTAGATAAATGTTAATATATCCACTTCGGTAGCAAAAAATGGAAGGCAGATTATGATCTTAATGGTAATAAATTGGGAAAGTGGAAGGTGCAACCTATGTGTCCTTATATCCCAGTCACTGAAAGTAAGCATGCAGCTGTAGCAGGCAAAATAGTATATTAGCCATCATAGCAAGAGGATTTCAGTACAGGAGCAGGGGCGTCTTCCTGCAATTGTACAGGTCCTCAGTAAGACCAGACCTGGAGTATTGAGTGCAATTTTAGCCTCCTTATCTGAGGAAGGATGTTCTGGCTATGGAGGGAGTGCAACATAATTTTGTCAGACTGATTCCTAGGATGACAGGACTGATATGTGAAGAGACACTTGGATCAATTAGAACTAATCACTGGAATTTAGAAGAATGAGGGAGGAATCTCATAGAAACCTGTAAAGTTCTAACAGGAGGAGACAGGATAAATGCAGAAAGGATGTTCTTGATCACTAGGGGAGTCCAGAAGCAGGGGTTATAGTCTAAGGATATGCAGTAGGCCTTTTAGGATTCAGATGAGGTGAAATTTCTTCATGCAGAGAATCATGAGCCTGTGAAATCCTCTCCAACAGAAAGTGGTTGAGACCAATGCATTGAATGATTTCAAGAAGGAATTGGACATAGGTTTTAGCGCTCAGCAAAAACAGAAACAGGTTAATGAGATGGATGATTAGCCATGATCATGTTGAATAGAATAGCACGCTTGAAGGACTATATGGTCTCCTCTTAATCCTATTTTCTATGTTTCTATGTACCCTCTGCCCATTCCTTGTGGCAAGGCAGCTGCTCACATTTTCAGTTATTTCCCACAAGGATAAAGCAGTAAAATGAGGAAATGGTGGAACTGATTCAATCTCATCCTGTTTGTATGAAAATTGAACTTCAGTTCAGATCAGACCAGCACAGTGATTTCCAAGTTTTACTGTTTTTCCTCTGGGTAATGAATGCGATCCCATTAAACCATAGGACTCAATGGGGAGATATGTAATGAGTTGTTGATTGTTTGCAGGACTGCTATTAGTTATGTCAGAGTTAATGGAAAGATTGAAGCTCAGTGGAGAGGAGTGACTGAATCAGAATTATTTATGGCTTTGAGATGGAGTAAGTTTTGTTAGCCTAAATTCATTTGAACACAAACATGCAAATATGGTGTCTCTTAAAAAGACCTTTTATTTAAGTGTTGCCATGCAGGTTAAATAAGAAACATAACTGGACCTCTCTTAGAGTTGGAAGGTGACAAATGGCCCAACCAGCAATTACTTAAAATCTATTGTATTTAAAGACTTGCTTTCACCATAGCCTAAGGCACATTTGTCCCAGCCAATTGCAATGAGAACACAGATTATTTTCTTTCTAATTTCTTCAACATCACTTCCAGCAGGGGCTTTTGTATTGAGATCAAAATGGCTGTAGTGACTAAATTTTCCCAAAAAAAACTCACCAAATCCAATTGCTACACAACCATTTGTGTCAGATCAGCTAGCTTAGCACAGATCAGATTTAAAATTAGCGACGATCCTGACTTTTCTATCTTTGCTACTTACTATATAAATTTACTGAGCTGTTAATTGACTCTTCCCAAATGTCAAGACTTTCATAATTGTACTTCCTAAAATAGTTTTCTTGGAGCAGTTATGTATTGCTTAATGCTCATCACTGTAAAGTAATGTGAATTATCTTTATTATTCCTGAAGAATTTAGCTAATCATTTGAAAACTTGTATTCTTCAGCATTTCGAGCAAAGAAATTCTGTTAAAAGTAAGCTTAGTTTGCAATAAATGTTACTTTTGATAATTGTAGAGTCGTAGAGCTGTACAGCACGGAAACAGACTCTTCGGTCCAAGTCGTCCATGCCGACATTTATCATAAATTAATCTAGTTCCATTTGCCAGCATTTGGCCCATATCCTTCTAAACCCTTCTTATTGATATACCCATCCAGATACCTTTTAAATGTTGTAATTGTACCAGCCTCCGCCACTTTGTCTGGTAGCTCATTCCACACACTCAATACCCTCTGCGTGAAAAAGTTGCCCCATAGGTCCCTTTTACATCCTTCTCCTCTCACCTTAAACCTATGCCTTCTAATTCTGAACTCTCCCACTCCAGGGAATAGACCTCGGCTATTCATCCTATCCATGCTCCTCATGATTTTATAAACCTCTATAAGGTCACCCCTGAGTCTCCAATGCTTCAGGGAAAATAGCCCCAGCCTATTCAGCCTGCCCCTATAGCTTAAACCAACCCTAGCAACATTCTTGTAAATCTTTTCTGAACCCTTTCACGATTCACAAAATCTTCTCTATAGCAGGGAAACCAGAATTGAACACAGTATTCCAAAAGTGGCCTAAACAATGTTCTGTACAGCGCAACGTGACCTCCTAACACTTATACTCAATGCACTGACCAATAAAGGCAAGCATACCAAACATAATCTTTACTTTCCTGTCTACCTGCAACTCCACTTACAAGGAACTATGATGCGTACTCCATCTTAACTTATTTCATGAAAGTTGACATATTTTGGGTGAAAACATACCAGGAAGAGCACTAGTGTTTATTTCCGCTATTCACGAGGAATAAGTGTTGTTGGTTTTCATCTCCATATCTAGGTATCCATTAAGACATTTGTGAAAATGGCCTTTTTAATATAGAGTGTAATAGCTGTCCACTCAGCATTGAACAAACTTTATCTATCCAGAGTTGCTAATGTAAGGCTGCTTTCTAAATAAAAATTCTGATAATTGAAAGGCTATTAGCCAGGGTGAATGCAGGTTATGGGGACAGGGTGAGGGGGCTGTATCAGGGTGGGATGCTCTTCGGAAAGTTGGTGCAGACTCAATGGGCCACAGGGCCTTTTTCCATAAAGTAGGGATTCTATGATTCTAAGATTCTTTTTCTTTTGTGTGTTCACAAATGCGATTTGCACTTATTTCAGTGATTGGTTGCTACTCCCACCCCTTCACCCCATATTATTATAGGTGGTTCAAAATTTTTTTGAGGTCACTTTATGTGAGTAATCCAATCCAGTTTTACAAGGTCATATCTAAAGATTTTACTGGTCCACCCAGCATATCCCATAGTAATCTATGATTTGCCCTTGGTTACTCTTGTCTGACAAATAATTGTCTGTTCAATGTTTCTTTATACACCTGTGTGTTAGCCACCATTTTTTATTCTAATCTTCACTGTCAGTTTCCCTCATTAACCAATAAACATTCTATTTTGTTCAGGAACTCTAACTTTAAAATAATTTTCTTTATAAATATTAATAAAGGAGATTGTTGTGAAAAGGTTAGTGGGGATAAACTGACTCCTCCCTCTGAAAAAAGAAAGCTACAAAGACTTTGGGAAGGTTAAGTAAGCAGTACTAAGGTAATATAATGCAGGACACTGAGATTGCCCATTTTGACAGGAAGAATAAAAAAGAAACATAGGATCCAAATGGTTAGATGTCACAGAACTCCGAGATGAAGAGTGAGTGGTGTGTCCTGGTGTATGAGTTACAAAAAGTTAGCATGCAGGTACAAAAAACAGTTAGGAAAGCTAGTGGAATATTGTCTTTTATTGGGATGGGAGTTGAATACAAATGTCAGGAGGGTTTGGTTCAATTGTACAAGACACTGGTGAGACCACATCTGGATTATTGTGTACAGTATTGGTAACTTCACTTAAGGAAGAGTATAAATGCATTGGATACTGTCCAGAGGCAGTTTACCAGACTAATACCTGGAATGTGCAGGTTGCCGATTGAGTAGGCAATGGGCAAATGGCCTGTTTCAGTAGAATCCCACCTCTCCTCACATATCACCCCACTAACCTCCATATCCAACGTGTCATTCTCCGCCACTTCCGCCAACTACAATCCGATCCCACAACCAAAGATATATTTCCCTCCACACCCCTCTCTGCCTTTCATAGGGACTGCTCTCTCCGCGACTCCCTCATCCGTTCCACACTCCCCACTAGCCCCGCCACCTCCAGCACCTTTCCCTGCAACCGCAGGAAGTGCTACACCTGCCCCTACACCTCCCTCCTCACCTCCATTCAAGGCACCAAACAAACCTTTCACATCAGACAGAGGTTCACCTGCACATCCATCAATGTGGTCTATTTCATCCACTGCTCCCGATGTGGCCTCCTCTACATTGGTGAGACCAAGCGGAGGCTCGGAGATCACTTTGTAGAGCACCTGTGCTCTGTTTGCGACAAATGACCACACCTTCTGGTCACAAACCATTTCAACTCCCCCTCCCACTCCCTGGGTGACATATCCATCCTGGGCCTCCTCCAGTGTCACAATGACACCACCCGGAAACTGGAGAAGCAGCACCTCATATTCTGCCTCGGGAGCCTACAGCCCAATGGCCTAAATGTGGATTTTACCAGTTTCTAAATCTCCCCAGCCCCAGCCTCATCCTATGACCAACCTTTCCTCTCACCCCTGCCTACCTGACCTGACACAACCTGTCCATCTTCTCTCCCACCTATCAGCTCCTCCCACCTCACTGACCAATCCTCACCACTCCCTACCTGCACTCACCTATCACCATCCCACCTACCTTCCCCAGACCCACCCTTCCTCTCTCTTTTTATTTCTGAGGTCCCTTCCCCCTGCCCCATGTCTGAAGAAGTGTCCCAATCCAAAACGTCAACTTTCCTGCTCTTCAGATGCTGCCTGGCCTGCTGCGCTCCTTCAGCTCCATACTATGTTATTAGTGATAACAAATCTTATGATTCTAAGGACAGTCTGGAAACAGTCAGGTCATTGGAGTCTTCACCTTCTCAGCAAGAAGAAAAGAATTTTGCCTAAGCATATAGAAAACTTGGGCACAGAGGAGTAAATTTTATTTTCACTTAAAAAATTATACTACTTAGCTTCTAACTTTGAATGAAAGCCCAGAAACTTCCAACATCAATATCTTCAAACAACCAGGATACAAAAAAAAACATTCATGCCTGTTACAATTATATGTCTAATTAAGGGCATTGTAGTCTGTTGCTTATAATCCTACAAAAATCTAAGTGCGTACACCATCTCTAGAACTAATCTTTTCTTGTCTTTATCTGGGCTTAAAGGAGTGAGTTTTTTTTTGCATTTACATTTAGGGTATTGTGGAAATAAATTCTTTCCTTTGGTTTAAGCTTAGCAGAAATCCTGTTTGTGCCCATGATTTAAATTCTGATAATTCAAAGGTTTAAAACACTTCTAAAAGTATATCTGACTGCAAACAACTGAGAAATAGGGAAAAAAGGTGAAAATTTATCCCTGTTACTTCTCCCTGACACAACAAATATTAGATACAGAAAACACAATTTAAACCTGATCACTTCATCTACATATTTGCAACTTATTTTATTCTTTATTTTAAATAACAGTTTATTTAACAAGTACATTTTGTCTAATTTTGTTCCTTATTTCAAAACAATCCCAAATTCAAGTGTCATTGAACAAGAGGTTTATTTATCCCCAGTTCTTACTTCCTTAATGTACAACAATTGGCAGGATCCCCTAATCATTTTTCATCTGGTTCCTTAAAATGTGATTATTCTCCCTTGTCTAGTGTTTAAAATAGTAATACATATTGATTTACCTTCACTATTTGCAATTCCAAAAATAAATATTGCCCAAACTTTGTGGTTCTGTAATGGATCTTAATTACTTTAGAGATAAGCATCCACATCTCGGTTGTGTGTGCACTCACTCTCAATTTGCTAACAACTAGACTTGACTTTTTTGGACCGCATACACATCGCCAGAGAGGAGGTGTTTGCAGCCTTAAAGCACATTATGGTGGATAAATCCCCTGGGCCTGATCAAGCCCATCCTCAAATGTTGTGGCAGGCTAGGGAAGAAATTGCAGAGGCCCTTGTAGAGATTTTTGCTTCACCTTTAGCCACTGGTGAAGTTCCAGAAGAGTGGAGGGTGGCTAATGTTGTTCCATTGTTTAATAAAGGTAGCAAAGACAAGCCAAGAAACTACAGGCCAGTGAGCCAGACATCAGTGGTAGGCAAGTTATTGGAGACGATACTGAGGGACAGGATCAACCAACATTTGGATAGTCAAGGTCTGATTATGGTTATTCAGCATGGATTTGCATGTGGTAAGTCATGTCTGACAAATATTTTAGAATTTTCTGAAGAGCTAACCAAGGAGATGGATGAGGGTAGGGCAGCGTATGGTGTCTATATGGACTTTAGTAAGGCCTTTGACAAAGTCCTGCATGGCAGGCTGGTCATGAAAGTTAGGTTGAATGGGATCCAGGGAGAGCCAGCTAATTGAATTCAAAATTGGCTCGATGGTAGGAAGCAGAGGGTGATGGTTGAAGATTGTTTCTTGGACTGGGGGCCTGTGACTATTGGTGTGCCAAAGGGGTCAGTGCTGGGGCCTTTGTTATTTGTTATTTACATGAATGATCTGGATGTGAATGTACAAGGCATGATTAGTAAGTTTGCGGATGATGCAAAATTAGGAGGTATCGTTGATAGCAAAGAAAGTTATCAAAAATTACAGAGGGATCTTGATGAGATGGGGAAGTGGGCTGAGGATTGGCAAATGCAATTCTAACAGATAAGTGTGAGGTATTGCACTTTGGAAAGTCAAACCAAGGTAAATAGATAAATGGTAAGGTCCTGAAGAGTGTTGTGGAACAGAGGGACCTAGGAGTAAAAGTACATAGTTTGTTGAAAGCGGCTTCACAAGTGGACAGGGTGGTGAAGAAAGCATTTAGCATGCCGGCCTTCATCAGTCGAGGCATTGAGTATAGGAGTTTAGATGGTGTGTTGTATAAGTTGTATAAGTCGTTGGTGAGTCTGCAGTTGAAGTATTATTTAGAGTTTTGCTTACCCTGTTATATGAAAAACACAGTTAAACTAGAAAGTGTGCAAAGATGATTTACGAAGATGTTGCCAGGGCTAGTAGGCCTGAGTTATACAGAAATGTTGGCCAGGATAGGATTTTATTCCTTGGAATCAAGCTTATTGAGATGTATAAATTCATGAGGGGCATAGATAGTATGAATGCATATGGTCTTTTTCCCAGGGATGGGGAATTGAAAACTAGAGGGCATAGGTTTAAGGTGAGAGGGGAAACATTTAAGAACGACCTGAGGGGCAACTTCTTCATACAGGGAAATGTGCGTATATGGAATGGGCTGCTGGAGAAAGTGGTTGAGGCAGGTGCAATTGGAACATTTAAAAAAACGTTTGGACAGGTACATGGATGAGAAGAGGTTCAAAGATTATGGGTCAAATGCGTGCAATTGGAACTACCTTAGTGGGCATCATGATCAGCATGGACCAATTTCGGCTGAAGGGCCTGTTTCCATGCTGTATTGCTCTATGACACTATTACTCTATGACTGGGGTTAAGCTCAAATCACTGAAAAGCAAATTCTTCCTTACTCTGTTGTGACAAGTAAGGCCTTCCATGAACTGCTTAGGTTCCACAAACTGTTGGATTCTTGTTGCTCTGAATGTATTTATGTTCTGCCCACCTATTTAAAAGGAAGGATGAAATAGAAAATTAATTGCAAATCCAAGCTCAAGAAGTTAATTTGTCAGGTTATAATTTCCTTTGTTATTATGGGGAACTATGTACTGAAAACAAAAACCCAAACATGCAATATTTTTCCATAAGTACATGAAATATAGATATATAAGCACATGTATATAATTCTATTTAAGCTTTATATATTTCTTTTTTCATATGCATATATAATATGTACACCTTCATATACAAACTTACTTGCAAAAACACAATGATTGTTGGCCACGTTTTTATTGGTCCTGGAAGACAAAGTGAAGGGGACAGGACCTGATAAAATCACAGTGTTCTTAGTGAGAGCATCCTCCCACCACAGTCAGTCATATTTTAGAAGGAGGTTGAGGAGTTACCTCATAGAGATTTATAAAATCATGAGGGGTATAGAGGGCATAATTTTAAGGTGAAAGATAAAAAATTTAAAAAGGGACCTGAGGGGCAACTTTTTCCTACAGAGGGTGATGCATATGTGGATTGAACTGCCAGGAGATGCAATAGATGCAGGTACAGTTACAACATTTAAAAGACATTTGGACAGGTACATGAATAGGAAAGGTTTAGAGGAATATGAACATAATACAGGCGAAGGAGATTATTTCAGTTTGGGAAAGCTGGTTGGCATGAATGAGTTGGACCAAAGAGTCTGTTTCCATGCTGTATGATTCTATGACTTTCACTCCCTTCTGTTTACCCCATTTCAAGTGCTCCTTAACCTGTCCTCTGTCACTTTCCACTGTTAAGCTCTACAACCAGCCTCTGAGCCCCAAAACACACAAGCCCATTTGTGCCCATGTCCTCACTCACTTAACCCCTGCCCATCCCTGAAAGCACTATCAGATCTCGTTTGACATTAGAGAAACTAAGGAGCCAGGGATTCCTAGGTGGGAGGTGGGTGCAAGAGCATTGAGGAGAAGTGGGTGAGCAATGGAGTGTGGGAGGTAGGGGGAGAGAGAGAGTGTGGTGGGAAGAGAGTAATGGGAACAAAGTATCTGGCTCTGGAAATGTGTGCCGGTGGCAGGGGTGAATGACAGTGCCAATGGGAGATGAAGGAGGAGGGATTCGTGGCATAGGAGTGGGAAAATAAGTAGTGCAGGACTGAGTCGGGAGTGTGAGTGGGAGGTTGAGTCAAAGGTATAGTTTTTGGGAGGAGGGGAGCAATGATTTGCAGGTGGAGTGTGAACCAAGGGTGTGGATGTGTCAGAGGTACAGGGTGGACAGAGGGTGGGGGAGTTGTGTGGTGTGGCGATGAGCTTTGGTGTTTGAGTGCGAGATACAGTGGGGCTGCATGAATGGTTTGAGCTAAAGCTGATAGTCGTGTTTAGCAACATCGGGGCTAACAGGAGTGTCAGATCGGATGATGCTGACAGTGAAAACAAATAATAACCTTTTTTAAAAGGTGACTTTCAAACCTTGAGAACTGCAGAAATTTCTTAAATGCTAGCAGTCAACAATCTTCTGCAAAGGCTCTTATAATGTTTTCATTACCCCCTCCACCTCCCTTTTTTATAATAAGTAAAATCAGAGTATGGGAAATGCATCCTATTTATTTTTCAAGTTAACACTGCATTCAGGCTGCTGTGAACTTTGCTCTGAGCTATGAATGTGTTTCTTTTTTTTCTAACCTTTCGTTTGTGTCACCTCACGTGCCAAACTCTGTTTGTTTTATGAAAATCTTTTCCAGCATTAGTGAACAGCATGATCTTATCTCAGTTAATATTAACTCCATGTTCTCCTTCATAATCTCATTTTTTTCTTTCTGATATGCACCGTCCCAACTCTTCACCTTTCGTTCCTGTTAACTCCTTCTCTGACTTAATGCGCTTTGTATCAGCCCTCTCTGAGGCCCAGCCACCAGAAAACATCCTTTTCTTCTGGTTCACTAAACCATTTGCAAAACATAGAAAAGCAGTTATGTGGGCTTGATTGCAGTGCTGTCTAAGATGAATTGACAAATTAAGTTGAAGGATAGGTCAGCAGCGATGCTGTGGCAAACATTTAAAGGGATATTTCAAAATACATACAATAAATGCATTCCAACAGGTCAGAAAATCTTCAAGGGATGGACTTATCATCTGTAATTAACTAGAAATTTTAACAGCAGTATCAAAGTCAGAGGAAAGGAATATGGTTGTGCAAAGACAGGTGACAGATCAAAAGATTGAAGAGTATTTTTTAAAAAAAGCAAAGAATGACTAAAAAATTAGTAAGAAGGGAAAATACAGAGTATGAGAAAAAAGAAGCAGGAAATATAAAAGAAAATAATGAGTTTCTGTAAACATGTTAAAAAGAAGAGCTAACAAAGTATGAGCAGTGCTCCTACAGCAGATGAATCTAGATAATTGATAATGGAAAATAACGAGATTTCAATGTTAAACACTTCATTGTAAATTTGTTTTCACAGCCATAATTATATTGTCATGTTTCATCATTAGCTGTGTCAATGAATGTCTAATGTCTTTCTAGCTGCCACTATAAGAGTGAATGTACAGAGCCTTTGTGCTACAGAACTTTTCATGGTCCATGGTGTGAAGTGAGCATCTCCTGCACCAATTGAAGGCTATGGAACCTTGAAAGGTCATTACTACTTTGGTGAATGTTTCCAGGCTTTAATACACTGCTTGTGTAGCATAGCCATTAGTGGGATTGATTTCTCTCGCTAAACTTTGTGGACCTTTTATTTCCACATGCCTGGAGCAGGTAGGATTTGAACATGGGTATCCTGGCCTAGAGACAAGGACACTACCACTGCACCACAACAGCCCCCTTCCTGATGCTACATCGTGTGGCCAGGAGCATTTAGGGCCGGGATTTTTACTCCGTACTGTAGATCAGTGCATAACAGCATTTTGTAATCACAGGTGCCTTTCCCCTGCACTGTGCGGATGTCTGTTTAATGCTATTGCTTTTTTGAAGGACCGTGTATCACATAGAAGTGAACACCCCACCTTCACAGAATGAAAACTCTGCTTATTCCAGCAAATATTTTTATCTTGATTGCACACTTGCTAATTGCATCATGACGGAAGGAAAAAGTGGTCACAATTTATGGAGTGAGTCACAAAACACATTTCCATCTAGGTGACACTAACAGTTTAATGAGGTATTAACTCAAGATTGCACCACTTTATTTGGTTAATCCCATTGCAGTCTCGAATTTGACCTTGGTTACCAGCTGCTTAAATATCTGGTAAACATTTTCCATCTTTTCCAATTTCTTGACTTGTAAATTAATATTGTTTAGCCTTCAATAAAGTTTGCTTTTGCATTAATATCCTTCCTCATGTTCAAAATGTTTAAAATAGTTATTTCCTTCAGGTGGTAACCAACCAAACCTTCCATTAACAAGGCCATTCTGGAATCCTGAGCAGTGGGGGAAGTCCAATGCTGGTCACCCTAGTGCAGAGAAAACTTGGAAAAGAGAGACAGTGTTGGGATGGAGACCTCATTTAAAGAGGAAGTGGAAGACTTTCGTCATCATTTTCAATATTCCAGACACACAGAAGAAAAAGTCACCTTTGACGTGCACCCAAAGTTTAGAAGGTCCAGGCTGTGTCACCAGAAATAAGCAGTGTTTTGTTCTGCTAAATAATTTCACCAAATGGGTTCAGGAATTTCTAGGTAAAGCAGCTACTGCTGTAACCTCAGTGAGAAACTTAGCAAAAGAGACGTTACCTAACTAGGGACACCACAAATTGTAGAAGCAGAACAAGGAAGCCATTTGAATGGACAAGTCATGCCAGCAACTTTGAAGCTGTTGGGTAGTGAAAGGTAATGACACATAATTCATAATCTGCAGTGTACAGGAACTGTACGTTGCATTAATGCAAAGAACCTAAAAAGAATCAGGTGAACTATCACTCCATCCCATTTTCTCTTTAGTTATTCATTTTCTTATCACAACGCTTTCATCTGTATTCCCTGCCACTTTCCAATTAAGCTTCTCTCATTGTTTCTTTAAATCTTTCACAAACCTGTATTGAGTTATTTGCTTCTCCTGCCTTTCAGTCAGAACAGGTACCAGTGTTTTCATCGATCTCCATGTCACTACCTCATGGAGTGAATACCCTATTGTATAAGAGGCCATTCCCCTAATATTCATCATGGACAGTGATAACACTTCATAATTTGTAGTCTGCATGAACTGTTCAATGCATTAATGAGAAGAACCTGAAAAAAAAGATTTACAAACGAATCAGGTGAACTAACACTCCATCCCATTTTTTCCTTAGTTCACATAATAGGAAAGTGGCAGGGAATGCAGGTGAAAACTTTGTGGTGAGAAAATGAATCCAAAACCACACAAACCATAGGAATGGGACATAGGAGATCAGGTGATGAGGAATTATGCTCATGTGGGAGAGATGAAACCATTGTAAAAGAAACCACATGGCATGGAGAACCTGATCATGACTGTAAATGCCATACAACTACCCAATATGGCACCATATCAATCAAATGAAACTACAAACCCCAAGAGAAACAATAAAAAGTGGAAGAGTGGAAAAGACTTTGAGGAGTGAGGCCACAACTGGGCTACAATGTGCAGGTCTGGTCAACACATTATAGGAAGAATAGGATTGGGCTAAAGAAGGTGCAGAGAAGATATACCAGGTTACTGCCTGGGCTGGTTGACCTGAGCTATGACGCAAGATTGGACAAACTGGGGTTATTTTCATCGGAGCGACAAAGATTGAGAGGTGATCTGCTAGAAGTATATAATGTTATGAGCAGTACAAATATAATGAATAGGAAGGCCTATTTTCCATTAGTAGAGTGGTCAATAAACAATAAGCACCAATTTAAAGTAAGAGGTAGAAGGTTAAGAGGAGAGTTGAGAAGATTTTTTTTTCCCTCAGAAGGTGGTGAGAGTCCGGAATTCACTTCTTGAAAAGGTCATAGAGTCATACAACATGGAAACAGACCCTTCGGTCCAACCAGGTGATGCTGAACATAATCCCAAACTAAACTAATCCCACCTGCCTGCCCCTGACTCATATCCGTCCAAACTTTTCTTACTAATGCACATATCCAAATGTCTTTTAAATGTCGTAATTGTACACACACCCACCACTTCCTCAGGAAGTTCATTCCATGTGCAAACCACCCTCTGTGTAAAAAAATTGCCCCATGTCTTTTTTAAATCTCTTTCCTCGCACCTTAAAAATGTGCCCACTAATCTTGAAATCCCCCATCCTAAGAAAAAGACAACTACCATTAACTTAATCTATGCCCCTTGTTATTTTATAATCTTCTATAGTGTCACCTCCCAACCTCCTGTGCTCCAGTGAAAGAAGTCCCAGCCTATCCAGCCTTTCTTTCTAACTCAAACCTTCCATACCTGGCAATACCCTGATAAATCTCTTCTAAACCCTCTCCAGCTTTATAATGTCCTTCCTATAGCTGGGCAACCAGAACTGGACACAGCATTTCAGAAGAGGCCTCACCAATGTCCTGTACAACCTCAACATGACTTCCCAACTCCTACACTCAAAGGACTGAACAATAAAGGCAAGCGTGCCAAACGCCTTTTTAACCACCCTGTCTATATGTGACGCAAACTTCAAAGAATTATGCACCTGAACCCCTAGGTCCCTCTGTTCCCTCTGTTCTACTAATCTACCCAAGGCCCTATCATTAGTTGTATAAGCCCCACCCTTGTTTGTTGTACCAAAATGCAATACCTCGAATTTATCCAGATTGAAGTAGCTGAGTCAGAAGTTTTCATTACAGTTAAGCAACATTTAGATATTCAGTCTCCAGGGATATGGGCAAAGAGTTGGAAAATGGAACTAGGATGATCAGTTCATTATTGACCAGCACAGGCACAATTAACTGAATGGGCTCTTCTGTGCTGTAAACATCTATGAACCTATGAGTGTGGTAAAATTGTTGACCATGGAAGATTAGGGTGTACCGATGGTGATACATCATCAAGCTAGCAACAAGGGTCATTCCCAGCTCCTCAAAAAAGGACAAGTGGTGGCAACCAGAACAGAGAGAAGACCCTAAGTGTGTTAACATTGGAGGCACAATGTATAACTTGAAAATGCAAAGGTGCCAAGATACACTTCTAAGTTCCATAACTTAATACATTGTTATTTAGCCAATTGGATCTTGCAGCCCCGATATTATAACAGCAGCCAATGCAGGGCAAGCCTTTGTTATTATTTTTCAGGTAGGAAAAGGGAGGAGAAAGTTATGAAGAGTACATTGGTATTACTCTTAAATGTCACGTAGTGCAGAAGTGTAATCCATAAACTAAGTTATAGCTCCTCAATGGCCATCTACCTGGGCAATATGGATGAAGCTGAAAAATATTCCAAGGAAATGTATTTTACATGTCCTTCTTACTGTAGTAAAAGCTCTGACAAAGGGGAAACAGAATGCAACAATAATTTAGCTTTGGTAAAAGTGATAGACTTAAAAGAAGGAGACATATTTGTGTGAAATGCAATTGTGAATCACTCAGGTAAAGGGCCAAATTCACAAAACCTAAGTTACATCATGCCTGCAGTTGTGATTGGGAAACCAAGGATGAGAAAAGAAATTGTAGAACCGGTTATGTCTCTAAGATTGCATAAGTGATGGATATAGTTTTCTGCTGGTGCAGGTTTTCCTAAATCCAACATACTACACCACAGCCAATGGCACACGTCTCTACCTCTGTCATGCAGGAGAACGTGATGCATTATCAGAGAGAGCAGCATCTGACCAGTAGGGCTCAGGAACAGGTGTGTATCTTCACTTCAATGGAAGCAATGGTGCTCATCTCATTGGCAGAAGCCACGCTGTAGACTATGATGAGCAGCATGTCTAAAACATTCTCCTTTCCCACTAATCACTCACACACCATTTCTTCTCATAGTTGACACCTCTGCTGATGAACTGATCACATTTGGTATCTGATCACAGATGCAGCAATTGCTCATCTTTCACCACATTACATGTCGGCTTCAATGTTTGGTTATTTCCACTTCTGTAAAGTGCCATGAGTTCCTTTGTAGAACAGCCCATTGCACAACATTTCTTTACAAGTTGGCTTCTGCTCAATTTGGTAGGATTGAACACTTCAGAATAATATGCTGCATCATGCCGAGTCCCTCAGTCTCAGAGGTGCTAAGATCATCTGCAATCTGCTCATCTGGTCATCATTGATTTTGGCTACCTTTCGGACACTAAAGAAAACTATTGTACTTCAAAAATCCCCATTTATCTGTTTGAGGCCAGACATTCAGAAACTAAGAAAGTAAAGTTTAATCTTTCTTGATGAAAGAAGTTGATTGATTCCAATAAATATTTTTAATAAGAAAATAGAAACATACTCAAGCATTTTCAGTTGTTGTTTGAAAGAAAAAGTTATATTTCTGGAACTCAGTGTGATTACAAGATAACAAGTCCTTGCCAGTGACCCTATTAGAATATTTTTTGCACAAGCTATAGAATAACTTTGAGGAATTTGCATTCTTGGTACAGTACTTTCCTTTCCAGCTAGTACCCATTGTCAATGTAAAGATCATCAAACTGCCAGAATTTCCAACCATCATGGATAGAAAATTCTGCAGTATCTGCTGATCTTCATTATTCCCAAAATGTGGTCTCAGCAGATTAAGATCCTCGTCAGGAGTTTGGAAAGGTAAATCTTAACTATAAATCCTAAAGTCCATGGTGTAGAATATTCTATAACCATAGGAATACAGCCTACATCCATTCATTTTTCACACAACTGGTGGAGTTCCTTTGTAAAACAGCCCGTTGTGCAACATTTCTTGGCAAGTTGGCTTCAGTTTAATTTTGTCGGAGTTGAACCCTTCTGAATAATGTGCCACAGCTGAAGACCTAGGAGGAAATTCCCTACCTAGTTTATTGACTTCAATTTTTAAAATCAACATTGGCTATATTTCTGCAAAATGACTCATTGCATTATTGAAAGAAGAGCTCTGCTTGTATCCATGCACAATGATAAATTCAGCACTTTTACATTTGTTGTGATGAGTTTTGCTTGACTGGGACATGAAATTGGCATTTTAACCCCATCACAAATTCTGCCCTCACTCACCGCTGTCCTGGTTCCACAATGGAGGTGTTGGATTGGATGTAGTTATATTTTGTATTTTTCAGTTGTTAAACACATTTTATCTTTTCAAGACTTAAAACTGTTCTCGTTGTATTTATGTAGGAGCGATGGAGAAATTTTCACATGAGGGTTTCTGTGACTTGCTTGCAATTCGTCCAATATAATCTAAGCACACGGAACACCACTAAGCACATTGATCAGTGCTAGATCCACTGCTTTTTGTCATTTAATAAAATGATTTAGAAGAGAATTTCGGGATCCTGGTTAGTAAGTGTGCAGATGACACCAAAATTCATAGTTTAGTGGATCATGAGGAAGGTTATTGAAGAGTACAAAGGGATCATGATCAATTGGACCAATGGACTGAGGAGTGGCAGATGGAGTTTAATTTAAATAAATGTGAAGTGTTGTATTTTGGTAAGATGAACAAGAGCAGGACTTATACAGTTAAGGTAGGACCCCGGGAAGTGTTATTGAACAGAAAGACCTAAGGGTTCAGATACATAGTTATTTGAGAGTTGCATAACAGGTAGACTATTTAGCATGCTTGCCTTCGTTGCTCAGACCATTGAGTATAGGAATTGGGACATCATTTTATGCTTGTATAAGACATTGGTGACAGCACTTTTGGAGTATTGTGTACAGTTCTGGTCACCCTGCTACAGGAAGGATATTATTAAATTGGAGAGGGTGGAAAAAAGATTTACAAGGATATTATTGGGACTGGAGGGTTTGAGTTGTAAGGAAGGTTGGATAAGCTGTGGCTATTTTCACTGGAACGTATGAAGTTGAGGGCTGACCTTGTAGAGATTTATAAAATCATGAGGGGCATAGATAAGATGAATAGCAAATGTCTTTTTCCAAGGGTGGGGAAGTTCAAAACTAGAGGGCATATTTTTAAGGTGAGCGGAAAAATATTTAAAAGGGAACTGAGTTGCAACTTTCTCACTCAAGATGTTTTGTATATGGAATGAATTGCCACAGGAAGTGGTAGATGCAGGTACAGCTACAACATTTAAAAGATATTTGGATAGGTACATGAATAGAAAAGGTTTAGAGGGATATGGGCCAAATGCAAGCAAATGGGACTAATTTACTTTGGGAAACTTGGTCAGCACAGATGACTGAAGGGTCCATTTCCATGCCTTATGACTCTATGACTCTTTAACTCAATAAATACTATGTGTTACGTTTGGATCAAAATCAGAAAAAGCCTGCAGATATTGCGAAAACATGAGTACATGGGTGATGAACAAACTGAGAAAGATGTTATCTCCACCAATGAATGGACTCCCAGAAAATGTTAAATATCAGTTTCACTCCCTAGAACATCAATTTCCTACCCAACTCATGTAAGCCTTGGCAAATTCTCAGAAACAGTTCTGTCAATTGATATTTGAAGCCTAATGACAGTCAGCTTTAAGGTTGTCCCCACAGTGTTGGTGATGATGCTCATCCACCAATTGCACTTGTTTCAAATGTGGATTAAGAATATCTTTTCCAGTCAGGAAATGGTTAAGAAGATGATTGTTCTAAAATTGTTCATGTCTATATCTAGACGTCTTAAGTTACATTTTTGACAGTAACTTCCAATCTCTCAATTACCATTTAGAGCTGCAAATACATGGGAACACCACCACCTGAAGATTCCACTCCAAGTCACTCCCACCCTGACTGCAGTTATTTCACTGAAGCTGGATCAAAACCCTAGTACTCCTGAACAACATGATGGACGTACCTATGTTGCAAAGGCTGCAGTGATTCAAGGAGTTAGTTCACCATCACCTTCTCAAGGGCAATTAGGAATGAGCAATAAATGTTGGCCCAGCCAGCAGCACTCATATCTGTGAAAGTTTGTTTTAAGAATTGTAATGGGAATGATAGTAAACGTGGGTGATGGTGTAAACTCAATGATGTTGAATTTTCCCCCATATTACAACAGTCCTAATTTCCTTCATGTTGAAGTCAATGGAAAGTAAGTAAAAGAAAGAAAGTAAAATTTGGCTGGACCTACAATGAAGGTCTAGAAATCACTCATTAACACCACTATCCAAAGTTAAAATGAGCCCAATATCATTTGTCAGACACCTTAAAAATTGCAGGAAGTGACTGCATTGGTCCATTACAACCCAAACAATTGACTCATGGACTGAGCTGGTGATTAGCTCCGAATTCATAAATCCAGTTCATAACTATGACATCAATTCATATTTCCCTTCATGTTAATAATTGATTCTAAATTTGATCATATATACTTATAATCATAATACATGATTCAGTCCTTGAATTATATCTTTAAATTAAAATAACGAATAGGATTTCTAGTGGGCAACACGAATAAAATAACAAATAAGAATTCTAGTGGGCGACACAAACAAAACACATAAATAGTCTACATATCTCTTATTTTATACTGGTCCACAAAAGATCAAGGTGTATTTATTGAAAAAAGTAAATTTGTCATTTTATATCTTCATATGTTACGAATTAACACAAGTTAACAATTGACATTGACCTCATCTCACCACATTTTTATTGGCTGTTTAGCTTTGGCAATGTCGAAGATATTGACATAAACCACATCCAACTGAGCATCACAGCTCAAATCCTATTGTTACAGACTTGGATTGTGATGTTGTATAGTTAGCTATTAGTCAATATCAACACACTGCCAAAATATAGGACACTCAGACCACTTATGAAAATGACTAGCACTGTTATACTTGAAAGATTTTCTGATACAAGATATTTAGCTTGTAACTTGGCATAATGTTAATTATGAAGTTTCCAAGCAAGGGCCAAAAATTCTAAATGGCAGTTTGAACTTAGTTTCAGTGTTAAAAATTGCTGCTGCAATCAGTATGGTCTCTTCCAATATTAAAGGTTAACCTGGTGATGACTCTTCCTCTTGATAACTCCAATATAATAGCTCCTGTGAAGGATAGACTGAAAACAATAAATGGAGGTGATCATTTCTGAAATCTAATATTTTAACCAATAATACCCATAGTAACATTAATCATGGAATCCCTACAGTGTGGAAGCAGGCCTTTAAGCCCATTAAGTCCACACCAACCCTCTGAAAACATCCACCCAGATTCATCCATCCACCCTATCCCTGTATTTCCAATGGTTAATCCACTCAGCCTGCCCATCCCTAGACACTGTGGGCAATGTAGCATGGCCAATGAACCTACCCTGCATATCTTTGAACTGTGGGAGGAAAGCAGAGCACCCAAAGGAAACCCACACAGACACAGGGAGAATATGTGCAAACTCCACTCAGATAGTCACCCAAGGTTGGAATTGAACCCAGGGCCCTGGCACTGTGAGGCAGCAGTGCTAACCACTGAACCATGCACACAAAGCAATTGGCACAGAAAAGTCCACTTGGGAAGATCCTCGGAAATAGCAAGAACTGCAGATGTTGGAGTCAGAGACAACACAGTGTGGAGCTGGAGAAACACAGCAGGTCAGGCAGCATCAGAGGAGCAGGAAAGTTGATATTTAGGGTCGAGACCCTTCTTCAGAAAACGTCAACTTTCCTGTTCCTCTGATGCTGCCTGACCTGCTGTGTTCCTCCACCTCCACACTGTGTTGTCCCGAGGAACATCCTTATGTCTGTAAGTAAAGTTCACGTGCAATTTACATAACCTGGATGAAAATGAACAACTAAATGTGTGTATTGTAGAATGCTCTATGATATATGGAATGTGAAGTTCAAATGCATGCACGTTACTTTTAAACATGCAGCAAAACTTATAGTGAACTGAGAAGCACTAGGATTAATAGAAAGACAGGGATAGTATAATAAAGTAATATAAGTATTCCAAAGTAAAGGTAACATAGAATCATAAAATTTTACAGTGCAGAGGGGGCAAATTCAACCCATCGTGTCTGCACCTGCTCCCAAAAGAACGACATTCTCCAGCCAGTCCAGTGTGGACTTCAAAAGCTTCAAAATCTCCCCTCCCCCGACCGCGTCCCAAAACAAGCCCAGCTCGTCCCAGCCTCCCTAACGTGTTCGTCCTTCTTCCCACCTATCCACTCCTCCCACCTCAAGCCCCACACCCATCTCCTACCTACCAGCCTCATCCCACCTCCTTGACCTGTCCGTCCTCCCTGGACTGACCGATCCCCTCCCTAACTCTCCACCTACAGTCACCTTTACTGGCTCTATCCCCGCCTCTTTGACCTGTCTGTCTCCTCTCCACCTATCTTCTCCTTTATCCATCTTCTATCTGCCTCCCCCTCTCTCCTTATTTATTTCAGAATCCCCTTCGCCTCCCCCATTTCTGAAGAAGGGGCTAGACCCGAGACGCTTTCCTGCTCCTCTGATGCTGCTTGGCCTGCTGTGTTCATCCAGCTCTACACCTCACGTTCTCCAGCCTTATCTCTTTAAACCCCTCCATTCAGCACTTGCAATATTTAGCTCTCTTTTGAAACCTCCTATAGAATCTGCCTCCATCACTCTCCCAGGCAACACGTTCCAAATTATAACAACTCTCTTGATTTGGTTTTTTGAAGATGTGACAAAGAAGGTTGATGAAGGCAGAGTGGTAGATATTGTCTATATGGACTTCAACAAGGTTCTGCTTAGTAGCCTGGTTAGTAAAGTTAGAGCTCATGGGATCCAGGGGAAACTAGCCAATTGGACACAAAATTGGCTTAAAGGTAGGAGACAGAGGATGGTGGTAGAGGATTGTTTTTCAAACTGGATGTATGTGACAGAATCAGTACTGGATCCACTGCTTTTTGTCATTTATATAATTGATTTGTACGTTAATATCAGAGGCATGGTTAGTAAGTTTGGAGATGACACCAAAATTGGTAGTGTAGTGGTCAGTGAAGAAGGTTATCACAGAGTATGACAGTTGGCCAAGGAGTGGTAGATCGAGTTTAACTTAGATAAATGTGAGGTGTTGCATTTTGGTAGGACAAACTAGGTTGGGACTTTTTCAATTAATGGTAGGGCCTGGGGAGTGTTGTTGAACAAAGAGACCCGGGGTGCAAGTGCATAATCCCTTGAAAGCGGACTCGCAGGTGGACAGGGTAGCAAAGAAGGCATTGGCTCGCTTGTCTTCATTGGTCAGAACATTGGGTAGAGAAGTTGGAACATCATGTTGCAGCTGTACATGACATTGGTGAGGCCACTTTTAGAATATTGAATACATTTCTGGGTGTACTTAGATTGGATGAATGTTGTTAAACTTAAGAGGGTTCAGAAAAGATTTATAAGGATGTTGCTGGGATTGGAGAGTTTGAGTTATAGAGAGAGGCTGAATAGGCTTGGGCTTATTTCCCTAAAGCCTCAGAGGCTGAGAGGTGACCTTAGGGAGGTTTATAAAATCCTGAGGGACATGGATATGGTGAATAGCCAAGGTATTTTTTCCTAGGGTGGAAGGTCCAACACTAGAGGGCGTGGGTTTAGGGTGAGATGGGAAAGATTTGAAAAGGACGTGAGGGATAACTTTTTCACACAAGAGGGTAATGCATGAATAGAATGAGCTGCCAAAGGAAGTGGTGGAAACAAGTTCAATTACAGCATTTAAAAGGTATCTGGATGGGTATATGAATAGGAAGGGTTTAGAGAGATATGGGCCAAAAGCTGGCAAATGGGACCAGATTAATTTAGGATATCTGGTTGGCATGGACCATTTGGACCGAAGGGTCTGTTTCTGTGCTGTATGACTTTATGAATCTATGACTCTACAGTATCATTCTAGTAAATGTCCTTTGAACTTTCTGAAGGACTTTAACATCCTTTCTTAAAATAAGGTGCCCAAAACTGCACATCCCTGGACCGCTTCACAGAACATCTACATTCTGCTCGCAAAAAAGACCCTAATCTACCTGTTCCTGTCACTTTAACACACCACCCTGTTCCCTGGCCAACATCGCTGTCTCTGGCTTGCTATAGTGTTCCAGCAGAGCTCAACACAAGCTAGAAGAGCAACACCTCATTTTCAGCTTGGCCCTCTGGATTCAATATCGAGTTCAATAATTTTAGGGCCTAACCTCTCCCATGTCCTAGCCCCCTACCCCACACACCAGGCCTTGTTATCACATAGCCTGCCATTACACACTACCTATTGTTCATCACTAACAGGCCCCATTAACACTTTGCACCCACCTAGCCAGATCGTTATCAACTCCTTTGTCTATCCAACTGCTCTTCTCTCCCTTCGAGCTCTATCCTATTGTTTACTGCCTACCCTATCCCCCTCCCTATTTTCTGCTTATAAGCCGATGTTTTCCAAGCTACCATCAGTTCTGAGGTCACCGGACCTGAAACGTTAGCTCTGATTTTCTCTTCACACATGCTGCTAGGCCTGCTGAGTTTTTCCAGCAACTTCTGTTTTTGTACATAAACAAAGTTGCTGGAAAAGCTCAGCAGGTCTGGCAGCATCTGTGGAGTAGAAAACAGAGTTAATGTTTCGGGTCCGGTGACCCTTCCTCAGAACTGATGGTAGCTGGGAAAACGTCGGCTTATAAGCAGAAAATAGGGAGGGGGATGGGGACCCTTCTGAGGAACACTTTGAATCCTCCCAGGATCACAGATATTTCCATGATGTTCAACATTCCACAGACAGCTGCTCTCGCCGCATCCTGAGATCCACACTCAGTGCCATGCAGCGTCCTTTCTCTCCAACAGCATTGCAATACACTGGCTCAGGGCTGCGTCACTCCGCAGTTCCACTTTATTCTTCAGCTCATTCGTCATGCTAACAAGAAACTTTTTCTTTTCCTTTCAGGCATCAAGGCCCACAAGATGCAACAACTGAAAGATACCCATGGCCCTCTTGAAACTTCCTCTCTTTCCTTTCCCTCTGACTCCATTCCCCTCTCCCAACCCCACCTCCTGTCAGGTATTCACCATCCCTCCTAACCTTCCACTGTCCGATGCTGAACGTTCTATACTCAGCAAAGGCCTCAGCTTTATTCCTCTCCGTCCCTACCTTAACGAATTTCAGGCATGACACAATGTCGAACTCCTCTTCCGCTGTCTTTACCTCCATGCCCATTTCTTTGGACAAGAGTCCTCTCCCCATCCTACAGACCCCTTCGCCCAGTTCCAACACTCTCCCTCCACCTGGCCCCCTCCCTCTGGCCTTTAACCTGCACTCTATCTTTTCATTGAGAACTGTCGATGTGACATTAGTCGCCTCAATTTCTCTGCCCCCCTCAACAAATCCATCCAATCTCCCTCTGAACTGACTGTGCTCCATGCACTTAGATCAAGCCTTGACTTTGTTATTAAGCCTGGCGATAAGGGTGGTGCTGTTGTTGTCTGGCGTACTGACCTCTACCTTGCAGAGGCTAAGCGCCAGCTCTCAGATACCTCCTCCTACGTTCCCCTGGACCATGACACCACCATGACACATCAGGCCATTGTATCAACTATGGTAACTGATCTAATTTCATCTGGTGACCTCCCCCCATTCGCTTCCAAGCTCATAGTCCCCCAACACCGCACAGCTCGCTTCTACCTCCTTCCAAAAATCCACAAACAGGACTGTCCAGGTAGACCCATTGTTTCAGCCTGCTCATGTTCCACAGAACTCATCTCTTCTTACCTTGACTCAGTCTTCTCTCCCCTGGTCCAATCCTTGTCCACGTACATCATGATTCCTCTGACACCTTATGCCAAATTCGACGCTTCCATATTGCAGGTTCCAGCTGCCTCCTCTTTACTATGGACGTGCAATCCCTTTACATATCCATTCCCCATAAGGAGGGTCTTATGGTTCTCTGCTTCTTCCTGGAGAAAAGATCTGAACCGTCCCCACCCACCATCACCCTCTTCTGCTTGGCTGAACTCGCTTCACCTTCAACAAAGCTTTTAACTCCTCTCATTTTCTTCAGCTCAGAGGGGTGGCTATGGGTACCCACATGGGCCCCAGTTATGCCTGTCTCTTCATAGGGTACATGTAACATTCCTTGTTCCAGTCCTATTCCGGTCCTTGCCCACAACTCTTTCTCCGATATATTGATGATGTTGCCAATGCTACTTCCCTCTCTCATCCAGAATTGGAAAAGTTCATCAATTTTGCTTCCAATTTTCACTCTGCCCTCACTTTCACCAGGTCTATCCCTGATTCCTCCCTTCCCTTCCTCAACATTTCTGTTTCCATTTCGGGGGATAGGCTGGCCACTAATATCCACTATAAACCCACTGACTCCCACAACTACCTGGACCATACATCCTCCCACCCTGCTTCCTGTAAAGAATCCATCCTATTCTCTCAATTCCTCTGTATCCGTTGCAAATGTTCAGATGAGGCCAACATCGACAATGGGGCCTCTGACATGTCCACCTTCTTCCTTAACCGAGAATTCCCTAGCACCATTGTCGATGGGGTCCTCAACCGGGTCTGACCCATCTCCTGCACGTCTGCCCTCACCCCTTCTCTTCCCTCCCGCAACAGCGATAGGGTTTCCTTTGTCCTTACCTACCATCCCACCAGCATCCACATCCAGAAGATCATCAGGTGTCATTTCCACCACCTCCAGTGAGATGCCACCACCAGACATATATTCTGCTCTCCTCCCTTGTCCACCTTCCTCAGGGACCATTCCCTCTGGGACATTCTGGTCCACTCTTCCTTCACCCCCAACACCCAACCCCCGACAGCCCAACAGCATCTTCCTCTGAAACTGTCAAAGGTGCAACACCTGCCCATTTACCTCTTCCCTCCCCAGTAGCAAGGGCCCAAACATACCTTCCAGGTAAAGCATCACTTCACCTGCACTTCCCAGAATCTAGTCTACTGCATTCGCGGTTCACACTGTGGGTTCCCTCTACATTGGGGAAATGAAGCATAGATTGGGTGACCACTTTGCAGAACATCTACATTCTGCTCACAAAAAAGACCTTGAGCTATCTGTTGCCTGTCACTTTAACACACCACCCTGTTCCCTGGCCAACATCTGTCTCTGGCTTGCTTCAGTGTACCAACGAAACTCAATGCAAGCTGGAAGAACAACACCTTTTTTTCCACTTGGGGACCCTGCAGCCCTCCGGACTCAATATCGAGTTCAATAATTTTAGGCCCTAAACTCTCCCATGTCCTAGCCCCCTACCCCACACACCAGGCCTTGTTGTCACAACGCCTGCCATTACACATTATCTATTGTTAGTCACTAACAGACCCCATTAAGAACTATTCAGTCCTCACTTTCCTAGCCAGATCGTTACCCATTCCTTTGTCTATCCAACTGCTCTTCTCTCTCTTTCGGGTCTATCCTATTGTTTACTCCCTTCCCCATCCTCCACCCTATTTTCTGCATATAAACCGACGTTTTCCCAGCCACCATCAGTTCTGAGGAAGGGTCACCGGACCCGAAACATTAACTCTGATTTTCTCTTCTTCGATGCTGCCAGACCTGCTGAGCTTTTCCAGCAACTTTAGTTTTTGCCCAGAACTGTATGCAATACTTCAAATGTGGTCTGACCAATGATTTGTAGAGGTAGAGCATCACTTCCTTGCTGTTGTACTCTACACCCAAGGATGCAACATTTCTTCTCAGCAAGTTTCAATCTGCCTGACCACCTTCAGAGAATTATGCATATGAATCCCAAGGTCTCTTTTCTCCTATACACCCCTCAAAGTTGTACCATTGAGCCTGTATTTTCTGTCCCTTTTTCTTCTTCCAAAATGCATTACCTTATGTTTCTTTACATTGAAATTCATCTGACAGGTGTCTCCCATTCAAGCCTGGTGACTTCTCTATGGAGAATGCTGTCAGCCTTTTAGCACTTCTTTGTTATCTATCACCAGTTGCTCAAGACCCACTTTTCAATAAGTCGTTGTCACCATTTCCTAATCTGGTAAACACAGAAGCAAAACACATTTAGAACTTCTGCCATACTGTTTGCTTCAGTGAGCAGCTTGCCCTGCTTGTTCTTTGTGGGCCCCACTCAATCCTTCACTAATCTTTTGGTATTAATATTACTGAAAAATATTTTACAATTTGTTTTAGCACCACTTGCAATCCTTTCCTCATGATTCCTCTTAGCCTTCCTTATTCCAGCCTTAATTTCCCTCCTACAGTTGAGATACTCTTTCTGATTTCCTTTGCTATTATTCTTCCGGTGTGCATCACATGCCTCTATTTTCTTCCTTATTTTCTCATCAATATCCTTAGTCATCCACGGTACTCGAGCTTTGGATACCTCATATTTATTCCTAATGGAAATGTGCCAAGCTTGCACCCTATCCATCTCTCTTTTAAGAGAAGTAAATTTGAGGCATGGAAATGCAGCTTGTGGAAGGTGCAGCCTGTAAATCGTGGGAGTTCATGTACCCTCCCTTTGTCCTCGATGACCCCCATGGCAGGAAGTGTTACCAACCGTAGAAACTTATCAGAGTTTCAGAGTTGGTGTGGCAGCTGGAGTCACTGTCACACACCAGTGAGGCTGAGTGCTACGTGGATAGTTTGGCCAGAGATTTGGTTAAACCACAGTTGTAGGGTGTGAATCAAAGAGGGAAGGGGTGATTTACAGGCAATCTAAGAGAAACAAGTAGATAGTGCAGGATACTCCCAGGGTACTGCTCACAAATCCATATCCCAGATTGGAAATTGATGACACTGCTGTTTCCACAAAGGGATGCAATTGGAGCTAATTTTGTGGCATCAAAAGCAGCTCAGCTGTACAGACATGAGGAAGGAAATGGGAAGAGCAATAATGATGGGGAATTCCTTACTGAGGGGAAATGACAGGTGATTGTGTGACAATAGACATGACTTCAGGGTGGTGCCTTATAGCCATGGTGCCAGGTCAAGTATGTCATGGAATGGCTGCAGGGCATTCTTCTGGAGAAGCATGAACATCTAGAGGTTCTGGTCCATGTTGGTACTAATGACTTGGGTGGGAAGGGGCATGTGATCCTGTAGTCATAATTTAGGGAACTATATAGAAAATGAATAAGTAGGACTTCAAATATAGTGATCTCTGCATTTCAGTGCCATGTTCAAGCGAGTACCAAAATAGGAGGATAAGGCAGATTAATGTGCACGAGAAAGATGGTGCAGGAGGAAGGTCTTTAGATTCCTGGGACACTGGCACTGCCTCTGGGGATGATGGCACCATTTGGTTTGCACTAGAACAGAGCTGGAACTGAGTTCCTTGTGGGCACTTTGCTAGTGCCAATAGAAATGCTTACGAATGAGTTGATGATGGTGAGAGGACCGGGAGAAAATAGCAGAAAAGAATATCAGGGTTCATAAAGCATTGGGAGAAATAGTTAGTACTAGTACAGAGAACAGAAAGAAAAGTCAGAGAAAGGGAGAATGTTATGGAATCGAAATTAGCATTGTACTGCATGTATGTGACTGCCTGAATTATAAATAACAGTGGGATGTTACTGCACAGATTGCCATGTGGAAATATGGTGCTGTAGTGATAACAGAGACCTGACTCAAGGAACTGCAAGACTGGCTGTTAAATATTCCTTGGTACAAGGTGTTCAGAAAAGATTGACAGGAGGAGGGTTGGGATAGGTATATACCGCAGGGCAAGTGTTATAGCTGGGGGAAAGGCAATTATGAGGCAATTAGGCAAGATTTAGGATGCATAGGATGGAGAAGGAAACTGCAGGGGCTGGGCACAATTGAAATGTGGAGCTTGTTCAAGGAGCAGTACTGCGTGTCCTTGAGAAGTATGTACGTGTCAGGCAGGGAGGAAGTGGTCAAGCAAGGGAACCGTGGTTTACTAAAGAAGTTGAATCTCTTATCAAGACGAAGAAGGAGACTTACGTAGAGATGAGGCATGAAGGCTCAGTTAGGGCGCTTGAGAGTTACAAGTTAGCCAGGAAGGACCTAAAGAGAGAGCTAAGAAGAGCCAAGAGGGGACATGAGAAGTCCTTAGCAGGTAGGATCAAGGAAAACCCTAAAGCTTTCTATAGGTATGTCAGGAATAAAAGAAGGACAAGAGTAAGATTAGGGCCAGTCAAGGACAGTAGTGGGAAGTTGTGCGTGGAGCCTGAAGAGATCGGAGAGGCGATAAATGCATATTTTTCGTCAGTATTCACACATGAAAAAGACAATGTTGTCGAGGAGAATACTGAGATACAGTCTATTAGATTAGACGGGATTGAGGTTCATAAGGAGGAGGTGTTAGCAATTCTGGATGGTGTGAAAATAGATAAGTCCCCTGGGCTGGATGGGATTTATCCTAGGATTCTCTGGGAAGCTAGAGAGGAGATTGCAGAGCCTTTGGCTTTGATCTTTATGTCGTCATTGTCTACAGGAATAGTGCCAGAAGACTGGAGACTAGCAAATGTTGTCCCCTTGTTCAAGAAGGGGAGTAGAGACAACCCTGGTAATTATAGACCAGTGAGCCTTACTTCGGTTGTGGGTAAAGTATTGGAAGGGATTATAAGAGATAGGATTTATAATCATCTAGAAAAGAATAATTTGATTAGGGATAGTCAACACGGTTTTGTGAAGGGTAGGTCGTGCCTCACAAACCTTATTGAGTTCTTTGAGAAGTGACCAAACAGGTGGATGAGGGTAACGCGGTTGATGTGATGTATATGGATTTCAGTAAAGTGTTTGATAAGGTTCCCCATGGTAGGCTATTGCAGAAAATACGGAGGCATGGGATTGAGGGTGATTTAGCGGTTTGGATCAGAAATTGGCTAGCTGTAAGAAAACAGAGGGTGGTGGTTGATGGGAAATGTTCATCCTGGAGTTCAGTTACTAGTGGTGTACCTCAAGGATCTGTTTTGGGGCCACTGCTGTTTGTCATTTTAATAAATGACCTGGATGAGGGCGTAGCAGGATGGGTTAGTAAATTTGCGGATGACACCAAAGTCAGTGGAGTTGTGGATAGTGCGGAAGGATGTTGCAGGTTACAGAGGGACATAGATAAGCTGCAGAGCTGGGCTGAGAGGTGGTAAATAGAGTTTAATGCGGAAAAGTGTGAGGTGATTCACTTTGGAAGGAGTAACAGGAATACAGAGTACTGGGCTAATGGTAAGATTCTTGGTAATGTGGATGAGCAGAGAGATCTCGGTGTCCATGTGCATAGATCCCTGAAAGTTGCCACCCAGGTTGATAGGGTTGTTAAGAAGGCATACGGTGTGTTAGGTTTTATTGGTAGAGGGATTGAGTTTCAGAGCCATGAGGTCATGTTGCAGCTGTACAAAACTCTGGTGTGGCCGCACTTGGAGTATTGTGTACAGTTCTGGTCACCGCATTATAGGAAGGATGTGGAAGCATTGGAAAGGGTGCAGAGGAGATTTACCAGGATGTTGCCTGGTATGGAGGGAAGGTCTTATGAGGAAAGGCTGAGGGACTTGAGGCTGTTTTCGTTAGAGAGAAGAAGGTTAAGAGGTGACTTAATAGAGACATACAAGATGATCAGAGGATTAGATAGGGTGGACAGTGGGAGCCTTTCTCCTTTGATGGTGGTGGCTAGCACGAGGGGACATAGCTTTAAATTGAGGGGTGATAGATATAGGACAGATGTCAGAGGTAGGTTCTTTACTCAGAGAGTAGTAAGGGCGTGGAATGCCCTGCCTGCAAAAGTAGTAGACTCACCAACTTTAAGGGCATTTAAATGGTCATTGGATAAACATATGGATGATAATGGAATAGTTTAGGTCAGATAGGCTTCAGATTGGTTTCACAGGTCGGCGCAACATCGAGGGCCGAAGGGCCTGTACTGCGCTGTAATGTTCTATGTTCTATGTTCTATGTTCTATGTTCTATGTTCTATGTTCTTTGGTGGTGGTATTGGTAAAGGAGATGGAGGATGTCCCAAAAGGTCCAAGGACAGTATTAACTTGGCTAGAGCTAAGGAACAAAAAGAATACAATTACAATTCTCGGTGTAGTCTCCAGACCACCAACTAATGGGAAGGATGTCGAGGAACAAAACTGCTGGGAAATTATAAAGAGATGCATACATTATGTGAGACTTTAACTATGACAATGTAGAGTGAAAAAAACATTGTGTAAAGGAAAAACAGGAGCAATTGTTCCTAGATTATGTTCAGGAAAATTTTGCACAACAATATATCTTTTAGTCTAACAAGGAAGGATGCATTGCTGGCTTGGTTCCTGGAAATGAGCTGGGCCAAGTAGATCAAGTATCAGTGAAGGCACATTTACAGGACAGTGGCCATAACATTTAGCCTGATGATAAAAAAGGACAATGGGCAATCCAGAGTAATAATAATTAACTTGGGGAAAGCTGACTTCAATGGGGCAAGAACAGAACTTGTCTGGATTGACTAGAACAAAAGGTTGGCGAGAAAAAACTGCAGCATGAACAAATTGTTCAAGCATGTTCAAAAGGCAAAGGTATTCCCTCAAAAGGCAAAGGTACAGCAAACAAATCCAAATCTCTCTGGATGTAAAGAGGGGAAAGAAATTAAGATAAAGAGGTAAAAAAAAGATGCTTTTGACAGGTGTCAGAAAATACAACTGAGAACCAAAAGGATTCCAGAATTGTCAGAAGGAAGATGAAGAAGTATATTGAAAAGCAACAAGAGATTATAAATACTGGCAGCCAACATAAAGGAGAGTCCCAAAATCCTTGATAGGGATATAAATAGTAAAAAAAAGTGGTAAAAGGAGGAATATGACTGATTAGTAAACAAAGACGGAATTTATACATGGACAAATGAGGCATGGATGAGGTATTAAAAGAATACTTTGCATCTGCCTTTACCAAGGAGATGCATGCTACCCAGACCAGAGTGACAAACGAGGAAACTATCATTAGAAAAGTTCAAAATCGATAAGGAGGAAATGTAGAATAAGTTATCAAAACTTAAAGTTGACAAGGCACTGGAACAGGATGAGATGTATCCAAGGATTATGAAAAAAATTGAGAATGGAAATTGCAGTAGCATTGGCTGTAATCTTTTTCTCTAGCTTCAGAGGAGGTGCCAAAAGTGTAGAGAATTGCAATCATGGTCCTCTTGTTTCAAAATATTTGCAAGGATAATCCCAGCAACTGCAGTCCAGTTGATTTAATTCCAATGGTGGGAGACATCTGGAAACAATTATTAGGGGTATGATTTGCAGTCACATAGAAAAAAGTAGATTATTAGGAATAGCATGGATTCCTAAAGGGGAAACAGCATTTAACTAATGTGTGATAACAAGGTGCAGAGCTGGATGAACACAGCAAGACAAGCAGCATCAGAGGAGCAGGAAAGCTGACATTCCGGGTCTGAACGCTTCTTCAGAAATGGGGGAGGGGAAGGGGGTTCTGAAATAAATAGGGAGAGAGGGGGAGGCGGATGTAAGATGGATAAAGGAGCAGATAGGTGGAGAGGAGACAGACAGGTCAAAAAGGCGGGGATGGAGCCAGTAAAGGTGAGTGTAGGTGGGGAGTTAGTGTCAGGGTAGGTCAGTCCAGGGAAGACGGACAGGTCAAGGAGGCGGGATGAGACTGGTAGGTAGGAGGTAGGTGTGGGGCTTGAGGTGGGAGGAGTGGATAGGTAGGAGAAAGGACGGACAGGTTAGGGAGGCAGGGATGAGCTGGGCTGGTTTTCGGATGTGGTCGGGGGAGGGGAGATTTTGAAGCTTGTCCACATTGATACCATTGGGCTGCAAAGTTCCCAAGCGAAATATGAGGTGCTGTTCCTGCAACCTTCGGGTGGCATTGTTGTGGCACTGGAGGAGGCCCAGGATGGACATGTCAACCAAGGAGTGGGAGGGGGAATTGAAGTGGTTCGCGACTAGGAGGTGCAGTCATTTGTCGCGAACCGAGCGTAGGTGTTCCACAAAGCGGTCTCCAAGCCTCTGCTTGGTTTCCCTAACTCTCCACCTACACTCACCTTTACTGGCTCCATCCCCACCTCTTTGACCTGTCTGTCTCCTCTCCACCTATCTGCTTCTTTATCCATCTTCCATCCGCCTCCCCCTCTCTCCCTATTTATTTCAGAATCCCCTTCCCCTCCCCCATTTCTGAAGAAGGGTCGAGACCTGAAACATCAGCTTTCCTACTCCTCTGATGCTGCTTGGCCTGCTGTGTTCATCCAGATCTACACCTTGTTATCTCAGATTCTCCAGTATTGGCAGTTCCCACTATCTCTTAACTAATGTGTTACAGGTTTTGAAAACTTAATAGAAAGTATCAGTGAAGATAATGTTGATGTGGTGCACTTGGACTTTCAAAAGGAATTCAATACAATGTCACATAACAGATTGTGAAAAACATTGGAGCTCATGGAATAAAATGGTCAGTAACAATGTGGATACAGAATTGGCTGAGTGATAGGAAACAGAGTAATGGATTCTTCTTTGGGCTGGAGGAAGATTTGTAGTGGAGATCCGCAGGGATTGATATCGGGAGGCTCGATTTTCTTCATAAATATATATTATCTAGATCTTGGTATCGAGGGGTCAATTTCGAAGTTTGTGGATTGTAGGAAACTCAAAAACATTATACGCTGTGAGGAGGACAGTGTAGCACACCAAAAGGACATAAAGTCAGAGAGTCACAGAGGTGTACAGCACGGAAACAGACCTTTCATTCCAACTCGTCCATGCTGACCAGATATCCTAAGTTAATCAAATCCCCATGGCCAGCATTTGGCCCATATCCCTCTAAACCCTTCCTATTCAAATACCCATCCAGTTGCTTTTTAATTGTTGTAATTGAACCTGTCTCCAACACTTCCTCTGGCAGCTCGTTCCATGCACTCACTACATTCTGCATGAAAAAGTTGCCCCTTAGGTCCCTTTTAAATCTTTCCTCTCTCACCTCAAACCTATTCCCTCTAGTTTTGAATCCCCTACCCTGGGGAAAACACCTTGACTATTTACCCTATCCATGCCCCTAATGATTTTGTAAACCTCCATAGGGTCACCCTCAGCCCCTAATGCCCCAGGAAAAATAGCCCCAGTCTATTCAGCCTCTCCCTATAGCTCCAACCCTGGCAACATCATTGTAAACTTTTTCTGAACCCTTTCCAGTTTAACAACATCTTTCCTATGGTAAGGAGACCAGAACCGAACACTGTATTCCAAGAGTGGCCTAACCAACATCCTATATAGCACAACATGACCTCCCAACTCCCATACTCAATGCACTGACCAATAAAGGCAAGCGTACCAAATGCCCTCTTCACTACCCTGTCTGCCTGTGACTCCACTTTCAAGGAACTATGAATCTGCACTCCAAGGTCTCCTTGTTCAGCAACACTGCCAGGACCCTTCCATTAAGTGTATAAATTCTTCCCTGATTTGACCTACCAACATGTAGCACCTCACATTTATCTAGATTAAATTCTATCTGCCACTCGTCAGCCCATTGGTCCATCTGATCAAGGTCCCATTATACTTTGAGGTAACCTTCTTCACTATCCACTACATCACCAATTTTGATGTCACATGCAAATTTACTAAACATACCTCCTATATTCACATCCAAATCATTTGTATGAATGGCAAAAAGCTGTGGACCCTTCACCAATCCCTGTGGCATACCACTGGTCACAGCCCTCCAGTCTGAAAAGCAACATTCCAACATTACCCTCTGTCTCCTACCTTCTAGCCAATTTTGTATCCGAGTGGCTAGTTCTCTCTGTATTCCATGTGACCTAACATTGTTAACCAGTCTACCATGCGGAACCTTGTTGAACGCCTTACTGAAGCCCATATAGACAACATCCACCACTCTGTCTTCACTCATCCTTTTCGTTACTTCTTCAAAAAGACTCAGTTAAGTTAGTGACTCAAGATTTCCCACGCACAAAGCCATGTTGGCTATCCCTACTCAGTCTTTGCCTTTCCAAATACATGTAAATCCTCACCCTCAGAATCCCCTCCACCAATTTGTCCACCACTGATGTCACCAGTCTATTGTTCTCTGGCTTTTCCTTACCACCTTTCTTAAACAATGGCACCATATTAGCTAACCTCCAGTCTTCCAACACCTCACCTGTGACTATCAATGATACAAATATCACATCAAGAGGCCCAGGAAACACTTCCCTAGCTCCCCACAAATGCCTAGGGTACACCTGATCCAGTACCAGGGATTTATCACCTTCATGTGTTTTAAGCTGTCCAGCACCTCCTCCTTTGTAATATGGACACTTTTCTAGATACCGTTATTCCCCACATTCTCTAGCTTCCATATCCTTCTCGTTTAGTATTTCCCCATCTCCTGCAGTTCCAAAAATAGGTGGCCTTACTGATCTTTCAGGGACCTTATTCTCTCCCTAGTTACCCTCTTGTCCTTAATGTATTTGTAGAATCACTTTGGATTCTGCTTAAACCTATTTGCCAAAGCTATTTCATGTCCCCTAATTGCCCTCCTGATTTTCCTCTGAAGTATACTCCTATTGTCCTTATACTATCCCAGGGATTCACTCAATCCCTGCTCTGTATTCCTGACTTATGCTTCCTTCATTTTCTTGACCAGAGTCTCAATTTCCGTCATCATCTAGCATTCCCTACATCTACCAGCTTTGGCCTTCACTCTAACTGGGACATAATATCCCTGGACTCTCATTATCTCATTGTTGAAGGCTTCCCACTTCCCAGCTGTCCCTTTACCCACAAATATCCCCTGGCCCTGATCTACTTTTGAAAATTCTTGTCAAATGCTGTCAAAATTGGTCTTCCTCCAATTTAGAACTCTGACTTTTAGATTAGGCCTATCCTTTTCCATAACTATTTAAAGCTAATAGAGTTATGATCCAAAGTGTGCCCCCACTGACACTTGCTCTGCCTTATTTCCCAAGAGTATGTCAAGTTTTGCTCCTTCTTTAGTAGGTAAATCCATATGCTGAAAAGAAAATTTTCTTGTACACACTTCACAAATTCTTCTCCATTCGATCCCTTATCACTATGGCAGTTCCAGTCTATTTCTGGAAAGTTAAAATCCCCTACCAATACCACCCTATTATTCTTGGAGGTAACTGAGATCTTCTTAGAAATTGGCTTCTCAATTTCTCGCTGATTATGGGGGTGGGATCTTTCATATAATCCAAACAAAGTGATCATCCCCTTCTTATTTCTCAGTTCCATCCAAATAATTTCACTGGATGTACTCCCTGGAATATCCTCCCTAAGTACAGCCATCATGTTATCACTAACCAAAAATGCTTTCCACCTCCTCTCTTGCCCCCTTTTCTGTCCTTCCTATAGCATCTATACCCTGCACCATAAAGCTGCCGGTCCTGTCCATCCCCAAGCCAGGTCTCTGTAATAGCTATGATATCCATATCCAATGTTCCCAACCATGCCCTCAGTTCATCTGGCTTCTTGCATTGAAATAAATGTAGTTTAATTTATCAGCCCTACCTTGTTCTCTACTTTGCTCCTGCCCACCATTGACAATTTGATTTGTTCCTTTTTCCAACTGCACCAGACTCAGACTGATCCCTTTACTCACTATCTCTCTGGATCCCACCCCTCACTAGTTTACAACATAATTCACAACATAGGCAAGTTAGGGGAGCGGGCACAAAAGTGGCAGATGAAATTCAATGTGGAGAAGTATGAGGTAATACGTTATGGTAGGAGGAACATGGACAGGCAACATAATATAAGCCTTTAAATTCCTTCAGGAGCAAAGAGACCCGAGTCTATTTGTAAAAGGGCCATTGACGGTGGAAGGACAGGTGGTGACCATGGTTACTATGACGTAGTTTCCTGGGCTTCATTAATAGAGACATGGCATACAAGAGAAAGGAGCTTATGCTGGATTTGTACAAGTCAGTTGTTAGACCTCAGCTAGAGTACTGTGAGCAGAGATCAACATTATAGGGAGGATGCAAATGCACTAGAAAGGGCGCAGTAGAGGTCTGCAACATTGGCTTCAGTGATGAGAAATTTCAGTCATGAGGACAGTTTGGTGAGGTTAGGACTGGTCTCCTTGAAGAGAACAAGACTAAAGGGAGATCAAATTGAAGTTTTCAATATCATGAGAGATCTGGATTGAGTAGATGGGGAATAACATTTCAGTTTGTAAAAAGAATGAGAATGAGAGTGCATAGGTTTAAAACAATCCACAATTTACGAAATATGATGTGAGAAAAATCTTCTTCACACAATGAGTAGTTTGGGTCTCGAAGTGTGTAATAGCAAGATCAGTGAAGGTATTCAAAATGGCATTAGATGTTTATTTGAATGGAAACAATGTACAAAGATATGGGGCAACAACAAGAGAATGACACTAAGTCATAATGCCCATTAGGAGACTCAGTGTAGGCAGGATGGGCTGAATTGCCTACTTCTGTTCTATAACACTTCTGTGATTCTGTGACATTATTTAGTCTATTTTCAGACCTGTTTTATATCTCCTAAATTTTATTTCTAGAAATACTAATTCAAAAGAGTTTTGACAGGGCAGGATTTAAATCCTTTACCCTGGGCCAATTATGATCCATTTGTGTACTGCTGTTTTGTCAGAGTGGTGATCTGAGCAACAGATTGGTGTTAGGTGACTACTTATTTTGTTGGATTGAAACAGGCACAGTCAACTTAACTTAATAAACACAGATGTGCCACACTTTGAACCTGAATGACAATCTCAAGTTATTGTCAGCATAATTCCTGTGCACTCAGTTTTATCTAGCAAATGTTGTCCAATTGCAGAACCACGTCTAATTTTGGACACTGTGTAATGAGCATCACATTTACTCAGTGATTGAACACATGGATCAGACTGTATTTATGAGACTTCTGGTAAGTCCAACCTTATAGCCTACAGTGATACTAGTTTGGAAACATCTGATATCAAAAGGTAGGTAGAATCAGGCCAGGTTAATAGTTAGATGGAAGGCTATCTGGGGCTATCTGGTGAAGTAGGAAGCATAATGCAGTGGCATTATGGGATTAAATTGGAAAGTGAAAGAGGTTGAATACTTCAGAATGAGCACTGAATAAGTCATGGTGTAATTTAGAAACCTTTTGCAATCTTTTCAATTTCACCTTCCATTAACTCTCATTCAATCATGGAACTGTGCCAACCTTTTGATTGCAACCAACAGGATGTTGCAATGAGGCAAAAACGTGTTCTGCCTATCACATGAATGAGTAATGTAGTATGTGAATTTTAGTGACAATCTGATGCTAAATATATAGGCCGTACATCCCAAAGCCTAATGGAGCATATCAAACAGCTCTTTACAGCAAACAAAGTAACAACCAGCTAGCGCTCCAAAACTTGTAACATAGCCCAACATTAGATATGAATCTGTAAGTGGACACCACTTACTGGATAATTTGAGTGTATGAAGGATTATATTGACAATAATTTAGGATTGTCAGTTGAGGTCACAGTTTGCTGCATGCGCAGCTACTGTGCAATTTATTACAACTCATCAAAATAGGTGACAGCTATTCGTTGGTTCATTTCTCAGGGCAATGCCCTAACCAATCAGAAACAACCTTCTGGCTTTATAATCTAATGAAAACCTAGCCGTTAACTGTCAATCATCATTAATGAATGGATTCTCTGTGCCAATGTTCTACCAGTCTTAGTCCACTGCCAACCAATTAACATTCTCTTCTTGAACAGTTTAACTGTCAGTTTTTCCCTTGAATTGGTATTCTTACAAAATGTCCTGATGGTTGCAAGATGAAAAATTCCAACAAAATGTGCCTTTTCTCACCAATACTCTCAAGTTCTGTACAATAAAAAAACTATGTGATCTATTTTCTTATGATAACCTTGCCGCACTTCCATCTTTTGAGAGTTATTTGCAATACAAGGAATGTTCTCAACATGATTCTCATTGTAATACCTGTGTTGATACCTGTCAAACATCTTACATTTTCACAATGGGAGAGACTACACATACATGAAAGTTGAATACTCACCAACAATAATGAGGATAATATAGTAGTTGAAGTCCTGGTGCACTGGTAAATAAAATCACAACCTTTTAATTGCAAGAACATTGAAATACTCTGCACGTTAGATATCAATAATCATTTCTGAACTCTGGTCAAAAGAAGGGACTGCACCTTATTGCTAGAGGAGATGAGATTTTGGAGTTCTACAGAATTTGTTAAGTATTCATATGAAATTCAAGTTGCAGGTATTTGTTGATTAATCATTCAGTTTCACCAGTCCTGTAAAGAAGGTCAGCATCAGACCTAATGTCAGGCTGGACATCAGACTCATTGTTGTAGCTCACAAATGATCAACCTCAGCCACTTTGACTCCATGGAGGATGCTAGAGGCAATTGCTCCACTTATTGTCTAATGATTCCCCTGTACAAATTATACCTGCCTTTATCAACTGATCTAGCTGTATTTCCCGGCCTCAAACTCATATTTAAGTGAATTTCTTTATTGATTCCCTTTATCTTGCAACTTCTTCTCTGTCCTTGGTGTTTATGTTCATTGGTTCCTTCTCTTTATAGCATTTTTGCACCCTTAAAGTTTTTCATTAACATTTGTTCATTTTCAAATGACTTTTGAAATTATACCAATACTACTAATCTATAACATCCTAACTGAATATAACTGCAATTTGTTCCTTGATTAATATTTGGTTTAACTGGTTACTCTTATGTAGGCATGGGCGAAGCTGCTAAATCTCTGAAACATCCACAATAGAATGGGTGTAGGAATCGTGACATTTACAGAGTATTGATAATTGGTTTGGGTATAATTGATGCAGCAATGATAGGTAAAGATATAACAATGAGTCTTGGGTGGACATAAGAATGACAGGTATAATCAGATCTGTTTATATTTGAAATTTGTTAAAATTAGGTTGCTTAAATTAGACTTTCTGGAGGCTTCTTAAAATACATGTATATTGCTCATCTAAAAAGGCCAAGACACCATTCTATATTAATACATTTTATTGAAAGAAGGCAATTTCCACCATTCAATTCACTTGTCAGTAGAAGCCACCAACCAGCAACAGACCATCAAATGTATGAGAAGCAACGCCTCAACTATGTTGTAATTGAAGAAAAAGTCATTTAATAATCAATGGATAACAAAGGTTGTATAAACTGTTTCTCCCAGTGTTCTTCAATAATTCCTGAATTTTAAGTACTGTTTGGGAATGTAGGAGACAACCACCTCTAGAATCTTATTATCACAGACTGTCCTTAAGTTTTAAAATCACAGAGGTATCAATGAATAAAGGCTTGTTCATTTTAAGATAAGTTGAGTGCTCCAAAACATGACTATTGTATTAATGCTTAAGGCAATGTACGAATATGGACAGATCCAGTTGAATTGACTATTACCCTGCTATGAACAAATTAGATTTTAATAACTTTTCATTAACGCAAGAGTTACATCTAGAATACAATCAGGAGATTCTGAAAACCTATTTCTCAACTACTTCCCTGATTTCATTGGCACACAGTGTGACTTTCTTTCTTGAGCCAGGTATGGTTTCATATTGTCACAGTTTTTTGGGATATGCCTATCTCAGGCTTCCTGCATGCATGAGTGGTTGGCAGTAGGACACATTCTCTGTTAGTGAGCTGCTTTCTGGACTGTTCCCACAGTTCAAAGTCTGATAATTATAACCATTAGTTTCCTTCAGTTAATGAACTGTTAAGTCTTTATTTATCAAATAAATGAGTTATTTGGCTAATATTCAATATATTTTGATATTATTTGCTAACTCAGCGCCTGAGTCTTTGCTCAATGGTTAATTTAGTCTGCTCAGACACATTATGACACACATTAGATGCAGGCAGGACTTGCCAGGCTAGAGATAAGGACAATACCAGTGTACCACAGCTATTCACTGTTTTAATCACTGCCACATCAGAAACATTGAGACAAAATGATTTGACGTGGTTAATTTGGAATTTCTTAATTAGACAAGCTCAATTAAATTAAACTAGCCTAGACTAGCAAAGCATCTTTTGAAAGCTTGTATAGAAGAACTAAATAAGGACAATAATTTATATAGCTTTTCATGAGCACTGGATTTCTTAAAACACTTTGTAACCAATGAAATACTTTTGATGATAGTCACTGTTATAGAAAACACAGCAGATAATTTTGTGGTCATGTGAGTTAATATTGTAATGTTAATTGAGGGATAAATATTTGCTAGGATATTGAGGGTGACTGGCAATTGTTGATGGTGGTCAGCAAGGTAACTGGCAGTGGTGATTGGTGAGATTTGGTAGCAGCCAAAACTTCAAAATCACAAGAGTCTTTCACCAGCTCAGCAAAGTCTAAAGAATGTTGATTAAGTACAATGCAATAACATTCAAAGAGGAATATCAAAGATAACATGTGCCATGACAACCTCTAAACAGGAGTATCATCAGACAGACAACAGTGCTTTGTTCTGTTCCTGATGTTAACATCAAAAAGGCATAATCAGCATAAGCCCATGTACATTTCTGTATAGTATTTTTGAATATTTTTGTTAATCAAACACTTTTAAAATGTTCAGAGAGTGAGTACTGAATACCTGAATTAGAACTCTTCTGAATTGCCATCGATTTTCATTGCTCAAACATTTAATTTTTACTTTTTCATTTGGTAGTTTGCCTATTTGTCACTGTCAGACTTTTTATATTAACTGAGCTGAAAATTTAAACATAGACTTCTGAACATATAGGTCACTTGGTTCCTGGGCTCCACGGCTGGTTTATAATACTGGGCAATGTTGTAGACATTATCATAAAAGGGCATGAAAAGAAAAGTTGAAATTTGCAGATCAAATTTATTTTATAATTTCAAATTTCTCCATTAATAGACTAATATGGAATGTAGAAGAAAACAATAAATGGCAAAATGATCCAGTGACTCATTTATCCTGAACTTACAGTTACTATCTCTTATGCTTCATAATGTATACATATCACTAGTCACCCCACTACTCCTGGGAAAGCATAAAAAATGATATGAACCTGACCAATTCAGGGTGAAAAATCAGTGCCTCAACTGCCTTAGAAGAGTGAAACCATCAAGGGAACTATGCTGTTAACATCAAGGAACAATGCCAGGCATGGCCTCTTGAACAAGATCATCTCCTCTTCAACCAGAAATAGCACCATCTCTTGCTTGAAAGAAATCAAAAAGTCATCTTTCACCACATGAGATCATAAACCATTCTGCAGAACCAAGAAAAGTGGAAGCTCCCTAAACATCTAACTTAACAGTCACAAGTTAAAATTTAGTTAGAACCAAACTGTGTTCTCTGTAAACTAGTAAGTCGAACCAGAGATTCTGATAAGACCAGAGTTTGTGTGGTTGCTTGTCATTTTAATTCTCTGCTCACACCCACTTTGTTCTCTGTCCTTGGCCCAGTGTTCCCATAAAGCTCAATTCAAGCTCTAGAAATAATGTCTCATGTTTCATTCACTTCATAACCTTTCAAGCCTAAGGTCATCTTTAATAATTTACATAACTACAATATTTTGTTTAGGTGCTTGTGATTATGTTCTAGCCATTTAAAGGATCTCTCTCAACTTTTACTTTGTTTCTTTATTATACCATTACAACGTTTTGTCTCATGCCATCATTATCTCTCCTGCGCATCACCTTATTATAGGCTTTTCCTTTAGCTCTATTTTCAATTTGCACCTTTCCTTGTCATTGTACTTCTTTAACTATCCTGCAGCTCAAATATTTCAACTTCTGATTAAATTGACATTAAACATTTGTTGTATATTGAAATTCCTGTAAATTATAATGATGTAGCTGATTACATGTGTAAGGGCTGAACATATATTCTTGGATTGATAAACTAGAAAAAATGACTTTTGGACTGCTACATTGTAGAGAATGAATCAATTGATTCTTTAACTGCATGAGGGTTAAAGTAGAACTATGTGATGTTCACTATTGATTACACAAGGGCATGTAACTTTCAAAGAAGCTGGATTTGATACTTGTGAGACTAACTGGCAGCAGGTGCCTTTGGGTTTGAAAAGGAAATACCCAGCAACAGCTTTTGGATTTGTTTTAGTTTTGTGACAGAACTCAGAAGAAAGCAGGTGGACTCAGATCTCAAAAAAGCCTGCAACACAAACAGATGTCCCTCTCTTCTCCTCTGAGATGGAAGAAAACCAATACTCATAGACTTTGAAAATAAAACTTTTAATTAACAAAAAAACCTAGGTCTAACTGACTGACTACTGAATTGAGGATCGCCACAGTGGACAACAATGAGGGATCATCATCAAAGACCAAAAAAAACTGAGAAAGTCATCTTATTCTTGTTGCTTGGACTCTTAATCCTTCTTGCTTACATTTTACACACATAATATTTCTTCAAAGTCATCTGCCATGTCTGTCTATTTGCAAATTAATGAGTGTCTATTTAGAGTGAGAGGGAAATATAGTTCAAGTTTGCATGTTAGTCATTAATAATCTATTTTTCCACTTCTTAAAGAATAAATTTGTTATAATAAATAAATACATGTTTTCTTGTCCAACGATGAAACATGGTGAGATTTATTTTAACGACAAAAACAACGTTGCTGGAAAAGC
>NC_063334.1:37726337-37761882 GCF_021869965.1 Rhincodon typus
GGATGCTATAAATCAAGATTGATATCAATCTTGATTTATAGCATCCGCAGTTCTTTTGGTTTTTATTGAGATTTCTTTTAGTCTTAGATCATGATTAAAATCTGAAAAATCAACCATCTAATTGATTGAATTAGTCATATACACATTTGTGGTGAACTTGTGGAACAACAGGCTTGATTTCTGGCACATTCTCATTCTACTAGGATAATGACGCATGACTCTGACACCAGTCAAAGAGACCAGTCTGGAGTGAGCATGTAAAGGGCACTACACTAGTGATACTACACCAAAGAGCTGAAATAAAAACACAGGTAAAGGATCAATGCTTAGGAAGGTAGGCGTCATTTGGTATGGGTGTCTGGAGGTAGGTGTTGAAAATGAGGGTCAGGGGTTTGGCTCTCAGGGTACAATTGCTCCCCATCCCATCATGTCCAGTCTGCAAATCTTGCGCAGAATACCACACATCGAGGACCCCTCCCTCCCTCCTAAACAGGAAGCTTGTTCGCAGTGATTAACCAGTTGAGCAGGCCGACTCTTTATTGTCTTCCTGGAACTGAATTGCTGCCCAGGAGGGTTAAGGCCCTTAAAATGGTTGTTACTTGAACACTTGAGGGCCTTAATCAACAGAGGGACAGCAAGGTTGACGTTGCGTCCTCCTGTCCACGAATTCACTTCCGAGGTGGTGGGAAGGGCAGGATTTCTCTGGAACCATTCCCCTTCCCCACTGAGATCCTCCAGCCAGAGTCTTTAACATTTGTAATCTACAATGAGACTAATGCAGCATGGCATGCTGGGTGCAGCCAATATTGCCTGTCTGTGTAACATTTGCTAAATAATTTGAGAATGTAGCTACAGTGAAGTCCAAAAGAAGATGCTCAAAAATTAGGCAAACCCACCATAGTCCGATCTTCATTAGAGAGAAATGACTGGTGCTTAGATCACCCTAAGTGCCAACATTCCTCATGTGACATTGAGAATGTGGGATCTTCATCACAACCTTAGCTGGTATCGGAGTTGAAGGGGTTGAACCCTCACATTTGGTGTTACTCTACATTCAGGACCAGCTGTCCAACCAACTGAGATAACAGGCCATCTGATCATCACCTATAGAATGTATGAGGAAGAGCTCATAGGTATGAATTTCATCCCAGCTAATGATATAGTGAGAAACAACTTCAGAATGGATTTTACTGGATGATCAACAGACTATCTGAGTTAAAAGTCAGCCCGTGCCTTACTGGTGAAAAATCTGAGTGCCTTTCTGGGTCAGCATCCTGGAGCTTTCTCTCCAACAGCAGAGTACTTGACGTCATTACTTTTTAAAGTGATTGTCAAGTAACAAGGTGTACTGATACATTAATAAGTGTTCCTTTCCTCTCAGTACAAATTGTCTGACATAACTGAACTGGGCACAGCCTGAAACTTGCCTGGAGGTAAACAATTTCGCAGACCCAATATATTTCTCACTGGAAAGTAAGTAAGATATCCACTTGCTCCTCCTATTGACTTCAGCAAAAAGTAGTTTCCACAGTGTCAGACTCTTATATTTGAGCGAAATTATGTAAGAGACTAGGGGAAGAATCTTGAGGCCCTGGATGATAGGGGCTATGGCAATAAACCTGCAAGAATTCCAGCAAGGTCTTTTGTGATGCTGGGGGTAACAAGTCACATTTTTGAACAGTGTTCCAAGCATTGAGATGTTGATTCTTGCAAGGAAGTGGTGACAGGCATATTAATAAGAATTATTGCTAATTATCACTGTCATTAAAACTGAATGTCACTTCATTAATATGCAGATTCCCTTTCTACTGCATGCCAAATAGAAAGCTGACACTGGGAATTCCTGACATGAAAGACAGCACAGGTGCCTGGCAATTCCAGCTCACCGTTGGCTCTACTGAACCATCATCCTGGACACATGTAACTAACATCTCATGGCACACTCCATGGTTAGTGACCACACGCACCTCACGTTCATTGACCTTGGCATCCAACACAAGCCAGTTCTCTGCACCTTCTGAATCTCTGATCCATTTCCAGCCTTCCATTGGAAAGCTGCTGCCAGGACACTTTGCATGCTTGAAAATGCTCCCAGCTCATGGATTTGACCAGGCTGCTTGTTCGTACTCTTAATGCTCACTCACTTTGTGCCTGTCAGCATACTTGTAGCCTGTCTGCCTGGTTCGGTCCTGCCTTGCCGTGTCTTTCCTTGCCTTGCTGTTCAGTGCAGCCACAAAATCAGGCAGCTTGTCAACACTTCCCAGTCCGAGGAGTAGACATGTTGATGTACATCACCATGCTATATCAGTGTTCCACCTGCAGCTGCCATGACGACACACTGCATTTGGTTCAACTAAAAAAACCATGTCTCAAAGTCAGAGCTTATCTGTAATCACAGTCCTAAATGACCTACCCCCTAACGTCAAACTTTGAACTCTGCCTCTGGACTTTACTGTCATTGGGACCATTCTTGCTCCATTTACCGTGTGTGCAATAGTGTGAATGATACAATTAAGAGCCTTGATTGATGGGAGGTGGGGGCTCTAACAGAGATGGAGTGAATGTGACATATCAGAGAGAAGATAGTGGCACTTGTCAGAAAGTGGAAGGTTGTTGAACCTTTTCTGACAATGCTGGGTATTTGTCCAGCTGACTGAGACTGCTTTAGTCCTGGTGACAATTTCTGCCTAGATTTGCAGGACTTGGTGCAGTGGCCTCCACTGCCAGTCCTGGGGCAAGAGAATGTTTCCTCCTCCACCAGGTTCCCGTCAACAAAGCGGTTTGCCAATTTTCCCTTCTTTGTGGTGTCCTGGGCAGATCTAATGAACTGTGCAAGATGGCTCTAGACTGGCAATGCTTATCAGAGTGCACAATGGCCTTTTAAAGATAGTGCTGGAACCAGGGATGAGAGCTGATTCCAGAATAACTTGCAGTGTGAGCTCTATTCGCTGCAAAAAGTGGTGAAATCGAGCTAATATTGGAGGAGCAGGGTACCTTTAACGTTGTTAATGAGGTGTGACTTGGAGCACAGAGTTGTTAAAAAACATGCCAGGCCTCCTGGGCAGAAAACTTCTGTGAAATTCAATAAAAATGACACGATGTTAAAATATCAGAAGGGTCAATGTTACATCTTTTTATGTTTGGATTATGGATTGAAAATGAGAAAATTGGATACTGCTTTTAAAAAGATGAGAATGTACATTTATTAAAGACAAGTGAAGCTAACTGATGCATGTGAGACAATGTTGCTTTTTGGGGATTTGATTTCAGCAGACCTAGCACTGTTTGTTGTGAAATCAATTAGTCTCAACATAGTGACAACCTTCTAATTGGTTAGGCTGAAGCTTAACATTCACCCTGAAAGGGAAATTAAAACAAGAAGCAAGGAAACCGCCAGAAGTTGGCTGTATCAATCTCTCTCTCTTTCCCTTTTTCCTGTAAAGTTACATTCTCCAATTTTCTGTTGAGGAAGCAGAACAAAAGAACTTCATTCAGAGATGCTGAGGACAAAACCCAAAAGAAAAAGAAAGACCCCACATCCAACAAACTATCCAGTGAACTAAAGATTGATTTTCGCTTTTTAAATAATATCATGGCATCATTGAAAAATTGGAAAAGTTGTGAAACTGGCCCATCAAATTTGATTATGTTGACTGCAGATGCCAAATTGTGTTCTCTTGAATATTTCTTCTTCCTAAATTTGTAACATTTCTATTTGACTGTTTGTTTCTGTCTGAATGTTAAAAGTGGTAAAATTTGATATACTTGAGTTAGAAATCCCTTTCCTTTACTCCTTTAGTTAAAGTTAAGCATGTTACAATAGAGTTATTTTTACTGTTACTGAAGAAACCTGCTGCGTTGGATTTTTTTCCTGCATTTTCTCAAATTTGTCAGTCAGCCCAATTGAGATTTTTGCCAGTTTCATTAAATTTTCACATTGCAACACTAAGGATAGTGGGGCTTGATTTCCAGTGCACTATCCCCAGTGAGCCATGACAAGTATAACAGTTGTATTCATATATTAGCTTCAGGCACAGGTTGATTGCGATATGTGATACACAGTGTCTATTTTTGAGCCTTGCCAAATTTCAAGACCTGAATGGACATAACATGGAACAATAACATGGAATTAGTACTGACAGCTCATCATAGCAATTCTGTCAAGTAACTAATTCTAACTACATTGTTCATTAGCAGCAATATCTTTTCATGGGATGGGAAATTATGTGTTCACTCAAACCACTTAATGGTGTCTCTTAAATGGGAGGTCAGCTCGAGCTGTGAATAATGAAAAGAAATTGATTGGAAGAGTTCCAAAAGGGGCTCACAATCTCTTAATGCGTGCTGGAAGGCCAGACCCTGCCAGGAGACAGGAGGAAGGAGATGCTGCTTCACTATGAGCAGGAAGACCTGAAGATAACACTTCTATCCACAGTAGCAAGAGGTTGCTGTGGAGGCCAATATAAGAAGCTTAGCTCCCAGTACATGGACCATAGATCATAGAATCCCTACAGTATGGAAACAGGCCCTTTGGCCCAACAAGACCCATCCCCCTATAACACACCTAATCAACACATCCCTGAACATTACAGGTAATTTAGCATGGCCAATCCAACTAGCCTGCACACCTTTGGACTGTGGGAGGAAGCCGGAGCATCCAGAGGAAACCCATGCAGACACAAGGAGAATGTGCAAACTTCACACAGACAGTCGCCCAGGGGTAGAATCGAACCCGAGTACTTGGCACTGTGAGGCAGCAGTGCTAATCACTGAGCCACTGTGCCAATGTAATGATGGAAGAATTTCAATTACCTCATGAGATTAGTCATGTTAAGAATACTCCTTCCATCAACATTCTTTCACCCTCCTACAGGTATAGCATTACCCTTCACTCTGTCTCCTCCTCTTGCTCACACACTCAAGACTGTTGCAATTCTCACTTCTATTTTAGAATCACATCTTACCCATTATATAAGCATTATTGTCCATGACCTCCCTATTCCTCAAACACCTCACAATTATATTATTATCACACTCTCTTCTTTCTTGCGGGAGAATACTGAGCACAAATTGTATCAGAAGGCTGATTGCAAATGAAAAAATAGAATATCTTGATAATTACTTAATTTTTCCCTGTTTCGCTGATTGGTTCCATACTGGCATTTGGTGATTCACACACTATGTTTCAGCATTGGAAAATCTCCAAAGTATTTAAATATAATATTGCAGACTGCTTAGTAATAGAGTGGACTGGAATCCTAGATAAGATCCTGGAAGCAGTCGATTGAAACTTGGAGATAGCAAGAAATGCAGATACTGGAGTCAGAATCAGTATAGTGTGGAGCTGGAGGAACACAGCAGGTCAGGGAGTATCAGAGGAGCAGGAGAGTTGACGTTTTGGGCCTAGACCCTTCATCAAGGCTCTTTTCATTGATGTGTGGGTGCAGGGGAATGAACGTGAGACCTTTGTGGAGGACTGGCCGTTCGTCCTCAGTGAGGGGGAGGTCGGGGTGGATGGTGAATACCCTGCAGTGCTTGGGGCTGGGGAAGTTGTAGATCAGGACTGGACACTGCCTTGGGAGTGGGTGTGTGTATGGGGATGGGATGACAGAGATGGAAGCAAAAGTGACATCGGGTTTCGTCAGCAGGAGAGGCCGAGGCAACCACATGGTCAATAGTGCCGGGCAAATTGCGAGTGAGATCCTGGATAGATTGGGATCTGGGGTGGTGGAGGAGGTCTGTGTTGAGAGTAAGCACAAGCAAGTTTGGTGTACTTTCAGTCTTTGATATCCGATAGGGCAGAGAAAAAGTGTTGGCTCAGTGTGTGGTTCCTGCGCAGGATAAAAAACAGAAGAGGTTCCTTGCAGGTCTGGGAGAGGGAGGCTCTGAGCTGGGGTAGGGCTGATTGTAGTGCGAGGAGATGCCGGCACATGGCTGCAAGCTTGGAGCTGAGGATCTGAGGAGAAAACAGATCTTAGAGGCTCTGGATGTACTGTAGATAATGGTTGTCACAGTTTGGGCCAAATTGGGATGGTTTGGGGTCCATTGTGGATGAGCCGGTTGCATAGGTAGGTACTGAGAAAGGAGATGTAGGTTTGTTTCAATATGTGGTCAAAGAGCTTCAGGGCGGAGGAGACCACCAGTGGGTTGCAGTGGGAGAGAGATCCACTGAGGTCTTTCAGGAGGGAGGAGGACAACTTCTTCAAGGTTGGCATCCTTGGAAGAAGCTTCGCAGTGGGGTTATAACTCACTCAGAGATAGTAAGAACTGCCGATGCTGGAATCAGAGACAAAACAGTGTGGATCTGGAAGAAAACAGCAGGCCAGGCAGCATCAGAGGAGCAAGAGAATCAACATTTCGGGCCTAGACCCTTCATCAGGACGATGGAAACTTGCAGGTCAGAGCTCTGACGTTAGTGTTTAAAATGATTAAACACAGAGATCTATCAATTAATGGTGTAGTGGTAATATCGCTGGGCTAGTAATCCAGAACCCCAAGCTAAAGTACTGGGGACATGAATTTAAATCTGATCATGGTAGATTTAAATTCTATAGGAATCTGGAACAAATAAGGCTAATAATGTTACCACTGTTAACTGTTGTAAAAACCCATCTGGTTCACTAATGTCCTTTTGGGATTGAAATCTGTCTTCCTTATCAGACCTAGATGTGACTCCAAACTCACAGGAATGTGGTTGACTCTAAACTGTCTTCTGGGCAATTAGAGATGGGCAATAAGTGCTGGGCTAGTCAGCAAACCTGCATCCCATGAATGAATGATAAAAAAAAATTCACTACAGAACTAACATAACCTGGCCTACTAACAGTACAATTGGGTTCCAGATTGTCCAGGTTAGTCCTGCTACTTGCTGCTTTGAATTTCCCTAAAAAATGAACACATCATGAATTACAGGAACCTAGTAGTAATGCTCCCTAGAATTTTGGAAATCAAACTCCCCAAAGTGCCTGTCCTTAGTGCAATTATTTTTATACCTGCAAATTATTTATCTCCACCTATTTCAGATATATAGATGACAACCGTTTTGAAGGCACAAATTGAATAAATTAATAGGTTTTGAAGAAACGTACAGGGATAACTACATTCTATTAAGCATGAGTGCACTTAGGTTCAAGGCAAATAACACAGCAACTTTGTGCTAACTGTTGATGATAATGATTTCTGTGCCTGGCTATGATGAGCCCAGAGGTACCATTCTGGAGATACTCCCATGCTCCACCACTAGCCTGCACAGAGAAATCTCCAGGGCCATGCCTGCAGTCATGGGATGAGGCCCTTAATTGGTGACTAATTGTCCGCTAAGGGGTAAAGTGCCCAACTGGTTAGCAGACCTGTCAATGCTACGTCCACCACTAGTAACATTGTGGTGAGGACAGTACGAATGGATAAGCAGTTGCTGCATTCTACATGCCCCTCCCATCTTCGAAACTACCAGAGAAGTTGGGGTTGGAGATGAGGGGGTGGGACAAGGCTGTTAACCAGTTCAATTAGTTGGTACTCCCTCTCCTCATTCTTCAATGAATAAATATCACTTCAATCATCCCTAAATTAAATCTCACTTGCTGAGGTAATGGTTTAAATTCACAAGTGAGACTGCAGCTTCATGAATTCTGTAACTAACCTTCCTGCTGTGTTTCATATTTCTGAATACCAATATGCTCACTAACAGTGAAATAATGGCCTGTCCACCTAAATCCAACTCCTTGATACCCATCAGGGGGAGATGCTCATTTCAAATCATGTGAAACACCACTTTATACTGGACAACAAGGTGCAGAGCTGGATGAACTCAGCAGGCCAAGCAGCATCATAGGAGCAGAAAGGCTGACGTTTCGGGCCTAGACCCTTTATACTAGCTGCCTCTAAGGTAAATTCTGCCATTCATCTTTGAATCTCTGATCTGTTTAGCAAAGTGTCAAACATTTGAGCTTGTTAATGGCTGTTACATCACAGATTCAAAGTAGGATGCAACCAGATCTCAAATTAAACTGGTGCTCAATGAAACTGAAACTCTGGCTGTCTTGGATATTTTTTCCCAACCAGCATTTTTAAACCTTCTGCCAGCAGCACTTCAGGAGATATTTGTACAAAACCTGACAGCCTAATTCCAAACTACTGTTAAATCCGGAAATGTAGTCACCAGTGGGATGATTGTCCATTTGGGAATAGAGATCATTCCCTTCAGGGTCAGGTTCATGACAACAGACTGACATGAATGAGTTTCTGGATCTTTGGCTCATTCTGAAGTTCTTTCACCCGTTTCAGTAAGAAGTTCACCAGTGGCGCAGGAATCTATCATGAGTAGATGTAATGAAAGATTGCCTTGTCTGTACCCAGCCAAGCAGAAGATCACAAATTGACATCTGAAATGCACAAGTAAAGGGAACAAATTTTGAAGACAATTGAGTCCTATCATCGCCTTCAGTCTGGAAAAAATAAGAAGTGATTTAATTGAAACTTATGACATTCTTAGTGAGCTTGATAGAGTAGGTACAGAATGGATACTTCACCTGGTTGGTCAGTCTAAAACAAGATGCCATAGTATCAGGGTAAGGAGTCAGCTCTTTCCACTGTGAATCATGATCCTGACTACAGGAGTAAAGATGTCTTGCTGCAGTTGTGTAGAGCATTAGTGAGATGTCACCTGGAGAATTGTGCATAGTTTTGGTCTCTTTATCTAAGGAAGGATGTATTTACCATAGAGGGAGTGCAATGGAGGTTCACCAGATTAATCCTGGGGATACCAATATTGTTTCATGAGGAGGGATTGAGGAGACTGGGTTCTCAATGATACTTACAAAATGCTTATAAGTCATGATATGGTGGCTGTGAATAGAATGTTTCCCCTAGCTGGTGAGATTAAAACTAGGAGACATAATCTCAGGATAAAAAGTTGGCTGTTTAAGACTGAGATGAAGAGGAATATTTTTCACTCAAAGGGTGATGAATCTTTGGAATTCTCTATAACACAGTCCTGTGGAAGCTAAATCATTGAGCAGATTCAAGTCAGAGATCGGTAGATTACAGGAGACTAATCACATCATGGGTTATGATAATAGTATGGAAATGTGACTTTGAGGTAGATGATCGGCAACGATCTCAAACAATGGCAGAGAAGCTGGACAGGTTGGCTGATCCACTTCTGTTTCTGCATTACTATGGTCCTATCTTCCACATGTAAACTGACAAGACCTCTCTCAATCTCCACCACTTCTCTCAACTCCTCCACTGTCTCTGAGGGCAAAGTCTGCTTGTTTATAAACACCTAGCCTATTGTTAAGATGAAAGTCCTTGTCTGTGTTTCCCAGCGCAGGCTCTGTGTACTAGCCAATAAATTTACTCCTCCACTATGGCTATTTGAGGCTGAACAAGAATTTTCTTAATTTCAGCTTCTAACTCAGCCCCAGGGTGAGCTTCTGATCCCATATCTTATTCAAGTCCAGCTATTTGCAAGTACACAATATTCCCTGTCTCTGCCATACCACTGAAACCCTTTGTAATCTTTCATTCATTCATTTGTCATATCCAGATTTGATGATTCTAAGAGTTTTCCAGCGGCCTTCTGCTCTCCCTCAATGTCAGTTCTTGCAAAACTCTACTGCTCATTTTGTATCAGGGTTGAACTCATACCTTTGTGTCTAAAACATTTCATTACCTTGTCCCCCTGATCTTTGTAGCCTCCTACAATTTTATAATCTCCATCTCCACTTCCCTCATTATGGCAGAGAGACCTCCTTTCCTCTGACTCTGGCTTTCTATTGGTTTTCCTCTTCCCTGAAATCTCCCAATGTAGGTCATGCCTTCAGCAGCCCTTGTCTAGAATTCCCTCCCTCAAACCATTGTCAGAGTTATAGGGTTGTACAGCATGGAAACAGACCCCTTGGTCCAACTCGTCCACCTGACCAGCTATCCTAAATTAATCTAGTCTCTTTTGCCAGTATTTGGCCAATATCCCTCTAAATCCTTCCTATTAATATACTCATCCAGATGCCTTTTAAATGTTGTAATTGTACCAGCCTCCACCAACTCCTCAGGTAGCTCATTTCATATATGCACCACCCTCTGCATGAAACAAAATGCCCCTTAGGCCCCTTTTAAATCTTTGCCCTCTCACCTTAAACCTATGTCCTCTAGTTTTGGACTCCCCTTCCACGGGGAAAAGGCCTTGGCTATTCATGCCATCCATGCTCCTCATGATTTTATAAATCTCTGTAAAGGTGACCTCTCAGTCTCCGACGCTCCAAGGAAAATAGCCTTCCAATGCTCCTCCCCTCGCACTCACCTTTTAACTCGTCTCTTAAAACATAAATTGCTGTGGCGAGGTTTGATTGCATCTTTGTACTGCATTTGAAAATGTTCGTTCCATTTTGAAAAATTTCTACCAATGTTAGCAATCAGAGCAGATAAAGGCCTAAATCTTGTGATCATGACTGGACCCCCTCTTACTGACGCTGATCAGACAAAATCTATTTACCAATGGAGAATCCGACAAATCTGCCCAGAAAGCTTTGGAGAGATTGAAGCCACACCCCCGACTTACTGCACCAGATGCCTGGGAAGTTCTGGGATTTGTTCACAAACACACTGAAAAATTTTGAAACATTTAAAAAGCTTTTCAACTTGTTATTGAATGAGTGTATGAGTGAATGTGTGGGTGAATATGTAACTGTATAAGTGGGTAGAGTAGGCGAGATAAGTGAGCAGAGTGGCAGTTCAGTGGAGTGGCACATTGGTACCTGGAAAGGATAGTAGGATGGTAAATGGCTAGGGTGGCAGTTGAGTAGGATGGTAGGTGAGCAGGGTGGTAGGTGGATAGAGTGGCAGGTGAGTCTTGTTCAGAGGCATTGTCAGGTGAGCAGTTTGCTGTTGGAGGTATATTGGTTGAGTCAAGGTGGGTTGGGAAGAGCAGGAATCAAGGAAATGGTGGTTAGTCAGAGGGTCAGGGGGCGGATTCAAGGTAGGAAATTCAGTTGTCTAATTATGCAGGGGTTGGAGGGAATTAATCTATCCAACATTTCCTAGTTAAGTATCCAGGTAAGACAGTCAGAACAATCCGAATGTTAGAATCAAAGAGTCCAAGATATTTTCAAAGTGTCCCAGTGTTCAGAGGAATTGTTTGTTGGGAATTTAGACTTCCCAGATAAATCCAAAATACCCAGTAACACCGGGCTTCTGTAAGGGTCCTGGTGAACATTTCTGTTAACTTTTAATTTCCGATCACAAAGGTCTTCTTGTTCATGGATTATAAACAATGGTCCTGTCTCGAAGCGAATTGTTTGCAACAAACTGATTTTGGAAAGAAATTTTGAAGTAATTAAAGTTTCAAATTTTTAATATATTTGGAACAACATTATGAGTACAAGACTACACATCCTAGCAAGGGACTAGACTGGAACATTTCTAGAGGGGTCAGAAAATAAATGTCATGATTTTTCTATCCCAGTACAAGCATTGCCTGCCAGCATCCATTGTGGGAATATAGGGACAGAGTTCATTAAAATGTGCAGAATGTTCCAACCATTATAAATGGAAAGTCCTGCAGGATCTGTTGATCCCCAATTCCCAAAATAAATTATGAATGGGTTAAAGCTTTTGCTTGGAAGTGGAATTCTGAACATTTACACTGTCAACTTCAAATATCACTGATTCTGAATTGTATTGGTGTGGGGAAATCCATATTTTTAAATTAACTTTGTATGTTTTGAAACAAAGGACTACAGTTCTAGCTGTACCATGGACTCCAACACAAGTGTGGAGATTTGCATGGATACAGGCTAGGCATGCTCAAATTGGTACAAATTTCTGACCATAGAACCTGCAGACATGGCACAAATAGTTGCTCAGGTGATTGGGGTTTTGGATGCAAAAACTTGCCTACATGAATGATTCGTCCAGGCTGAAGTGTCTGATGGTTAGCTGTGTATGTCACAGTTTAGCATGGTGGGCAGTGGGAGCTCAAAGCAGATGGTGGCTGAACTGTTGGGACATAGAAAGCCCTAAGGAGCAGTTGTCAACTCAGTAAAGTGGATGTGCAGTTGTCTATTCCTTGGAGGTGGAAATTGGGGCATAGAAGAGCCCATAGGCAGTGGTCATCTGCTCAGTGGAGTAAAGGTATCCCGAGTTTGAACCCTGTTGCCTGACAACTCATGGCAAGCAGAAGAAATAGGAAGGCCTCCAGGTTTAGCTGGAGCTGCTATTCAAGAGAAATCAGAAGTTAAATTCTTGAAGGAGAGAAACTGAATTCCTATTGAAGAAGATGAAGTTTGAAGAAATTGTTTTGCGGGTCACAGGGCTCACTGACTTCTGGGTGGGCTGCTGTTAAAATTCATGGGACCTGTTTTGGTTATGTCTGACATTTGCTGCAAAGTTTGTGTTTGCCCAGTGTGACTCTCAGTTCATGTTATCCTCATGTTAATTCTGGATGTTAGGGTATAGGGTTACTAGTATTTGGTATTTGATTTGTTGACTCTTGTCTAGTATTTTTTTTTCCATTTATTGAAATGCATGGAATGTTACAGCTTTAATTTTTTTTAGTCAATATATGCAGTTTCAAATTTTTATCTACTTTAGCACAAAGAAGATATTGGTCTCTGACTGACTCATAACAGAAGAATATTCCATGAAAAACAGAGATACAAATGAAATAATTTCACCAGAAGCAAAGTCGACGAATCTGCCTTATAGTACAGGTACTTTGGCAGCATCTGTCATTTACTGAAATTTGTCTTTTGCTCAATTTTCGATGGAAAATATTTCTTGAAAGAGTGGAATTAATCATGCTGCCTCCTTCTGTCTCAGAGATGCGGGCATTAAAATCATCTGGCATCTGTTCATACTGTTTGGAACCATTGTTAAATATCTTTTGTGTATAATGTGACTCAAGTTGCTGACTGCCATCATTGTCGTCCATGCTCAGAAATCTCTTCACATTGGTACTTTCCAAGTGGCCATGGTCATCTGCGATTGGCAGGTAATCTGAAACAGAAATATAACCCCATCAGTGACAAATGAATGATTAATGATATGACTTGACAATTTTTCCCTTGGTCCTAATTACATTTGGCTGCTCCCTATCTCAGAATGTAGATATTCTGATGTAACTCTTCAAGTGCATTATTTTACAGAGAAAGACACATTAGTTAATAAATGTACCAATTAGTTATCTGTATCTTGCAAAATACGTGAATGTTCATCTTTTTACTGAAACTAATGAGAGAAACTAAGCCATTGAAGGTGTATCCACAGCCAAAATCTCCACGAGTAATATGAGAGTGAGACTTGAGATAAAATGTGTAGAGCTGATTCACCAACCTGTGTCCATGGTCAGACTTTCAATCAATGCTATATTGCTTAAAACTCCAGGACTTTTCCAACATATTTTCAATTTAAATTTGCTGTTCTTGTAAAGCCCACTACTTCACACACCATTGGAATAAACTGGTGCTGAAACACAACTTTCCTCTTTTAGACTGGAGCATGTAACAATTAAGAATGTTATGCTTTCTTCTCCCCATCACCAACACGCATCCCCTCACACCTCAAGATCTTCACATAGACATACTACAGAAGGCTAGAGTCCAACTTTGATTGGAGTTGATTTTTTTCTCAGCAGCTGATCTGAAACATAGATACCTTCCAACCTCAGAGTACAATAGACTCCAAATGTAAGCCAAGGGATGAGAAACTCTTGAGTAAAGGAACCCCTATCCTGCTCTTCCACATTAGTGACACTGACTGAGGTGAATGGAGTTCCACCCTGAATTAAGACCACCGATATCCACATTTTAAGTCCAGAAATACATGGGATCACATCAAGTCTAACAGCATCAAGACAGGTCATTCAGTCCAAACGGAAAATCATGGAATTCTAGAACCATTGCAGCGCAGAAGAAGGTCATTTGATCCATTATGTCTGTGTTGGCTCTCCTAAGAGCAATTCACATCCTGCCACTCCCCCAAGTTTTGAATATTTATTTCAAAGTCTCCAGTCCAAATTATTTAGCAAAATGGTGAACATCATTGGGCATAGCACCAATTCCTGTCTAACACCAAATCTCACCTTTTGCAATGTAGGAAGCTAATTTTAAGCACTTATATTTCTATATTTCTGCTCTGTAACCATTTTCTGTGTTTTTTGCTCTTGTTCACTGATTCCATGGCAAAACTTTAATAGACCCCACCATTGAGTTTCAAGCTAGAGCAGGATTGTGGAGGGGCAGGGGACACTTGTAAAATACACAATGCACTGGTGAAGCCTTGTTGAAAGCTCTTAAAATTCAAATATATCACATTTATTTGTCTGTGATATTTTTAGCAGAATTAACTTCATCTATATTCTATTAGATTTTTAATCTTTTCTCATTGCTGCTCTGTCTCTTCACTGTCTTTTTCTTCCCAGTTTGTCTTCACTAGTTCTATCTTATCCCATCATTATGAGCTTACAAGCTTTTAATTTGTTCTATTTCATTTCTCTTAGATGCACTTAGGTCTTTATCTTAAACCATTCTTATTATGATTATTATTTCCTAGATCCCCAAAAATTCAACTTTCATTAAAACAAGAGTGGGCCATTCAGGCTGTCACATGTGCTCCACCATTCAATTAAATCATTATTATTCTGTACTCCATTGACTTGCTTCAGCCACATTTCCTTTAGTGCCTGTACCAAAGAAAATTCTATCAATGTCAGCTCTGAAAGTTTCAATTGATACCAGCCTTCACAAACCACTGGGGTAGAGAATTTTAGATTGCCACCATGCACCATTTGGATTAGTGCTTCCTGACTCCAAGTTTAGAGTTAAGACTGTGTCCTTATTGTGGAAAACCAATTTTGCCCAAGACTGAAATATACATAGATAAGCAGAAATTGCTGCAGAAACTCAGCAGGTCTGGTAGCATCTATGGGGAGAAAGCAGAGTTGATGTTTCAAGTCCGGTGACATTTCATCCAGAACAGATGAGCAGTTACTGGATTTGAAACATTAACTCTGTTTTTTTGCCACAGATGCTGCAAGAGTTACTGACCTTCTCCAACAATTTCTGTTTTTGTTTCAGGTCTCCAGCATCCACAGTCCTTTGTTTTAATTTGCTGAAATATATGTGCTGGTAAAAGTCTCTCCGTGCACACTCTAGACAGGTACCTGAAACAAAGCATGCCCAAAGGCTTACTTCATCATCAACACTTTACTTTGCAAACTGGTATTTATTTGTATGAACAGTACCATGTTCATCACTTTGCAATCAATCTTCGTTTCACCAAGTCAGTTAAATACCATTTTTCTCATTCTTCCCTCTTAATAAAATCTTCATCATATTCATACCTTGCCTAATTATTTAGAGATCCTCAATACTATGAAACCCCTTCACTCTTCCAGTTTGCTTCCTCCTACAGTCAACAGGCTTCTTAAACACAAGTTAAACACAAGTCGGGTGGCACGGTGGTGTTTCCACCCTTGGGCGACTGTCTGTGTGGAGTTTCCTCTGGCTGCTCCAGTTTCCTCCCACAATCCAAAGATATGCAGAGTAGTTGCATTAGCCATGCTAAATTGCCCATAGTGTCAAGGGATGTTTAAGGTTAGGTGGGTTAGACATGGGAAATGCAGAGATAGGGGAATGGGTCTGGGTGGGATGCTCTTCGGAGGGGCAGTGTGGACTTGTTGGGCTGAATGGCCTGTTTCCACACAGTAGGGATTCTATGATTCTAAGTTTGTCATCATCTGCCAATAGTACTGTTTCCAGGACAAGGAGCCTTAGTTCTTCACTGGGTTCCTTTCAAGAAAATTAATGGGCGTAGAGACAATAAAATAATGTTTCTACCTCAATGAAACTATATAGAAAGCTCCAACTCTTTGAATATGGATTCTTTTCTTGTTTATAACTCAATAAAGAATTTCAAATCTATTGCTGTTCAATGTTTTGCCAAAATTTAACCTTTTGGCTAAAGTCCAGATAGCATCAATGACACAGATTCATGAAACAGTGATTGAGTTTTTACAGCTTGGAAAGACACTCTTCAACCTGTTGCATCCATACAATGTCCATCAAACATCCATCTATTCTAATCCCATTTTCCAGCGCTTGGTCGACAGCTTTGTATGCTATGGCATTGCCAGTGCTCATCTAAATAGTAATTAAATATCTTGTGGGTTCCTGCCTCTCCCACCCTCCAGAAGAAAAAAAAAATCCTCAAATCCCCTCAAAAGCTCCTGCTCTTTCATTTAAAAGCATGCTGCTAGATTATTGACCCCTCTTCTGAGGGAAAAGATTTCTTCCTATCCACCCTATCTATTTTAACTTATTTATTTTATTGTTCTAGTTTCTTTGGCTTGAAGAAGTAAAGCATCTTTAGTGAACCATCAAAAATCTAATGCAACACTCATGAAGTGAACAGGGAAGAATCCTATCATTAAACAAGGCAGAGATCGGCTGTTGTCAATGAAGCTTTCTCAAAGCTGTCAAACCCGCAAGAATTATTCATTTGAGATACTTCAGTTCAACAGGACAATGTTAAGAAATTGGGGACATTTTGAAGAAATTTTGCACTGTATAGAAAATATTTGCCAAATTTGGCTTCATTCGTTCATGGATGTGAGCATTGCCTGTAAGGCCAACATTTAGAATAATCAAGGCTAGGGGCAATGAAAGTATGAATGGATTTCAGTAACACATGAGGTGAGATAAAGGAGATTTTAGGCAATGATTTGGAGGTGGAAATAGGCTGCAGTAATGGCACAATATGTGGTCAGAATATGGACTCATGTCGTAATCAAATAATCACCAAGATTGTGAACAGAGTGGTTGAATGCCATTCAGCTGGAGGAAGTGGAGAGATATTGGAAGAGGTGGCCAACAATCTCAGAGGCTACAGAGTAGTTGAGATGGGCTAGAAGGGATAGGTTAGCTCTGTCACAGTCAAATAGGATGTTATTGCTGGCTTTGGTAAGATCTGCTTTGGTATTGTGGCAGCAATGGAAACTTGATTAGAAAGAATTAAAAATGGATCTCTGACAAAGATGAGCATGGATTTGAGTGACAACGACATAGTCAAGGATTTTCACTCAGGAAAGGGAGGTTAGAGATGGGACAGTAATTTGGAGCAAGGGTGAAGTCAAGAGTTGCTTTCTAAGAAGAAGTGTAATAAACGGGAAGAGATAAGAACAACACCTTTAGAGAGAAAAACCATTAACAATATTGGTGAACGTGGACCAAGAAGGAAGGTTTGATCAGGGGAAAATGTCATTTTTAGCTTCAGTTCCCTTTCCCTATTTTGCTTCTGCCATGAAAATGTAGTGAGTTCATTATTTTATATTAATACATAAAGATATGGTGCACTGATGGAAGTCAATCTATTCATAACAGACGATGTTATATTCATACAGTGTGCAACAAAACAATGTAATTCACTGATATCTGAGCTCAACTCTCCAAGCCTTTACTGAATCCAGAAACACACAAGATTTATTAGCAGAAGACCAGTTAGTGTATCCAGTCGGCCTCGCAACACACAGCTCTGAGTTCTGTTGATAATGGAGAATTTTCATCATGTCTGTCTCCAGCAAAGATAAGGCAGTAAACTGGGAACAGCTTCAAAAAAAAATTGTCATTGAGTACCTTAGCTCTGTTACTCAAGTTTATGCTCTGACTACTCCTTTAATGAAGAATTAATTCCAATTCATTGACCTCAAAGAAATTGTATCAGTAAATTTGCTCATTCCAAAGATGTGCTAAATATAGGTTCATTATAATTTTATTCTGTCATTGTATTCTATCCTTCCTCCTGTGGACCTCTGGGACTGTGGCGACTCCACCTCTCTCATTCTTACACGTGCCAGTCCCATTACATCTCAATCTCAATCTATTTCCCTGCATTGGGAATTATTTCAGTGCACAGTGAGCTCATAGCAAGGAGGTGTTAGGTGGTTTAGACACTAAGTCCTAGTGGGGTTACAATAGGACTGTGACTGCAGCACCAGAGGAGGTAACAGAGATAAAAGAGTCCCTCTTCTCCATTGTCATCCTCAGTGTCTTTACAAAGCAACCCCAGGAAGTGGCTGAAATGAGGCTGGAAATGAAGAAAATCAACAATGCCCTCATTTGAGACACACACATACTCACTTTCAACAGGAATCATTGGTTAATGATCAGAGACAGGAACGTGCTGATTTATTTCCCTTCCTTTTCTATGTTAGCTGAGCCAACTGTATCTCACTAACCAGCTGAGTTCAAATAATTGAAATGCTGGAAAGCATTAACTCCAGGTGATTTAGTTGGGTCAGCAGCCCTTGTTAGATGTGAAGGATTAGTTGTAATGAAACTATTATAATCACTGTACTAATCAGAAAACTCATGATATTTTCACAAGGATTGTACTTAAATCTGCTTACAGGTCAGTGAAATGACTTAACCTTGATCAATAGCAGCAGTTCAATACTCACCAAATGTTTGGGGAAGAAGAACTTTCCAGTCTATTTCCCTGCAAATATTGAGGACTGTCCTGATAAAATTGCGGCCACATAGATGGGTGAATGTTTCATCAAGTTCTCTATCTTTTGCAGATCCGGAGGAGGTCAGCAGCATCCCGATTGCCAGGATGACCACCAGACACTTCATTGTAGTTCACAACTGATCAGCTTCAGTCTCTCTGACTCTGTACAGAATCCTGGAGCCAATTGTTCCACTCTCTCTCTAATGAATGATTCTCCTGTACAAATGGACCTAGCTTTAGTGACTGGTCCAACTTTATTTCCTGGTCTCAAACTCCTACCTGACTCAATTTCTCAATGATTCAGAGTATTTTGTCATTTCTTCCACTTTTATGTTTACCTGTTCCTTTTCACTTTTACAGCAGTTTTGCTTCCAGGCCTGTGACTCATTACTACTTTTCACTAACTACTGTATTTTTTTCTAGTGACCTTTGACTTCTCTACAACACCTCAAACCCTTAGTGTTCTAACTGAACATTACAATAACTTTATCCTTGACTAATGCTTAATCTAAGGAATTGATGTTTGTAATTAATATATAACAGCTCTTCTTTTGATCATTTGTGGGTAAATCTCTAGTTACGTATTGTATTGTTGCAGGCAGGTTCTCATACTTTACATTGGTTCTACAATTACATTTCGAATATTGAGCTGGGTTATTGAACAGTAGCTGCCGTTAATATTGTACCAACTGGTGGCATTGGATTGAGCATAGACACAGGCACATATGAGCGATTGTGGGATGGGGTTGTGATAAGAGTGGCACAGGAAGGACAGAGAAGTGAGTGGTAAGGGGAGGCAATGGCATAGTGCTTTGTCTCTGGACTAATAATCAATGCACGCATGTAATTTTCTCATCAGTAAAGTGATGTAAGATGTCATCAAACATGCTATCAAGCAGCACCTGTTGAGCAATAACCTGCTGTGATGGTAATTTTTGGTATCGCCATAGCTTCTGACTTCATTTCAACATTAATTCAAACATGGACAAAAGAGTTGAACTCCAGAGATGAATCATACTTGGCACAAAGGAAGACGGTTGTGATGTTTGAAGGTCAGTAATCTCAAGTTCCAGGACATCCCTCAGGAATTCCTCAGGGTAGTATCCAAGGCCCAACCATCTTCAGCTGCTTCATTAATGATCTTCTGTTCATCATAAGGTCATAAGAGGGGATGTGCACTGATGATTGTGCAATGTTCAGCACTATTTATGTCTGCTCAGCTACTGAGACAGTCCATTATTGAATGCAGAAAGACCTGAACAATATCCACAATTGGGCTAAAGAGTGGCAAACAACATTTGTACCACACAAATGCCAGGTAATGACTATTTCCAATAAAAGAGAAACTAACTTTTGCCCCATGTCATTCAAATCCATTACCATTACTGAGTGCTTCACTATTAACATCCTGGGGTTACCACTGATCAGAAACTGATCTTGACCAACTATATAAATACAATGGCTACAAGAGCAGGTCAGAAGTTAGGAATCCTGATATGAGTAACTCATTTCTTGACTCCCAAAATCCTGTCCACCATCTAAAAGGCATAAGTCAGAAGTGCGATGGAATACTCCCCATTTGCCTGGATGAATGCAGCTCAAGCAACACTCGAGAAGCTTGGCATCATCCAGGATAAAGTAATCCACTTGATTGGCACCTCCTCCACGAATATCCCCTCCTTCCACCTGCCATTGCTCAGTAGCAGCAGTGTGTACTATCTATAAGATGTACTTCAGAAATTCACCAAAGATCCTTAGACAATATCTTCCAAACCCACAGCCACTGACATCTAGAAGGACAAGGGCAGCAGATATATGGGAACAGTAAATCCTGTAAAATCCCTTCAAATGCATTCACCTGAGTTAGAAATATATTCCTGTTCCTTCAGTGCTATTGCGTCAAAGTCCTGGAGCTCTCTCCCGAATGGCATTGTATGGCTACCTACAGCACATAGACTCCAGTGTTTCAAGAAGGGGGCTCACTGTTACCTCCTCAAGTAGAGCAAATAGGAATGGACAATAAATACTGGCCCATCCTACATTGCCCACATTCCATGAAGTGAATTTAAAAATGGCTAAAGGAGTGACTCTCAGTAGGCACCTCCCCTCCCAATGACAGGCTCCTCCCTCAGGCACCAAGTGCCTTTAAATGAGGGTACAACCGTGGAGGTGAACACAGTTGGATTTGATTTTAGTGTTTCTTGCATGACAAGCCTCCTGCCTGCCATTGGGTTAAAGCAAGAGCAGCTGGATGAGGCCTTTAACTGGGCATACATTTCCCATTAAAGGGCCTGAACTGGTGGCAGGGCAAGAAGGTAATCCTGGGTCTTCCCAGCATGGACATAATCAGGGTGTAGACTGGAAGATGCTTACGGCCACAGATACCATGCTGCCTGATTAAATGCCCCTGCCACCAACCTCACCATGATAAGGTACAAGATTCTGCCTCTTGTCCTGCTGAGTATATTGTGTGGTACATTCAAAGTGATTTATACTCCAAAATGATGTAGAGTGAGTAAATAATTTTACATAGGTGTGTCGCTTCTTACTTGTTATCAGTTACCTTTGCTTGCCAGGGCAAGCATATACCACAGGTACCTCTGCTTTTTGGTTGGGTTGTGATGCAGAATGACGTCCCCAGCATGGGTTCAATCCTTACACCAGCTGAGGTTACCTATCCCATTGTCTGAGGTGTGGCAACCCCTAGAATAAACCACCACCACCTGTCCCTCTCTCTGTCTCTCTGTCTCTCTGTCTCTCTCTCTCTAATCATAGAGCAATCCTATGGTCTAGTAAAACTATGGCGACTTTGCCCTTACCCTTGTGGTATTGCTACAAGATATGGGTGTGTGTGCATGTGTATTCCCACATATGTTGGAAGACATTGACTTGGAGCTATCCTGATATTACCTAATATAACTATCTGACTGGAAACTAAGATCTCAAATTTAGGCAATGAATGTATCAGCTATGCCTGTGAAACTTAGAGATATGTGATAGGCCCTGCTTTATTTAATAGCTAAGACAAAGTGATTATCGCTAATTATAACTTTCCATTACAACAACTTGGAATGTACTCAAGTGATTTTGCAAGTGTTTTGGTGAATTTGTGCACTTGCCAGAGAGTCTTGGCGGAGCAGTTAGTGATCTGTGCGTGCAGTCGCTGCTACAGGAATCGTTAGCAGCAGTGGCAATGCTTCTAGGTCTGCAGTACAGCAGGGGAGAGCCAGCAGTGAGCTGGTAAATGAGCCGTCCTTTACTCCTGGCCTGGTTGCAGTCCACTCATGCCCAATGACTAACTTCCAAAATAGACACTGCATCAGTATCTGAGTCAGTGAGAGCCAAAGTCAATTGATGGTTCCCCATCATTGGTGTTGTGCTGTTACTCTCCATTTCCCTCTTGGGGATCCTGTGACTGGGCAGGTGGCATTTGTTGGCTGTCTGTGAGCAAGAATTGCATTGTGAAGGAGCATAGATGGGATTGGAAGTAAGACAGTTACGTTCACACCATCACAAGCTTGCTTAGCCAGCCAGAAAGCAGCAAGGGCATTAGGCAGCAAGAGATCATCATCCTCAATGGTCTCATTGACTGAGGGCACAACTGGCCCCACAGTAGCTGGCAACATGATTCAGAGGTTTGTCTGTCTCCATGTAGGAATCAGGGAATGTGGACATCCTTGTGTCCCTCCGGTTCTACATTGCTTGCTTCCATTGTGCATCATTTCATCCTGCAAGACAAAGGGCAGGATATCAATGAGCACATGGCAAAGTGTTTGAATGGTATGCTTGCCATAGCTGAATAGCTAGAGGTAAGTGGAGGCTATGAGAGGTGGGTGCACAAGGACGAATCAGAGTAGGTGGAGGTTAGGCATGAGTCCTGAGTGCCAATGAATCCTGCAGGCTGAGTGAAGGGATTGTGCTACATCAGGAAATGTCCCAGGCCTGTGGAGCAATGGGTAAGAGCTATCATGGGAAAGTGCATTCACTGACCTTGATCATTCTCAGGAGGTCAGTAAGCCTCTTCAGGCACTGATGTTAGGCCCTCAGGTTCAGATTTTGGGAGCTAACCTACTCAGCCAGCTTGACACAGTGCTAGCATATCCTGTCACTGAGCTTGAAAGCAATGAATTCAAGCTGCTTTCCCAAGTATTACACAGTTAATCTAAGCTGATATTTCAGCTCTGTATTTTCAGAATTGATTTCTTCAGATGAAACATTAAACTGAAATACCAACCACTGATTAGGGGAAACAAAAGATCATGCAAAATTATTCACACAGGAGAACCTCTCAAGTATCTTGATTATAAATTATCCTGCAACAAACACCACCAGTACAGATTCTGGCTATTTATAATAATGCCGTACTAGCTATTATGTTTGTCGATATAACCACTGTAACTACTTTTCAAAGATAATTTGTTGTCTCTGAAGCACTTTGAGACTTACCAAGAACATTCGGTATGTGGAATCTATTCAATAAAAATGCTTTCTAGAGGGCTGACTAGTGGATTACCTGTTACAAGTCTGTTCACTTAACATCTACAGAAGGATAAAGTTTGAAGACTTTAATAAAGGAAGGAATGGTCATGCCTGGATAAATAGAAAATAGAGAAGTAATCAGGTTGTATTTTAAGTTAACAATCTCACAGAATGTTTTTTGAGGAGGTAACAGACTATTCAATGAAAACATGTGTTGTGTATTAGACTTTTACAAAATATTACAGAGGAGATTTAAGAAAATGTAAAAGAGTAGACTGTTTAAAATATTAAAGGAGCATTACATTTCTAGGTGTTCCATCTCTTATTCCATCAATTCACTCTCCAGTACCATCTCTATAATGGACATCAGTCTAACTAGACTGGGTTATTCCTTTACTGTTCACCTTTACCGGCTCCATCCCAGCCTCCCTGACATGTCTGTCTTTTCTCCCACCTATCTGCTCCTCCCACCTCAACCCCCACCCCCCCCCCCTACCTACCAGCTTCATCCCCGCCTCCTTGACCTGTCTGTCTTCCCTTGGCTGACCAACCCTCATCTAACTCCCCACCTACACTCACCTTTACTGGCTCCATCCCCACCTCCTTGACCTGTCCGTCTCCTCTCCACCTATCTGCTCTGTTATCCATCTTCCATCCGTCTCCACCACTCGCTCTATTAATTTCAGAATCCCCTTCCCCTCCCCCATTTCTGAAAAAAGATACAGACCCAAAACGTCAGCTTTCCTGCTCCTCTGATGCTGCTTGGCTGCTGTGTTCATCCAGCTCTATACCTTGTCATCTCAGATTCTCCAGCATCGGCAGTTCCTACTATCTCTGGGTTATTCCTTCATTCCTTTTCATAAATGTGGTATCATGTTCCCTTTCCCCAATGCCTACACACATGCCCCATTTCCCAGGGCCCCTTTAAGTAGCAAAGTGACTAAGTTTGTGAAACTTCTAGGCCAACAGACATTAGTTAAAGTCTTCATAATCCTACCAGAGCATAGGGCTGCTCTCTCATTAGAGAGAGACACCTGGTGGTGGTTTAACCTGAGGGCCACCACAACTCAGAACAGGGAAGATTTTGAGAAGGAGAGTCATTCACGACAACTTTAGCCAGTACATGAACTGAAACCACTCTGTATACACCACTCTGCGTCACAAATCATTTGTCCGGCTAAGGTAGTTAACCAACCCCCATGTATTGATTGGCTGGACAGTTGGTTTGTAATGCAGAGTTATGCCAACAGTGTGGGTTCTATTCCCATACCAGCTGAGGTTACCATGTAGGTCCCTCCTTCTCAACTGTATGCCTTACCTGAGTCATGGTGACCTTCAGGTTAAATCACTACCAGTTGTGTCTCTGTGGCGAGAGAGTTGTCCTCTGGGACAATGGTGACTTTAAATAATTATTAGAACTCATCATCATCGTTGGTGGGCCCTCATAGATGTGGATGACTCTCTTCCAATCTCAGGGTGAATCTGTAGGTCGCTGTAAGACAGATGCAGTTACCGCAGGCTCTATTACACAGAAGGGGTGGGTAGGGCATTGGTGTGGCAGTGGGCTCCTTTCACTGTTTTTGCCTGGTTTCCATTTTTTACCTCAATAGCAAGTCTCGAGGTGCTTGACACCTTCCTGGATGGTCCTTTTCCACTTTGGACAGTCTTGGGCCTGGGATTCCCAGGTATTTGTGGCAATGCTGCACTTTGCCAGTGAGGCCTTGAGTGTGTCACTAAGGTGCTTCCTCTGTCCACCTGGGGCTCATCTGGCTCAGCTGGCAGTCTCCTCTTCCTCTCACTCTCCTCACCTTGGACCTCACACTAACCCACCATGAGGTGCTGCTCAGTGCCAAACTGTTTGCCTGCACTCCACTGCAGGCAATCTAAGAGCAAACAGTAGTGCCTGGTCGCCAGTTGTCTTGGATCCCACTTGCCCCTGGACCAAGACTTTGCGCTGCTGAGCCCATGTAGTAACTGGTGTGTAACAGTTTCCTAAGTTAAAAGAACTCTCGCACAGGCACCTTCCAAACCCTCATTATTAGAACTTAGAAAATTTGAGCTTCCAAATTTGTGAAAAATTAGAATTGACAGATTTCAAAAGAACTCACAGAATTGTCTCTATATCCATCATAAGGAAACTGTCAGGAATCTGTTAAGTAGAATGCTAAAGCATTTAGATAGGGGCTGTATTTCCTCTGGATTTTGAGTCTCTGTTATAGATAGTGTTGGGGAACATTACTGAGACCTTTGTAGTTTAGGTCTTGATGACTTCCTTCTATATTTAGATAGCTTTTCCTGTTTTATTTCTTTTTTGTATAATAAACTTCTGTTGTAAGAGAAAATCTGGAGCCCCATGTGACCCTGTTTCAATGACCACCATCTGAACTATATAAAAAGTTTTGTCCAGATGGGGGATTTCAAGGCTGGAGGGGATATTTTTTAAGGCGAGTGGACAGAGATTTAAAAAAAGATATAGGGACAATGTTTACACAGAGTGTGGTTTACATGTGGAATGAACTTCTGAGGAAGTGTTGGATGCAGGCACAGTTACAACATTTAAAAGACACTTAGATAAGAACATGAATAGGAAATGTTTGGAGGGATATGGGCCAGGAGCAGGCAGATAGGACTAGTTTAGTTTTGGATTATTATTGACATGGATTAGATGGACCTAAAAGTCTGTTTCGGTGCTGTATGACTCTAGTACTACCAACTGGGATTATAACAGTCATATTATTTGATAATATAAGGATTTCAAAAAAACTCCAGTTCCAATGCTGATTTTTTAAAAAAATATATGAATTATAGTAGTGTTTGCAGGAAAACAGGAGCTGTGATACTGAAATCGGCATGTAGAATATGTGATTGTTTTGAGAAATGTGTAGAATGTTTAAAAAGTCTTTTAAAAGTTTTCATCAATTGTAAAGGGTTCATTTTCAATTTTCTTGAATAATAAATATATTCCAGTGAGCTGGTAACAATAGCAACAGGAAGAAAGTTAACTTCAAAAGCCATGTAGCTAGATGCAAATGGGAGCTGCAGATAAAGGAAAGCATCAGTAGAGGGAAAACAAAGAAGGCATATTTACAAGGAATTGTGTCTGTGTGATGCAGCCAAATAGGTGGTAGAGTTGGCATTATGAATTGAAAAATTGTAATGTATCACAATCCATTCGTACTTTCTGTAGATTGTTGTCAATAACCCTTTTGACAAGATCAGACCCCATTTTCCCTCACCCTGGATTTCTCATTTATGTTAGGGTTACTGTGACAGCAGCAACTTTCTGATTTTCATTTGTCATCACCCTGCAAGATTCCTGTTGTTCTTGACATCTCGCCAGCTCAATATTGACAGGAGGCTCAATACTGAGGGCACCATGGGCTGCAGGGATATCTCTTGTATCACCACAACTGTGAAAAGAACGGAAGGGTTGGTGTTACGTATTCTGCTGTGATACTCAATGAACTTCCTTCCCTCACAAAATTGATCAGGATGTAAAAACTGATCCAATCCAACATGAACACAAAATACATAATTAATATAAAAATATAACTAAGTTCCTGAAATTCTTTTGCCTTGAAAAACAAAAATTACTTTGCTCCCTCTTTGTGCTGTGGTTTTGCTTTGAATCCCCATGACCTCTTGAATTTACATTTCTCTGGCTGTTTGGCAACTGCTTGTATTTTTGGAAATAAATCTCTTTAGCCTGATTGCCTATCAACATAGCGTTCCAAATGTTACTACAATGTTAATGTAAAGTATTGGAAACTACTAGCAACAATAGGATTCCAGGAGTTAGCAAAATGTGACAGAACAATAGGTTCACTTGCTAGTGGTATGCATAAGAAGCTGTTAATATTAAATAAAACCACCAACTTGATGAGAATAAACATTAATCAAAGAAAGCGTGTGGTTATGCTGAATTCGGACATTAAAGATCTGAAGTGGTGGAAACATTTCAAAAACCATTAGAAAAGGAGCAAAGTTAATGAAAAACAGCGATAATCAGTCACAGAGGGAGCCAACAAAAACGGAGAAGGAACAGGTGAATGTGGAAGAGGATTTCACTTGTGTGCTGAAATTGAAGGGGAAAACTTGTGGGGTGATAGGAGTCTCAGATGAGTCGCCACTTTCAGGGGCGTACATAACCACATCATGTGCCAATCGGACATTTGATGGGCCACAAATATGCCTTCCCTCAGGGTCAAGGTCAACATGGGCAGCGGTCTGACCTAGCAAAAGTTAATCAGAGACCTCATGGTCTTCAGTACACAGCAGCACCACTGTGGAGATCTGTGGGTTCTGATGATAACACTCCTCTCCTCCATGTCTTAGGATTGTCACTAGAGCACAGCCCAGAGGTAATTGATGACAGGAGGAGGTCCAGGGATGAATATTGAGAGGGAGTGAGGGGAATGAGTGAGTGAGTGAGCTGCAAGCATAGAGGAGAGACTGTCGGTGGGCCTTCTCGATACTGAGTCCCTTGATCAACCAACAAATTCCTTTTTAAAAGGAGACACACTTTTCCCAAACCCCAGGAGCCTGCAAGCAAATGCATTAGGGTTTGCTTGTAGTGGATCTCACATGGCAAGCCATCCCATATGTCCCTGAGCATATACCAGTGACAATGGTGTGAGGGCATGAAGTGTGTTTTAATTAGCCTTCCAAGGCCTCAATTTAATCAGGGAGAGAAGGTGATCTACAGGCCATCCTGCCATAGACTTAATCGAGGTAGAGAGGAGATGTCCTCACTCACCACTCTCCAGCTTGACTAAATGCCGTCCTGCCCCACTACTCTACTATCAAAATCACCAGGGCGTGGGCAGAAGATTCAACCAAAGTGTTTAGTGTCCATTTCAGTGATAAATGCTTCTTGTCCTGTTCCATGTGGTGAGATGATAAAGCAAGGAAGGGTTCTGGCTTCTTGGCCATGATTTGGGGACATTTGTCCTTATACTAAATATAGTGCATACTGAAATCCCTTCTTTTGAAGAGAGTTGAGAAATACTCACTGATCTCCAATGAAGTGAGAGTTCAGTTCTTATTTCTACACATTTCTTGATAGGTGCGCCAGGAATGCAGTGATCATTTTCACTTCCTTCCATTTGTAAACATTCTGCAAAGCAGAGGCTAGTCCAAAAAAATGTCAGCTGAAGTCAAAAGAATGGAAAAGACAAGATGCTAAAAATAATGGGACATTAAACTTTCTGATATCAAAGTACTCTCCAAAACCTAGTATTAAATCTCACTGACCAGAAGATTCCAGGCACAATCTTCAGTCAGTGCTGAATTAGTTGAGTTCAGTTCGTTAGCCAGGCACAATTGGCCTCAGTAACTTTGGAAATGGGAGATAAATAAACCAGTAAGTCCATGTCCCTAATCATTGTCCAGTGACTCCAGTTGATAGTGGGTCTCTGCATCCCACAAATGAGGATATGATCAGATTTTCTCTGCATCCTACCCAGTTACTGCCAATTCTTGGGGTTGTCAATGTGATGACACTGAGGTCCATTCAGCTGCAATTAACAATGAGCAGTCAATTAGTATAGAGCCTGCCTCAATCACACTGATAGACACTGATACCCTCAAGGAAGGTGGGCACTACAGGAGGATAGAGTGCCATATTTCCCCTTCCAAACCTCCTTACCTTTCCTCACTTTTGTTGTTATTGTATTGCCCCTGTTAGCCAGTGTTTGTACATTTCTCATTTGATTCAAAGCAAGGGTAATTTGCTGATGGGGCAGTCATTCAATAGTGTGTAAAAGCATCTATGGATATATAAAAAAATTAAAAAGCACTCAATAAGGGATAGGGATATCTTCAGAAGTGCTCTCATTGCATTGTCTTAATTTTTTTGGAAATGCAATGGAAATCTTGATGCAGATTTTCCACCAACGTTGTTGTGCTGGAATGGAGCACCTCTGAGGTGATTCCCAGCTTTCCAAGCTTTTCTGTGTCAAACATTTACTGCACACAGACCAAATATGGATCTGAGCAGTGATGACTTAAATAACGTGAATTATCAACGATACTCTATTCCTGAGATAGTAGGATGATGAAGGGTCTAGGCCCGAAACGTCAGCCTTTCTGCTCCTGTGATGCTGCTTGGCCTGCTGTGTTCATCCAGCTCTGCACCTTGTTGTCTCGGATACTCTATTCCTGTTCACTTATTTTTGAAATTCAAATGATATGTTGTTGTTTTTAACCTCCTCTTTCTGTGATAGTGAGAGTTGTTCATTTAGAGATGCCTAGAGAGGCTCTTGCAGTGCAGTGGTACTATCCTAAATTCAGAGGCCTGATTCCTGTCCCACCTGCTCCAGAGATCTGTCATAACATCTCTGGAGTGGTGTAGAAAATAGCTAGAGATGTCTAGAGGATTAGCCACCACTTGGTTAAAGGTTAATGTCATAAGAGAGCATACAGATTGGTGCATCAAATCTCAACATTGACAGAAGGTCCAGACTAAAATGTTATTGCTTTACATGGCTATTTTTAATTTGCATTGGACCAAGTTACAAATTTAAAGTCACAATTTAGATATTTTCCTGGGCAAAGTGGAGCCGGTCATCTAGGCATGTTAGGTTTTGACAATGTTGACTGATATTTAACAATTGGACATAATGGACTTCTAAATGTAGTCCAGCTGAACTCCACCAGGAAACTGAAAACTCTGGACCCAATATTAAGAATGGAATGTCCTGTAGGCTTGAATTAACAGTCTCCACTCACCTCAAGGAAGGCCACTAATGCAAGAGAACCTGGTTTGGGATGTTCACTCCTTAACGGGAGAGTTTCTGTTCCTTGGCTTGCATTTGGTGTGAGGATATAGAAGGTGATGATATTGGCATGGCAGGTGAAGTGGTGTTATGCCAGGTGTGGCAGCAGGTGGAGGAAGTATTATATTATTCAGTCTGAAAGGGGCAACATTTATGCCAGTTTTCCTGAAACAGCAGGTTTTTTATATTTGTCAGGCATGTGTTGGGATGTAAAATATTGGGATAGCATTCGATGATTACGTGGAAGAACCTGTAAGGTAACAGCAATCCCATGTACATTAAACTTCCGGTAAGACGTTGGCTGCTGCACAGCTCAGACCATGCTGCTCTGAAGTCTTCCCCTCATGTTCAGCATACCGATAACCATACAGCGACAATTACTGAGCTTGGCCTGAGCTTGTGTCAATCCCCAAAGAAACCACCGTGAAACAGTGATAGTTACATGATTAACAAATTGAAATTGAAAATATCTTAGGAAAATATGGAATTATGATGAAAGAATAGTTAGTAATCACAACAGGGGTATAGGTTGGTAAATCAGTTCCACACTGTTGTAGCCTTGTCTCCAATGGATAGTTTCCTACATGCCAGTCAATGACCATCTCCAAAATAGGTATATAGGGAACAGCAGCAGGAGCAGGGCATTCAGTCTATCAAACCTTGCATACAACTCAATCATGACTAATGTTTTACCTTAAAGCCATTTTCCCACAATATCCCCAATATAATTTTGATAGCAACAACAGAAAGTCTAACCACCTCCATAGGGATACACTTCAATGTCTCCTCAGGCCACCTGAAATACTGAAGCAGACCATGTCCAAAACCAACAAAACCTGCACAACTTTGAGGGTTAAACTGACAAGTGCCAATTAACATACTTGCTACACAAGTTTCAGACAATGACCATTTCCAACAATCTAACCATTGTTCTATTCAATGGTTTTACCATCATTGAATCACTCACTAACAACATCCTGGAGGATCATGTTAACCAGGAACTGAACACACTAGCCATAAAAAAAATGGATAAAAAAGCAGGTCAGAGGCAAGGAATCTTGCAGCACGTAACTCGCATCCTGACTTCCCAAAGACTGCCCACCATCTACAAAACATGAGTCAGGCGTATGATGGAATACTCTCGCTTGCCTGGTTGAGTGCAGTTCCAAGAAGCTTGACATCATCCAGGACAAAACAGTCTGCTTGATTGGTACTACATTCACAAACATTCACTCCCTCCATCACCGACGCTCAGTAGCAGTAGTATATAATATCTGCAAGATGCACTGCAGAAAGCACCTTTAGACAGCACTTTTCAAGCTGGCAACTACTGCCATCCAGGAGGACCAGGTCAGCAGATATATGGGAACCCCACCACCTGCGAGTTTACCTCATAGCCTCTCACAATCCTGACTTGGAGATATATCTTTGCCTGCACTGGATTGACTGCAACAAAACAAAAAGGCAGCTGACCACCACTTTCTTCAGGGTATTAAGAGTGAGCAACAAATTGCTATAATGAACACACAGCAATGCCCAAATTCCATGAAAAAATGTTAAAAAAGCCTGATCACTTAAATAAGAAAAAACATAAATACTGTACGTTTATTATAAGAATCATTTGGTTAACAAGTAATTCTGAATGAAAATGTCCATTTCCAATAAATTGTCCAATATCAGTGCTCGATCCTAAATTATGATAGGAATTTAAAATAATTATTCACTGACTAGTAGTTAAACAAACCTTTTTTATCAGTTCAGTCATGTATAAAACGCCACTGGTTTCTGATTTATTGTTTTAATAGGCTAGGGTCACTGTATTGGCATATTTATCAACATAAATGTCCCTTTTTCTGCAAAATAATGCTCATGAAATCAGAATTGTATCTGAACAGTCACATGTGTGGGATGGAATGAGGGGTGGGTCTGAGTGGAAGGTTCTTCTGAGACTCGATGGGCCGAATGGCCTCTGCAAACAAGACATTCTATGATTCAAGAAATACAATGAAGGGGGTCAAGCATGCCAATATCTGAGGCAGAGAACAGCAGTATGTACTTTGGGATAGAGGGAACAAATATTATATCAGTCTGAGGAAGTTTTCATTGTCACAAAATGTGCTTTATTTCATATCTGGATCATTTCCAGTGTCTAGTTAATAATATCCACTTCAAGGTGATGAACAATGAAGAGGTTTCAAAGGTTACTCAGGATAAGGAACTTACTGACCTGAATTTTCATGAAAAGAGAACCTCTCCATCATTACAAAAATGGTTCTGGAGGCCTAACTCCAGAAGTCCTATCCTGGAACAGGACATCTACCATTTTCACAATGACGGAATTAGGGCAGGCTCAAATTTGGATATGTGTGTTGCCCATGTTAAAGTGTAGCTATGTCAGCCTGATCAGACTTTCACTAGTGGGATTCTAACACTCATCTTGTGCACATTAGTCTTGGTAGGAGAAGTTTAATAGCTGCTGGGATCTTTCAGAGAAGTAGGGCACTCTTTAAGATATGGTACTAGAGCATCTTTGGAGAGATGTCCTTTTGAGGATATGAGTGACCTTTGGGAGAGCAGGTGACCTTTGGGAGAGGTAAACTCTCTTTTGAGAAAGGGAATTAGTCCTTTGGCATCACTGAGAGGAAATGTGAATATGCATAAAAGTGGAAATGTCAAGTTCATTTGAATATTAACAATGCTGTCAAGAAGATTTGTCAAAGGAACTATCAAACGGAATGATAAAGACTTTTAAAGCTTCTGCTCTTTAAGTTATTGAAAAATATTGCCTGTGTTAAAGTGATTTATGCTTGTTATTTCACTCTGTCTATTGATGATATAAGTTTGAAGGTCATCATGAGTAGATTAGGTCCACATGACTGATTTCTAAACCTTCCATTATCATAATGGATAGCTGCCATTTCATAGATTGATTGATAATTTCATGTGCTTAGAGATTCTTCGACTATGAATTCCAACGTTTGTCATAAGGAACAACGGAAGTTAAATATAATCAATGATGCTTTTGATATTAATTAAAGTGTTTTTTTTTTCGTTTAAATAATCATTCTTATTTATCACTTATGGACCTTATTTTATCTCTTCATTCATCTCAGAAGGGGCCCTGGCCTCCCGATGGCAGGTGAATAGGCATGGTTAGGTATAAGGGCAAACAGTTTTGGTGTAGTTTTAGATTGGCATAGGTTGGCACTAAGGTGGCACAGGAGCTACAAAGGACTTTTGGTGGATGGCAGGTGCAGGTTTGCATGGAATGCATGAGGGGTCTCAGTAAGAGGATGCAATGTGGCACAGATTTACAGGGATGGGGCATAGAGAATGTGTGAGGGTGTGAGGGATGATGGCTGGTTTTTGTTTTATTGTTTCTCCTGGATCCTTATCAAAGTGTTGGTGAACTAAGGCAATCTTTCGCCCAGGTCAGCCACTGCACCTGGCACTCTACACACCTGCCATGACATCCGTTTTTACCCATCACCCCAAAACAAAATGTGACCTTCGAGTGTACTTTTTTCCTGGTTTGATTCATGGAGCCAGGAATTGTCTCAACTGTGAACAAAAATCCAAACTGCAAAGTTACAGACAAAAAGTGGAAATGTGGAACTAAACATGACTCCTCGTCCAAAGAGCTGGAACAAGAATGGTAGAAAAATGCCTTTCTTCTTCATCGTAAACATTCACAAATCTATGAAACACGGTATCATCTGAATAAACAAATTGCCTCCATCTTGGAACTACAGTCTTTTCTTGAATCCCAAAGAAGCAGAACATCTCTCCGTGACTGCTACTTTAAAGTTTAATTTGTTGCTCTGATCTGGAACTCATTTCTTGAGTCAGGCTGCTTACTTTTGCAGCTGACAGTATTCTATACAACAAATGAATCACTAACATAAAGTATTAAAAATGATCAACAATACACTCACATTTAAGGAGTTCCCAATGGAGCAGTGTAACAGCAGATTCATCCACTATTGGTCTCTATTTAATTGCCATTAGATATCAATTATATATGACAGCTGGTTAAACCAAACATTAATCGAAGAAAAGATTTGTGGTTTTGTTTCCTTCGGGCATTATGGATTGGAAATGTTGGAAATTTTTCAAAATAGATTAGATAAAAGGACAAAAGTTAATGAAAAACAGGAGCCATAGCGAGGGATCAAAACAGCTGTAAACAGAGAAGGAACCAATCAACATAAAAGTCAGGGTTAGAGGAGGAAAAGGAAAATAGCCTGAATCAATAGAGAAAGCAAGTCAGGTCGGAGTGTGAGACAAGAAGATCTATTTCGATCAGTAAATAAAGACAGGTATAATTTGTACAAGAGAATCATTAGAGAGTGAGTGGAGCAATTGGCTCTCTCATCCTGAACAGAGTCAGAGAGGCTGAAGCTGGTCACTTGTGAGCTGCAATGGAGTGTCTGGTGTCCATCCTGGTAATTGGGCTGCTGCTGACCTCCTTGACAGGCTCAGAAGAGGCTGATGGAATAAATCTTGATGAGAAATTCACAAATCTCTGTGGTTACAAATATGTTCGCAAAATATATGAGATCTGCAATGGATGGCCCTGGGAAAGTATCCTTCCTCAAAGGTTTGGTAAGTATTAAAATCCCTTCTCTTGATGTGGGCGATTGCAGGTTGCCTTTACAGGGAGTGACTGAGCACCTGGCTGGAAAGCACAAAAATTCTGGAATGGCTCAATTTAATGACAGGACTTTATTTGAAATACTATTCCATTTGTGGTTTGATTTTGAACTAGAATCAAGTTCCTGGATAAACTACTGGACTCCCTCAACAGCTGAGATTCCAAAGTCCTGGGAAACCTGGCCTCTCAGTGTCAAATGGCTGCCAAGATACTTTGCCTGATTTAAACATTAAAATTACTGACTCACCATTTCAGAACTGTGAGTCAGCAAATTTGGTTATTCTCACCAGCTGTTGAGACTCTTGATGCCTCTATAAAATCCAGTCCATTTTATTTCCCCTCCAACTTCCAGATGTAACATGCTCTTTACCTTACTGAACCCATTCCTATGGCCAATGGCATCAAGTCAGATTCCCAGAATGGAGAGGTTACATCATTAGCATAATTAAATCAGGCTTTTCTACTGCTTTGTGTGGTTTACATTTATTTCCCTGGGCTCAGGAAACACAGATGGAAATGAGGGAGGGAATCTCAAGAAGAAAACATGTAGCTGCTGCTTTCAGCTTTGTGTAAACCAATGAACTTACATTGGTTTATAATTTAGCCTCAAGTGAGATGGGTCCCCAGTCACTCAAGGCTTCAGACTTTCGGTCTTCTCTACTGTGATATCCCTGTTACCCTTGCAGTGATTGTAGACCTCAGCCTGATCTAGGCGCTAATATCCAGCCTTGGCTCTTCTCATTTACTGTAGGAATCATCCCTATAATCCCTATAGCAATCCCTATAATCTGCAGCTTCATCTTGTTGCCCATTCAATTTCAGATAGGCTGAGGCTGTGTGGGTGTTGGGACCAAGGTGGTGACAGGAAGAGGGAGTTGTTGTCTGTCTGAAAACAAAGAAAACTAAAGGCCCTACCACTAGATTTATTTGTACCCCTAAGGCAGCAACATTATGAGTTTTAGCCTGGGCTACCATGTTCTCTCAAAGAAACCCTACTAGCCTCTAACACCAGACCTATTTCCGTCTCTGAGAAAACGTACACTGATTTACTCAATTAAGATAACAAGGTGTAGAGCTGGATGAACACAGCAGGCCAAGCAGCATCAGAGGATCAGGAAAGCTGACGTTTCAGGTC
>NC_063334.1:37762282-37814250 GCF_021869965.1 Rhincodon typus
CTGCTCCTCTGATGCTGCTTGGCCTGCTGTGTTCATCCAGCTCTACATCTTGTTATCTCAGATTCTCCAGCATCGGCAGTTCCTACTATCTCTGACTTACTCAATTGTTGCATTTGTGTGCGTTGGTTAGTTTCTTAATGTATTAATGACATAGCATTTTAAAATGTACCTTCAAGAGAGCCTGTATGGCCAAGCAAATGAAAGCAAAATGAAAGGCTTCCTGAACTAGGACAATAGATGGAATTTGGTTCTTTGAATCCTGAGGATGTGGCCTGTTTGGTGGATATGGCCTGAGTTGTCTGATTTGAATATTAAAATGGAGTAAAATATAGTGGAAAACCTAAGTGGTTTGAGGTGCGTACAATTCCCTGATCTTCTGCCATGATTCAGCTCATTTCGATCAGGTGTTGCTGATGTTTTTTCTTGGAAGCAAGTGAACGCTCAACGTCCTTCTGGCAGGAAACAAATTTGCAGCCTGTTCTTTCTCATGGTGGAATACTGAGTCTATGGAAATCTGTCTCCTGATCAGTCCCTGGAGAATGAGCATTCACATATCTTTGGAATATTGCAATTTTTAGAATTATCTTTGATGAAGTGACCTCACTTAAAGTGACTTGTGATGACGAGCTCCTGACTAGAGTCTATTGTGCATTCGCATTGGAGGGCACACTCACTTGGAAGTATTGTCAGTCTGTAAGGGAAACTTCAAAAGGCTGCAAGCAGGTTGATGGAATGGGCAGACAAGTTGTAGATGAAATTTAATGTAGAGAAGTGTGAAGTGATTCATTTCTGTATGAAAAGCATGGAGAGTATCTTAAAACAAAGGGCATATGAGTAAAGGGATCAGGTGGAGTCAGTTCTTACAGGTGATTCTGTGATGTGGAAGGGTGAATAATCTCCTTGATTGTCATATGCTCCAAATAAAACAGCTGATAATAAATTAAAACTTTGCCTATGACTATTTCTCACTCATCTTCTCACTGAAGAACAGCAGATCATCCTGAGCATTTTGTATTTCTCATGTTTCGTTTCCGTCAAAGCTATGCTGAGTTGACACTTGTTTCTTAATGTGCAGGAACTTCATTTGCAAAATTTTATCCAAAACTTTAAAATGTCTACTTGATGTTCTAGCAGTTTTCAAGATTTTCTGTGTTCTCTGTTTACTTTTTCCCTGAATCCTCAGCCATGTTTAAACAAACAAATGCAGTGAACATCAATATTAAATAAGCTCACATAATGAAACACTTAATATAACACATAATAACATTTAATGAAACACAGCACTGAGGCTGAAGATGGATTGGTAGGATAAGATCAGCTCCTTTAAACATCATTAATTTTCATCCCTATCATTGCTCATAAACACATTCACTCATTCAACTGAAATCACCCCCCATCAATTCTGTTTGCTGTCACCACAGATTACATCTGACCGTTAGAGTGTTTCCAGCACTTTCTGTCTACTTTTCAATTTTGAAGTCATTTGTCTAACCTGTCATGGAGTATAATGATAGGTCCAGAATTTGCCACTTTCTGAGCTACTGAGCAACAATATGTAGTGGTGAGAGAAGGAAGAAAACATAACATGAAACTCACTAATCCATCAGTGAATTTTCTCTCTTTTGCAGATCCGTTCCAGGCCTCAGAGGATAATGACAACTCCAAGGAGACAAACAAGAGGAATATTTGCAGGAGGGATGTCAATACGGGTCATCGGCGTCGCAAGGCATTTTATGAACATCATGATGTCGATGATGGTGCTAATCCATATGAGCCGATATCAGATGATTCTTCTGATTATGTCTCTGACCCTGACAGAGACAGCAAGATGCTGATTGCCCTTCCAAAAACTGATATCCGAACCAAATTGATGGAAGGTCCACTTTATAAAAAGTGTTGCAAAACAGGCTGTACAACAAGGGCTATGCATCAGTTATGCTGAGCATGAAATGGTGTTGAGTGTACCTCTGCATTTATAAATTAGTCTATGCCCATGAATTCAAAATCATTCAGACTTCAATATGAAATGTTGTACATTATGAATTCCTGATATCCTTAAGAATTTTTGGAATCGGAACATGGAGATCAGCAGATCCCGTAGGATTTTCAATCCACGATGGTTGGAAATTCCTGCACAGTTTGATAATCTCTGTCCCCAAATTCCTATAATGTGTGTTATCACAATCTCTTTTAAGGCTTTATGATACTGTTGTCACATTAAAGTTATAACATTACTGAAATTGTTGCAGCACTAATTGTTTCAGTATCTTTTAGTATATTTATTAAAATATTTTCATAAACAGCCTAGTTTTGTACAGTGTCTGAAACCATTATGTTTAACATCACCTGCAAATACATTAAGATTAAGCAGTGAGGTATACACAATAACCATGATGTACATTTATGCAATACATCCAGCATAAAGAAAACATCTCAATATGCTTCACAGGAAACTGAAAATGGGCAATGAGCCAACGGCCAGTGTCGAAAGGAGATAATTAAAAGCCTGGTCAAAAGAACATGCTGGAAGACACTGGTAAAGTAGGAGATTGAAACAGGGGAAGAAAAATTTTGGGGACAGAATTCCAGAGATTGGGATAGGACTGGATGTAAGTTGTGTCTTCATCAGAAAGGAGGAAATTGTAGAAGATTTCTGTGACAGAGAAGGATGAGGACTTAGGGATTGTACACAGGATGAACATTTTGAACGGGGAGCATTGATAGATCTAGATCCAACATAGATCAGTCAGGGGAAGCCTGATAATCAAATGTGATTATTTGGGCGATAGAATATAAGCAGCAGGGAATTTCCTGATCTGATGTCCACAGACAATAGAAGTACTAAATCAATCAAGATGTCAATTAAGTATGGATAAAAGTTTAAGCAGATATGCTGATGTGAAGCAAATGTGTGCAATTCAGCTAGAAGAGGGTAGACTTTGCAAAGAATAGGCTACGGGATTAAATGTTTAGTTGAATTGGATGCTAAAGGCTGCAAACAGTGTGTTTCAGCCTGTGACAACAGACATATGGTGGGCTGATGATAATAAAGACTGTGCATAATCTTCTCTGCTTTATTATTAGAGCTGACATGGAGAGCCAGATAAGAGGAATTTAAGAAAATAATTGATACCAGGGAAAAGAAGATGACAGTGATTTTTACTGCCCAGTAGCAATGGGTGGTTTTGGCAGAAAAGGATGAATCCTTTGCAGTGCTTGACATGGTTCAAACAGACCTGATAATTGATGGCTCCACCAAATATTAGCCAGGTACCCACAAGTTTGTATCTCTTTGGTTTGTGGCAGTAGAGGTGTCGACACATCAAAGAGCGTGGCCCTGATATAAGACAGTAAAGCATAATGGTTCTCACTTTTCCAATAACAGGTGTTTTTGTACACTACAGGGCCAAATCGCGCTCTGAATGGGTCTAGAGAAAGGTGGTTAATTTTTTAAAAAATCATTCATGTGATGTAATCATTGCTGGCTGGATCCGTATTTATTACCCATCGCTATTGCCCTTGAGAAGGCAGTCGTGATGTGCCTTCTTGAAACACTGAAGTTTATGTGGTGTAGGGACATTGCTATTCTGTTAGAATGGGAGTTCCAGGATTTTAATCAGCAACCGTGAAGGGACACTGATATATTTCCAAGTCAGGATGGTCAGTGGCTTGGAATGGAACTTTTAGTTGAGGGTGCTCCCATCTATCTGTTGCCCTTGACTTTCTAGACAGTTGAAGTCATGAGTTTTGCTGTCTAAGCAGCCTTTGTGAATTTCTGCAGTACACACTGTTAGACTGATCTCTTATTATATTTGTTCTTAATACTTAAACATAGATAACATAGATATCAGTTACAATAACTGCAAAATCAGTTCCTTGTCTTTGATGACCTCATGTCACATAAAATCATATGCATGGTCAATAAAATGGTACACAATTCCATTTCTATGTTCTTTGTGATTGAATTCACGGTTCACTACTGAACTCAGGTACCAAGCTTTAGCACACCAGCTTTGCCATAGCAAACAATGGTTCACTCGAAACACATGTACCAATTCTAGTTTTCCATGCATGCATACAAGTTTACATTATGTTAAAAGATACACAGTGCAGACTTTTGATAAAAGCCAAGATGACACATCAATGTTTGTCGGTCAGAGTGGTTGGGTGATTGATGTGGTAGAGCAAGGATAGAAGGCATCAATTCATCTGTTATTGAGGCTCAGGGGAAATAGAGTGGCCTCTATGGGCCCTTTCTATCTCTTCAGCCAACACATAGACTTTCACCACGCCCTTGTTCCCATCACCTCCCCAAGTGCCTCATCATCCGAACATCAGTTCCCCTTCACCTACCACCTCACTCCCAGCATTACTCCAACCTATTCTCGCTTTGCTGCACATCCGTTTTTTTAATGAATCCACATTTGAAAATTTTACAAAAGAAGCTGCTGAGTAGATCATGCTAGAAAGTAACAAAAGCAATCTCATTAGGCAAGCTGACAAAAAAGCACTACTGCAACCTGTTAAGTACACACTCAGAAAATATAAATCAAATTCAGCTCATGGAGTCACAACTTTGGGGAAAAATTATCAGGCTCTCAAGATAAGTTAAAACCCTTGAAAAAAATCTCAATTGATGGTGACAGAAGACACTAGAAGTAATGTGACTGGATCAGTAACCCCAAATCTCAGGATAATACTCTGTAATGTCAGTTTGAATCCCACCATGACAGATGGTAAAATTTGAATTCAATAAAATATCTAAAAATTAAAAACTATCTAATGGTGACCAGATGACCAGTGGCAATTGTCGCAAGACACATCAGATTCATTTATGTCCTTTCATGAAAGGAAATCTGCCATCCCTACCCAGTCTGATCAACTTGTGACTCCAGACCCACAGCAATGTGGTTGACTCGTAACTGCCCCTCTGAAATGGCCTTGCGAGCCATTAAGTTTAAGAAAAAATTGAGATAGAAAACAACTACAGGCCTTAACAGTGATACCCAGAACCCATGCAAGAATGAAGAAAGAAAACGCTGTTATGTGAAAGGATCTCTACTTTCCAGAGACCGAATGCTTATTTTCTGACCTGATCCACACCATTTTGGGCAATAATCCTGCCAGACTGACAGTGATCTCTTCTGACTTCAGGAGAATGACCCTATCTCCACTGCCAGTGTCCAACACAGCCACCGGACTCAGCACAGACTTGTTCTCCCTATTCCCAGAGATCCACAGACGATCCCGCATTAGATTTATTGTTTCAGTCTGTTCATCTACCGTGAGCTTGTTTTCTGTCCTCTCTGCCATATTTTTAAACTCTTGTCCTTTCCCCACCTTCCCACCTCAGCAACATTTAAGGCAGATTCTGCTGATTTAAGACACTTCATTTCCCAACCCTAGCCACCTCTGTGACTGCCCAGTCCTTTTCTATCTCTGACTCTCATCGGGACAACCTTCAGGACTTGCACACCTTCCCTGAACAGCAATCCAATTATTCTCCTTTCCTCAGTAGCTTCCTCTGCCGGTCAAAACACATTCTCATATCAAACAACTTTTCTGTAAACCCCTGCTGGTGAAGAGATAATTTCATGGAAGGTGGCATGTTTTTCAGCTATTTCTGACCTTTCAGAATTAGAATTAGGATATCCTTTATTGTCACGTGTGCTCAAGCACAGAAGTACAGGGGTACAGTGATATATTTACAATGTTGCCTCTTATGTCGCCATCTTAGGTAGAAAGTACCTCGAAACAAATCTTAAATACAAAAAAGAGGAATAAAAAAGAAAAGTTGCTGCAGTACTTTACAGTGATTCATAGTATAAGTTAGAAATATGGCATAGTTAAAAGGATAAACATTACAGTCAGATAAACAAATCACAAACAAACATTACATTGCAGTAGCTCAGCGCAGGAGCTTCCACATGTGGTCTGTCTGCCCGCGCCAGACCCCAATCCAACAATCGTCCCCGCTCTATTCCAAACCTCCAGTCCGCTCTTCACCAGCTCTCAGCTGCTCCAAGGTATGTTTTCTCCGGGACTCATCACCAAGCGCCGGCCACCGCTTCAAGATTCCCCTCTGGGGCTCACCAGCAGCAGTCCCTGGTCTGGAGTCACCTCCTCCATTCTCTTCTAAGTAAGTCCAAGTCAAAAGTTGGAAAAAAAATGTACAAAGGAGAAAAAAAGAAAAGAAAAATGAGAAAGTACAGGTGGCGCAGAGGAGCTCCAGCTCCAGTGATTTGCTCTGTTGCCTTGTTGCAAAGAATTTGCATATTTTGAACATTTGTATCTCCTTTGAACTCTCATCTGTCAGTATATGAAATAATTATCTTGGTGTTGCTTTCAGATCTTGTCCTGAACTGGAAAATTGAATTAATCTCACTTTCAATTACCTTCTCTCTCTAAAAGTCACATGGATCATCTCTCACTCCCTCTTTTCATTTTTTTTTTGCTATCTCTCTCAATCTCTGGAGTCAATTGGAAAATCCAGGGTGCCACAATTACACTTTACTTAATTACACTCACTTCCTGGAAAAATTCCATCTCCTTGCTCAAATTTTCCATCTCTGCTGTCTTTGCACTGGCAATACCACCTTCAACACAAGTGCAGTGATATCCTCCCTTTTCTGAACCAAGGATACCCCTTCACTCTGGGAAACATGCACCTTGAATTTCCCATTTTTGTCCTTCCTCTTTCTTCTCCCTCTCAGAACCATGATCACTTCTCTGACTTCACTGTCCAAACCACCAATTGCAGGCCATGAAATTATATCCAATTTTAATGCCTATTTATGCAAATTTTAATGCAATCCTGACCCGAAGGGCATCTTTCCTGCCCTCTTTTTCAGCATTCCACAGGGTCTTTTCTTTATTGTTACTTATTCTTGGATTGTGAGTCATGTGCGTCACTGGCTGGCCAGCATTTATTGCCTGTCCCTAATTGTCCTTGAGAAGGTAGTGATGAGCTGCCTTCTTGAACCACTGCAGTCTATAAGCTGTAGGTTGACCCACAATGTCCTTAGGGAGGGATTTCCAATATTTGGACCAGCAACAGTGAAGCACCAGTAATTTATTTCCAATCAAGATGTCAAGTGGCTTGGAGGGGAACTTGCAGGTTTTAGTGTTCCCATATATCTGCTGCCCTTGTCCTTCTAGTTGGTAGTGATCAAGGGATGGGAAGGTATTGCCTAAGGACCTTTGGTGAATTTCTATAATGTATTTTCTAGATAGTATACACGGTTACTCCTGAGTGTCAGTGGTGGAGGAAGTGGATGCTTGTCAATGTGATGCTATGAAGCTTTGCCCTGGATGGTGTCAAACTTGTTGAGTGTTATTGGAGCTGCAACCATCCAGGCAAGTGTTCAATCACACTCCTGACTTGTGCCTTGTACATGGTGGACAAGCTTTGGTCAGTCAGGAGGTGAATTACTACCCACAGTATTCCTAGTCTCTGATCTGCTGTTGCAGCCGTTATGTTTAGGTGGTGAATCCAGTTGACTTTTTGGTCAATGGTAATCCCCAGGATGTTGATAGCGAGGAATTTACTGATTGTAACACCATTGAAAGTCAAGGGTGGTAGTTAGATTGTCTCTTATTGGAGATGGACATTGTCTGGCATTTGTGTGGTGCAGATCTTACTTGCCACTTGTCAACCCAAGCCTGAATATTATCCAGATCTTTCTGCATTGCTTCAGTATCTGAAGAGATGTGAATGGTGCTGAAAATTGTACAATCATCTGTGAACATCCCCATTTCTGACCTCATGTTGGAGTGAAGATCATTGATGAAGAAGCTGAAGGTGGTTGGGTCTAGGACACAGCTCCGACGAACACCTGCAGAGATGCCCTAGGACTGGGATAATTGACCTGAAACAACCACAACCATTTTCCTACCTTTCTCTCTCTCATTATACTGGCCCAGTCCTTCTCCAGCCTAGTACCTGTTCTTCCTCATCACCTTGGCCAGTGTGTAGAGGAGATGCAACACTTTGGCTTTCACCTCCTTAAATACCACTGTCCCAGGTCTCAAACACTCTGTCCAATGATTATAGCGATTTACCTAAAATTCTTTCCAGTTAACATAAGAAATATAAAGTAAGTATAGGTTGGATAAATTTCAGATTTTAGTAGGAAAAGGAGCAAATGTTCATGGAAAGTGGAAATTGGGCAGAATAAAGTACTTAAAACACAGCTAGAAAAAATATAATTAAGTGGAACTCATGATATGAAAATGACATACATAAGACAGTGTGAATTGGAGACTGAGAGAAAGGCAACGCTCTGTATCTGAGAGATATGGTTCTATCAGGACTGTAGCAAAGTACGTAATGTGAATTAAAGTATTGAAATGACTTTATCATATCTATGCCCAAATTACTGGCAGAGTAAGGAGAGAAATTTCTCAACACATCCAATGCAGTAGAGAACTTAGGGAAACCAAATCAAACATAAAAGACAGACTAGACCATGGTAGCAGAAGTGTGTTCCGTGGTCACTTCCAATCCCAAAATTGTCATCCATAATTGGCAGGAGTCTAGATTTGGTAATCTTTCAATGCTATTGAGGGCATATCAGGTAGAAATGCATAGGAGGAGAGGAAGAGACTAGCATGCATACTGATTGAGCAATGCATCATTTAGGTAAAATTTGGAGGTTGTGCAAGGAAGATGGGATGTGTTGTTCTTGAATGGTGACAAGTGAAGAAAACATAGTAGACGAATTAGTAAAGTTAGGTCACATGGGATTCAGGGTCAGCAGTGGAGGGTTGATTTTCAGACCAGCAGTGTTCTACGGGGATCGGTTCCGGATCATCTTTTGTTTGTCATTTATATAAATGATTTGGATGAGAATATAGAAGACATGGTTAGTAAGTTCACAGACGATGCCAAAATTGTTGGCACAGTGGACAATGAAGAAGGTTTTCTAAGATTACAAACAGATCTTGATCACATGGGGCAATTGGCTGAAAAATGGCAAATGGAGTTCAATCTGGATAAAAGTGAGGTATTGCATTTTGGCGGAACAAGCAAGGATAGGGCTTATACAGTTAATGGTAGGGCCTTGGATAGTGTTGTAGAACAGAGGGACCTAGGGGTTCAAGTACATAATTCTTTGAAGTTTACGTCATATATAGACAGGGTGGTTAAAAAGGCATTTGGCACGCTTGACTTCATTGCTCAGTCCTTTGAGCATAGGAGATGAGAAGTCATGTGAGGTTGTACAGGGCATTGGTGAGGCCTCTTCTGGACTATCGTGTCCAGTTTTGGTTGCTCAGTTTCAGGAAGGATTTTATCAAGCTGGAGAGAGTTCAGAAGAGATTTACCAGGATGTTGCCGGATATGGAAGGTTTCAGTTATAAAGAAAGGTTGGATAGACTGGGACCATTTTTCACCGGAGCGTAGGAGGTTGAGAGGCAATTGATTAGAAGTTTATAAAATAATGAGGGATGTAGATAGTTAATGGTAGTTTTCTTTTCCTTGGGATGCGGGATTTCAAGACTAGGGGGCACATTGTTAACGTGAAGGCAGAGATTGAAAAAAGACATGGGGGCAAATGTTTTGCACAGAGGGTGGTTCGCATGTGGAATGAACTTCATGAAGAAGTGGTGGATGTGGGTACAATTACAACATTTAAAAGAGATTTGGATAGATGCATGAATAGGAAAGCCCAACTCGGGCGGCATGGTGGCTCAGTCGTTAGCACTGCTGCTTCACGGAGCCAGGGACCCGGATTCAATTCCATTCTCGGGTGACCATCTGTGTGGAGTTCACACATTCTCCCTCTGCCTGTGTGGATTTCTATCAATGATGTGTAAATTAGGTGGATTGGCCACGCTAAATTCCCCATGGTGTCCAGAGATGAGTAGGTTAGGTGCATCAGCCATAGGAAATGCAGAGTTACAGGGAAACGGTAGGGGGATGGGTCTGGGTGGGATGCTCTTCAGAGGATTGGTGTGGACTTGTTGGAATGAATGGCCTCTTTCCACACTGTAGGGATTCTAAGGAAAGACTTGGAGGGATATGGGCCAGGAGAGGGCAGGTGGGACTAGCTTAGTTTTGGATTATGTTCAACGTGGACTGGTTGGACCAAAGGGTTTGATTCCTCGCTGTTTGACTCTACGGCCAGGTCAAACAGAGCTGGTAGGAGGTGCCAGAGCAAATGAGCTGCTGTTTAGTGAGGAGGAGCTGAGTACAGTGTTGTCCGACCTGCTTCATTCTGATAAGGCGAGTGCAGCTCAGCACCAAAATGACAGGCTTTCAGATCTGCAGTCATCTGCAAACATATCAGTTGAACAGCCAGAGTGTGCGTGGTTCTTGTGAATACAGAAAAGCAGAAGGACAATGTCTGACTGATGAGCAAGGCTCAAATCCCTGGAGCTACTGAGGCACTGGCAGGATTGAGCCTTTCAATAAGCTATTGGAGTTGCCGAGACATGGCTTATCTTGTCCTCATTCCATAAGAGAAGGGAGCATGGAATTCATGAGAGAGACCACAAACAAGAGAAAAAGGCCTCAACTTGCCTTCCTTACAGTAATGGAGGAAACAGTCCTTGACATTGAAAAGGTGACATTGTGTGAGGAACTGGGAAATGGAGAAATGAAAATATGTGGAAGTAAGGGTGTGTTTTCATGATCTCCCTCGAATGATATCCAGTTGGAGATGCATTCTAATGCTGCAGTAATCTCACCCAGGAGCTGTCACATCATGTAAGCTCACTTTCCTCAAGTATAAATACGTTCACTTCTGTGGGTCCTCAACATGATTAGAGACAGTGGTACAGACTGTGGGCAGTCCACCTCTAAAGATAGAGGACAGACATAGATATGTGTAGATACATAGCTTCAGGGTCATAGATGAAATGGCTCTATTTTGACTAGCAGCATGAGATGTGCTGGGATTCCCTGTGATTTCCCATTCAGTTCACATGGATTGCCCTGTTTGAGGCTTTTGAATACATGAGCACCCCTGCTAAGGGATTCACTAATTTCATGCAGATCCTACGTGCAGGAACAACACACTGACTTGCACAGAATACATGCAGTGTTCTGCAGTATTGACTGATCACTGCAATGATGGCCCGAAGGTACACGGAGTAGATGGAAGTTGCGCTCCAGCTGGTGATCCTCTCTAGTGATCCAGAGCACCATCAAAGGGCTGGTAGAGTCACCAATGAGGATGAGGTTGCCATACCCTCAGGGTCATCATTATTGACGTCTGTACACTCCTTGGTCCCTCTGACTCAGGGGTTGACCATGCAGCAGGGTGCCCCTAGCATTGACACCAATGCAGTCCCCAGCAATCTTCCACCAGCCCCTCTGTGAGAAGGACAACCAACACAAGCATCTCAGCTGCAGCCAAAACAACAGCTACAATTCAACAGGAAGGCAGCCAACAATTTATTGATGGGGTACAATTGCCTCTAATATTCTGGGACTCTGATCTATCTGACTCGGAGATTGATTTGTGGATATTCTACATCAGAAAATATTATGTATGGCCTTGGTGTTTTCCTTCATGTACAAAATACAATCCAAAGTAAAGGCTGTCCTAAAATGGATGTGAGTCAATTGGGAATGAATATTTGGACTTCTCTGGATGAAATCTCCAAGAAAGATGACCAAATGCTAATAAGGCTGGGTCTGAATGTGATAGATTTTGAAAACCATGAGCTATTTCATGGAAGAATATATCATGGAAACTAAAAGTTGTGTAAAATGGTGTAACAGTTCAAGTTGGGAATCATTGGGCCACTACTCATTTTTAAATTATTGCATTTCACTAACTTGCTTCGTATAGACTGGCAACCGTGCCAAATGGCTGTCCAGTTCTCAGAAAAGAAGATTTGTTGAATTATATGTTTCGTGGCATAAAACTCTTCTGGAGAAACAATTATTCCCATTAGATGCTATGGAAAAGATTAGTCATTTTTCTGTAACACACACAAAAATGATTTGATTGTTAGCAGTTTTTGATATAGTCCATATACTGGAAGCAGATGTCATGGTGTAATGTTAGGATTAAAGACAAACAGAATGGCAATGACAGCACATAACAAATCAGGCTGAAACAGCAATACAAAATTCAAACAATAACAGTTAGCAACCCTCATTGTGGTCTCCTTGAATTGTCTGTTTCTTGATAGACCATATGCCTCAACTATGTGGAGGGTAGATTGATGAAAACGTTCTCTTGATTTCGAGGATCAGTACAATGTTATGAAATGTAGTTGTACTTGCTTTAGTTTTGGCAATAACAACACCTTCAGGTCACTTGGGAATGTTTCAATGTTTCTTCCAGGATTGGTACGCTTTGGTGAGATCTGCTTTACTGAAAAAGTCATGTTCACGTAAGGAATAAATTCTAGTGTTTTATTGGTACTTTAACCATTCAGACATCATTGTGATGTATTGGTGATCACTGATAGGACAACCCAGTGGAATTTGAGAAAATTATCATGGACCAAATGAAAATAGAATTTAGGTCAGCCTGTGTTGCTATTATTGATTCAGGTATTAGTGTAACTTGAAGACCAAAGTAGACTGTTACTTCCAGGCTGGTTAATCATACCAGGTCATCATAGAAAAGGTACAGTAGTATAAAGAGGGATGAGGGATTTGTGATTCTAAGTATCAATTATCTTCAGGGATATCCTACTCAATGGTATTACTGAAGCTGGTATACACAGCGAATGTTATGTGGATGATTGCCCATTGTGAAAGAATGTAGGTTTGATGAAAAGTGAGGAAAAATTATGAGTTGACTTTGCTTCATTTTAACAAATGTTGACATGAGTGGAAATCTTAAAAGCAAGTGGGTGGTTATAAATCATAAATTGTTGGATTGCTTTACTAAAAGACATGAGCACAAATGAATAATTATGGAGGAAGATTCTATCACAAAGTAATGTTTTGTACAGTGTATTGAAGTATTTTTGAAGTGCTTCTGGTGTATACTTTTTGTTCTATTCTTGTTACTTCTTTTTAAAAAGAGAAGGGAATTTGCAAGTTGCAGACTCATTGTGTTAATTACTTTTATTGATTGCGTGTTTATTTTGAGTCACCTGTGATAATCTATTCTAGCAGTAGTGTCCATACCTCTTGGCCAGAAGGTCTGATTTCAAGTGCCAGTGCCCCAGAGGTATATTGTAAAACATTGATTGAAATTGTATGCTATGACATGTGAATCTTTCTAAATAAAAACTGATAAAATAATAGGCTTGATTTCAATGTTCCAATCATTCGCTCACCGGTGATCTGAATTTTGGCAGCTCTGAATATAGATACTACAACATGATAGATTTGCTACAACATGGCACAGAAGCATCAATTTCTGAATGAAACTTACAGCAACATGTGTTATGTGTCATTGAGTGTTCACTGCAGTCAATTAAACGATAAGTTCCTAAGAAGACATTGCCTTATACAGGGCCAGGTTGAATTGCAAATTAGCTCTCCTGGAGTCTCAGTGAATATGATAGGCATTGTGAAAAGTCTATCCTGAAATGCTCATTTTTCAAGAAACAGCATTTCTGGTGGGACAGCAAGTTAATACTGTCTGCAAGATGGGTCTAACTTGATGACCTAGATAGTCTATACAGCACTAACCCATCATTTTGTACATTTGTATGTGCAGATTGTATATTGTATCTGGGCCCTGCCTGGTGTGTGGCTCAGAGAGGTTACTTAGCAGCACCTGAGTCCAGTGACAATTCTGAGACTGCACTCGCCTGCACAAGAACTCATCTTTTTGTTTTTCTGTTTCTTGCTATGATTTGTACATAAATGAGACAACACAAAGCTCATTCATTTTCCTTCCATGTTTATTTCCAGATTTTAAACTTCTCATATTTAAGTCACTGAAATAAAACATAAGAATATATGAAAATGACAGGCATGAAAAGACACTCTTGTCCCTCCAGTCTGTTCCACATGTTTACAATGCTATAATAAGCATAAAATATGAGTTCAGCTCAACAAATACAGTTTTAATGCATGGGAGTATCAAAATAAAAGTTAATTAACCAAAGGTTAATAGGGGAGAATATGTTTCTGGAAAATTGTTCTCCAACCTCCTGAGGTGATTGAAAATTAGTCAGGGGATCACTTGGTCTGAGTCTATACATGATGAGGTGATCACTTTTCCATTCTGACCTTGCAGAAACCGTCTGAACAGAAAGCTGTGGATCCTGGGTTCCAACAATTACCACTCCAGCTCTAGATCAACAGCCACTTCCTCAACATTCATCATTGATTTGAGACCCGTTGGTGGTTCTCCAGCTTCCCATGTTGTGTCATTCTACTTGGAACAAAACTGTTCCAGTTTGTTTTTTTTAAGTACCAGCTTGGTTATGTCACTGGATTTGATTTTGTTATTCATTGATGGGATGAGGGTGTGACTGGTTAGGCCAGCATTTATTGCCCATCCGTAACTGCCCAAATGGCAGTTAAGAGTCAACCACATTGCTGTAGGTTTGGAGTCACATGTGGGCCAGACCAGGTAAAGATGGCAGTTTCATTTCCTGAAGGACATTAGTGAACCAGTTAGGTTTCTCCGACAATTGACAATGGTTTCATGGTCATCATTATAGTCTTAATTCCAGATTTATTCTAAATGATCCAGGGGGCTGGGGCCAATAATCTGGTGATTTAAGTTATGTTCTTTGATGGCATTTACGAGATTTGAATTCAGCTAATTAAACAAACTTTGGAAAATGTCAGTTATGCTTTCCATAGAGTAGATAGATTGTTATAAACAAAATCAGAAATTGTTGGAAAAACTCAGCAGGTCTAGCATATCTGTTAAGAGATAGCAGAGTTAGTGTTTCAGGTCCAGTGACCCTTCTTCAGACTGTTATAAAATTTCTTCTGGTTTGCAAACATCTTAGAAGGAAGGCAACTTGCTATCTAACTCAATCTGGTTGATTTTCTGAAGAAGGGTCTAGGCCCGAAACGTCAGCCTTCCTGCTCTTCTGATGCTGCTTGGCCTGCTGTGTTCATCCAGCTCTACACCTTGTTATCTCCATGGTTGACGTGTAACTTGTCTGGAGCACTGGCTTCTCACCCATGTATCAGATTTGGACAGGGCAAAGGAACTCACAAATGTCACAAATAAGCAGACAGGAAAGTGGAGCTGAAACCACAACCATCTCAGGTTTATCTGATTGAATGGTGGAGCAGGCATGAAGAGCCATACAGTCTACTCTGCTCCAAAGTGCTTTGTTCCTAAGCTCCTAACTGATATTGACATTCAATGAAACTCAACATCAACCAGAAACTGAACAGGTGAAGACTTTGAAATACTCTAGCTGCCACAGCATAAGCTGGGCATTCTGTCATGTGTGATTCACTTCCTGTCTCCCTAGTGTCTGTCCATCACCTACATGGCACCAGTCATGAGGTGGGGGGAATACTTTTCATTCTGTCAATGTCTGCCGTTTCTATAACAGCTCATCGGCACCCCTATGCCCACTTTATACCAATGATGAATACAGTGAATGTTCAAAGTGGCATCCATTTGGACTATTTAGAAGATGCACTGCAACAATTGAAGGCTTCTTTGATACAATGCATTTGAAGCTACAACTTCCACTACCTGCAAGCCCAAGAGCGCCAGCATCTCCTGGCTCCCTTCATAGTATACACCAACCGGACTGGGAATGATATCACCACCATACTTTCAATGCTGCTATTAAAAATCCTGGAACTCTGACACTAACTTCTTAAGAGATACCAGAAACAGGAAATAAATGCTGAACGTGCTGTAACACCCACCTTACATGAATGAATAAAGGAATATTTGAAAAACTATTGGGATCTGATGCCATTCCTACAATTCACTGTAATCTGATTTCAGTCCTTGAGGCTGTTCTGGCCTCAGTGGTTAGGTATCCAGTTACTGAACCAGGTGTCATTGGAAAACATCGGCTCCAAAACACTGACTGACTGAAAGAAGCAGAGTGTGGGGTTGATCATCAGAATCCACGGGCACAATTTATCACAGAAAAACCTCCTACAGCATGAATTCACATTAAAAGGGATTTTTCTTCTAAAATGCATTGACTTTGGTGGACACGCCTGCACATTTTCCCCAAAATGTACAGCTCCTGTTCATTGTTTACATTTAGAACACTTGAGCACATAGCTTGTTGACAACCAAAGGCAACCAGAATGAGGAAAAGAGATCTAGCAAATGTTCTGAACAAGGGCTGAAGGGCCAATGGTGCTAAGAAATGTAGCATTATTTTCATAATGAACAGGATTTCACAATGGACTCATTTATAAGGGAACTGAAGCTCATTCAGGTATTCTGCACGATACATTGGGAACTAACCAAGCAGCACTGAGGACAGAGATGGAGCAAGGCACATGTACAAGGAATGGAGGTTTAAGCCACCTGACAGTACATGACCAAAGGGAGCAGTGTGAGCAGGAACATGGTCCTGGAGACAAGAACTTGAAAACATAAGAAATAGAAATGGGAGGAGAAGAATAAGCTGACATTCATTTAGGAAGATACTATGGAATGCATGGACTAACCGGGTTAAAGAAGGTGCCAACACTTAACCACCCAGGAATGAGGCCTGAAATCAACAGACCTGTCATGACAATGCGAGTATTGTCCATGAAGACCACGTCTGAGCATGGTGATGTGAGGGTAAAACAATACTGCAGTGAGCATTTGAGATAACTGTATTTTGTCTCAACATGGCTGGTATCAGCCTGCTGTTAAAAAAATAATCTTGCATGCATTCCATTTGAACAATTGTGACCATTAATCAGATACTGGCAAGATACAGACGAAAACAATTCGGTTTGACTTTTAGATTGAGTGCCTTGAGTTGTACTCCATTGAACCATTTGACCCCAAGCAGCACTAGCTGTTCTCACCAAAGAAGCAGTTGGACAAGATTTGGGACAATAAAATGCCCCTATCTTAAAGGAAGGTTGTTACACTTCAAATGGTTTGCCAATCTCCAGCAATCCTGTGTTCAGACTAGTAGAATTCAACACCAGGGGTTTCTGAGACGTTCAGTTTGCAGGGCCAGTAAATAACAACACACTGCAATGGACAAGAGCATCAGGATCATCTCAGTGTGGATCAGCCAAGGGTCAGGGTGGATTATACAGCAGATAATTCATGATCTCTGATCCAATGTGGCACCAGGAATCTCACTCCTGATTCAAGCGACAATGGGAAGCATTGTGTGGAATCTTATCTTCATCAACCTATAGACAATGGGGAAGTTGATAGCTGATTGGGAATCTAATTAAGGAGCAGATTTTGCTGTGACCCTAACTTAGGTACAGCATTAACATCCTGCTTCCACCTTTCCCAACCACTCAGTGAGCATGTCTGGGATGCCATAGTGAATTTGTTTGAGATTTCTCAGGAGGCCTAGGCTTTCATGATTGGACATTGTTGACACCTGGACAACAATGTAACCTGGCAAGGTTTAGAAAGTCCTCCTTTCCACAATCCATTTCTCACATTCTCTTTTTTTCTCTTTGCAGAAGAAGTGAACATAGAACTGCAGGGAGAGGCTTAGAACCAGAGGTTCATACTTCAATCACAGGCACTTTCACCACTGGCAATGTGTGCCCAGCTGGTCCAAGGGGAAGGAGGTCTTGTTCCCAGAGGCTGTAGATGTCAGCACCAACCTGCCATGACAGGCTGAGCCTCCTGACATAGTGGGAATCACACATGTCAGGAGAGCTGACCCTCTGCATGTAGACCCTGTACTGGGGTCTTGCCTCCAGCCAGCTGGATCTCAGTGTCCATCAGCTCTGCCCTGTGGAGTGCCAAGTGGCTGAGGAGAAAGTAGTTGGTGCTGTTGCCTGAATTTGTTCCTGCTGATTCTGGTGCTACTGGTGTTTTGCTGCTCTTGCTGTCCAACAGAGGTTCACAGTGGAACTGCACAAGTTGTTCCCTTGCTGTAGTGAAGGCTGACAACAGGGAAGGGAAGATAAGGGTGAGTCAAGAGCAAGACAGGGTACTGACTTCTAGGAAGATGGGAATCTGCTCTCATGCAGTGAAAGGACAGTTTCTATACAGATGAATTGCTCAGGGCAGCAGCCTCTCAGATGGGCAGACAGGGGAACAGAATGGATATTTTTCATCAGGAATCACTCCCACAATTTCTCTGGGGATGATCTATTATTAAAGTTGTATCCTAATTCTTAACTCTGTTTTACAAAATCAACATGGCTTTTGGAAACCTGTGTATATTATACTGATTTGTAACCCCCTTCATCCAGCCAAATACATGGACCATCTAAAAGCTCTCATATGTTTGTAAATCATGATTTCCCTGTCCTTACCTGATGCTGTCTTAGCAAATCATACTATGATCTCACAAAGCTCAATTTGAAATGTTTTGTCACACTCAATTCCAGAACTTTCCTGACATCTAATGCCAGGCTAACTGGCCTGTCATTCTCTGCAATTGCTCTCCGTCCTGTCCCAAGCAGTGATATCACATTTACCAAACCTCAATGTTCTCACAACATCCTAGATTCACAGCATTTTGGTAATTATAACTGAAATAAGTCTTCAGAGTCTGGCATCCCATCAACAATCACCCTTTATTGCCTTTGACAATAGCACTGCCTCTCACTGAGTCAAGCATTCAGGGGGCCCAATTTCACTGACATTCATCATTTTCTGTCAGCTAGGTCTCCCTGTTCAGACCAGATTAACAGCCCCAATCAGAGACCTCATATTCTGTGAAACCTAGCTGGCTGATATCATCACAATCATTACAATAACCAGCACGTCTATTATTGCTGTGCCATCGCTTTTGCAATTCTTAGACTTAAAAGTTCTGTTTCTGCCGTTATGTTAGCTATTAGACCTTTACATTTTTGCAGTTCATTATCACTGTTGATACTCAAGACCATTGTTTCCTCTCACTAATTCGCAATTGCTTAGACTGCTCCATGAATTGTCTTCTGACATGAAGACAGTCAAAATATTTGTTCTATTCCTCTTATATTTTGTCATTGTCCATGAGAATGTCTCCTATCTCTGTCACCAAGGACCAAGCATTCATTAGCTACTTTCCTCCTTTTTTGACTTAGACTTTATTGTCACATGTACTCAAGTACAAAAGTACAGGAATACAGTGAAAAATTTTCAATGTCACTACACAAGACATCATCTTAGGTATAAGTACCTAGATACAAAAACTTAAAAACAAGATAGAAAGAAATAAGGAACAAAGTTAAAAGTTAAACATTACAGTCACTCCTCGCATAGCATAAAAAATAAAGAAATGAAGTTAAAATATTACAGTCTTTCTTGGTATTAAAATGAACAATAAAGGATTAATGCTAAAAGTTCAACCATTGCAGTCTTTCTTAAGTGCTTAGCCATGCTGGGACTATATTTCCTATAAGGTCTCAATCTCCACCACTTAGGCACGCTGTTCCATAAACTTTACCTTGGTCTCTGGATGAATAGTCTAGTGATAAGACCACAGACCTGCAGAGTGGGGAGGTTGAGAGTGAGTTGGGGCCTTTTGATTTAGGAGTGGATTTTGCAGTGGGTTCTTTAACTCTGCAATGTCATTATAATCCCATTTCCACATTTCCCAGTCACTCAGTTAGGGTGTCTGGGATGGTGAGGTGAATATGTCAAAGATTTCTCAGGAAGCTGAGACTTTCATGACAAATTGCTGCTGACATTTGCAGTATCTGGACAGTAATGTACTCTGGCTGGGGTGACAATCTTTTCTCCATACAATTCTTCTCTCACACCCAAAATTTTGTTTTTTCTCTTTGTAAAAGTGAGATCAGAACTGCAGGGAGAGGCTGAGAACCAGAGGTTGATACTTCAATCACAGACATCTTGACCACTACTGGCAATGTGAGAAGGCTGACAACAAGGAAGGGCAAATCTGAATGAATGAAAAAAAGACAAGGGAACTGACTTCCAAGAAGCTGGGAGTCTGCTGTCAGGCAGAGAAAGTTCAATTTCTGTGCAGAAGAATTGCTCAGAGCAACTGCCTCTTCGCTGGACAGAGAGGGAACAGAATGAACATTTTACCATCAGGGAGCATTGGCGCAGTATCTCTGGGAATTATCTATTAAGGCAAGATTCCAGTTTCAAACATATATTTTAATCCTAAATCTGGATCATAAACCCAACATGTCTTTGGAAATCTGAGCATATAACATTGACTTCTACTTTCCATTATCCACCCAAAGATTTGCACCTTCAAAAGCACTCATATTTGTCAATCATGATTTCCCTGTCCTAATATACAGTACAGAGTCATACAGTAGAGAAGCAGACCCTTTGGTCCAACTCATACATGCTGACCAGACATCCCAATCTGACCTAGTCCCATTTGCCAGCATTTGGCCTCAATCCCTCTCAACCCTTTCCATTCACGTACTCGCCTCCACCACTTCTGCAGGCATGAAAAAGTTACCCCTCAGGTGTTTTATAAATCTTTCCCCTTTCACCTTAAACATATGTTCTCTAGTTTTAGACTCCCCCACACTAGAAAAAAGACCTTGGCTATTCACCCTTTCCAGGCCCCTCATGATTTTATAAAACTTTATAATCTTCCCCTCAACCTCCAATGCTCCAGGGGAAAATGCCCCAGCCTATTCAGCCTCTCCTGGTGACTCAAATCCTCTAGTTTCGACAACATCCTTGCAAATCTTTTCTGCACCCTCTCAAGTTTAACAACATGTTTCCTATAGAAGGGAGACCAGAACTGAATGCAGTATTCTAAAAGTGGCCTCACTGTTGTCATTTACAGCCGTAACATAGCATCTCAACTCCCTTACTCAATGTTCTGACCAAGGAAAGCAAGTGTGACAAATGCCTTCTTCACCACTCTATCTACCTACGACTCTACTTTGAAGGAAATATGCACCTGTACCTCTAGGTCACTTTGTTCGGCAACACTTCCCAGGGCCCTACCATTAACTGTTTAAGTCCTGCCCTGGTTTGCCTTACAATATGCAACACCTCACATTTATCTAAATTAAACTCCATCTGCCATTCCTCAGCCCATTGGTCCACCTAATCAAGGTTCCAAGGTACTCTGAGGTAACCTTCTTCGCTGTCCACTACACCAACTCTTTTGCAAACCTACTAATCGTACCTCCTATATTCACATCCAAATCACTTATATACCGACAAAAAGCAATGGACCCAGCACTGATCTTTGTAGCACACCGCTGGTCACAGGCCTCCAATCCGAAAAGCAACTCTCTACCATTACTTTCTGTTTCCTACCCTCAAGCCAATTTTGTATCCAGTTGGCTAGCTCCTTTGGCATCCCATGTGATATAACCTTGCTACACAGTCTAACTGTGGAACCTAGTTGAACACTTTGCTGAAATCCATCTAGACAATGTCTACTGCTCTGCCTTCATCAACCTTCTCTGTTAACTCTTCAAAAAACTCAGTCAAGTTATAAAGACATAAAGCCATATTGACTTTCCCTAATCAGTCCTTGCCTTTCCAAATGCATGCAAATCCTGTCCTTCAGAATCCCCTCCAACAACTTACCGACCACTGACATAAGGCTCACTGGTCTATAGTTCCCTGGCTTGTCCTTACAGCCTTTCTTAAATAATGGCACTACATCAGCGACCTCCAGTCCTTTGGCATCTCACCTCCTCCTGTTGATGAATCAAATATCTCAGCAAGTTTATCACACAATGATTTATTAAGTTCATTCTTCAGAATTCCTTTATACTCAATTCCAGAACTTTACTGATGACTAATGTCAAGCTTGTTGGCCTGTAGTTCACAGCAATTGATCTCTCTCTTGTCCTGAATATCAGAGTAATATTGAGGTGACATGGTGGCTCAGTGGTTAGCACTGAGGCCTCACAGCACCAGGGGCCTGGGTTTAATTCCACCCTCAGGTGACTGTCTATGTGGAGTTTGCATGTTCTGTCTGGGTGCTCTGGTTTCCTCCCACAGTCCAAAGATGTGCAGGTTAGGTGGCTTGGCCATGCTAAATTGTCCATAGTGTTCAGGGATGTGTAGACTAGGTGGCTTATAGGGGGATGTATCTGGGCAGGATGCTGTGAGGATTGGTGTGGACTTGTTGGTCCAAAGGGCCTGCTTCCACACTGGTGGGGATCCTATAATATGATCACATTACTTTCAATCTTACAGAATTTTTATATTTTATATTATTCATTTGCAGGATGTGGACCTCGCAGGTCAGATCAGAATTTATTGCCAAGAGGTCAGTTAAGAGTCAGTCACATTGCTGTGGGTATGAGGTCACATAAGGGGCCAGACCAGGTAGGGGTAGCAGAGTCCTTCCCTAATAGGCATTCATGAACCAGATGGGTTTCGCCAAAAATCAACAATGATTTCATGGTCATGATTTAATTTCTATTCCAGCTTTGCACTGGATTCAAATTCAACCATCTGCCTTTTTGTGTTTTGATCCTAGGTCACTGAAAACTTAATAATCTAATTTCAAATCTAATGTTGATCCTACTTTGTGCACAGCCTGTACATCCATAACCTTGCATGCCTCGCTCTGTTTAGCATCCTATGATCTGTTCATCCTTGCATGTTATGATCTGCCTGTATTGCAAGCAAAAGAAGACTTTTCACTGTACTTAGGTTCACATGACAGCAGTAAATCAAATCAAATCAAAATATTAATCTTGTGAAAAAGCACCGACCTGCAGAGGGAGCTCGGTAGTGGGTTGGGAACCAGTATGATTTCTGAAGAAGGGTCTAGGCCTGAAACGTCAGCCTTCCTGCTCCTCTGATGCTGCTTGGCCTGCTGTGTTCATCCAGCTCTACACCTTGTTATCTCTGATTCAGGAGTGGATTTAGCTGTGACTCTTTAACACACCCACAGCATTAAAATCCTGCTTTCATGTTTTCCAACCCCTCAGGAAGAGTGTTGGGGATGATGGATTGAATTTGTCACACATTTCTAGGAGGCTCAGGTTTTCATATCAGGTCATTCCTGACATCTGGACAGTAATGCATTCTGACTGGGTTTAGAACCTCCTCCTCTCCACACAATCTATTTCTCGCATTTAATAATTTTGTTTTTTTTTCCTGCTTGAAGAACTGAGGGGAGGACTGCAGGGAGAGGTTGAGAACTAGAGGCTGAAATTTCAATCAGGCAATTTAACCACACTGGCAATACGTGTCCTTCTGGTCAATTGGAAAGGAGGTCTTGCTCCCAGAGATTGAAGATGTCAGCACTGACCTGCCATGAAAGACTAAACCTCCTGACACCGTGGGAATCACACATGTCGAGAGAGCTGACCCTCTGTACGTGGACCCTGTTTTGGGTCTAGCCTCCTGCCAGCTAGATCTCAGTGTCTGTCGGCTCTGTCTAATGGAGTGCCATGTGGCTGAGGAACAGGCAGATGATGCTGCTGCTGGATTTGCTCCTCCTGCTGCTGCTGCTGTTGGTCCTTTTGCTGCTTTTGTTCACCATCAGAGGTTCGCTGTGGAGCTACAGAAGCAGGTGAAGGCTGACAGTGGCGAAGGGTAATTCAGGGCCACTGAAGAGCAAGACATCAGAGAATTGACTTCCAAGAAATCCAATATGAACAGTCAGGTAGTGTAATGACACATTCTGTGCAAAACAAACATGAGCAGCAGCCTCTCAGCTGGACAGAGAGAGGGTCAGAATGAGCAAGATCAGGCATCATTGACACAATTTGTCCAGGGATGTTCTATTCTATTGGAAGGATTAAAGTTTCAAATATATATTTCTTTTACATAGAACACAGAACAGTACAGCACAGGAACATGCACTTCGGCTCAACATTTCTGTACTGACCATGATGCCATTCTAAACTAATTCCATTTGCCTGCACACAGTCCATATCCCTCTATTCTCTGCCTGTTCATGTGACTGTCCAAATGCCTCTTAAACATTGCTTCTACCAGTTGCTCTGGAACATGTTCCAGGCACTACCACCCTCTGTGTAAAAAACTTCTCCCGCAAACCTACTTTAAACATACCCCTCTCAACTTAAACCTATGCCCTCAGTACTTGACATTTCCACCCTGTAAAACAAAAGTATTATCTACCCTACCCATGCCTCTTATAACTTTATACACTTCTATCAGTTCACCCCTCAGCCTCTGTTGCTCTAGCAAAAACAATCCCAGTTAGTCCAACCTCTCCTGAAAGATAATACACTCCAATCCAGGCAATATCCTGGTAAACCTCTTTTGCATCCTCTCCAAAGCCTCCACATCCTTCCTATAGTGTGGTGACCAGATCTGCACACAATGCTCCAAATGTAGCCGAGCTAAAGTTTTTATATTCAATGCCCTGAGGAATGAAAGCAAGCATGCTGTACACGTTCTTTACCACCTATCCACTTGTGTTGCCACTGTCAAGGAGCTATGGATTTGCATTTCAATGTTCCTATCTATGTTAAAGCTCTTAAGGGGCCTGTCATTTATTCTCTATTTTCTTCTTGCACTACATCTCCCAAAATGCATGACCTCATATTAGCTTTAGTTCTAACTCTGCAGCAGTTTAGCATGACACAGAGAAATAAACATTTTGGTAAGAAATAAGCTTAGGAGAGAAGTGCGCGCACAGACAGAGGGACGATGACAGATGGGATGACCCACCACTGTATACATCAGAAAGACCCGTACCTGTGGCATCTCTACAACCTATAGTTAAAACCAAGAGAGATAGACAGGGGAATCAACTGGAGGGAAATGAAATTAAATTAGAATGTTTTACCCCAGAGAGGAAAATGTTATCGAATGAATTACCCACATTAAAAAGGATCGATAACAATGGTCCCTATTGGGAGAAAATGGACAAATTGGTAGAGGGTCATAGGCTCACGAACAATGTTGTACATGTCCTTACTAGGGCCAAAATGTCAAAGAGTGTGCAGCAGAATTTACCACCAAATTTAAAGGGCCCATCATTTGAAATTGATGCCCCAGCAACAGTCACAGCCATTTAAGGATGCATTAGGTAGGGGCTAAGATGACCTCAATAATACAGGAACCAAAAGACTGAAGACTATGCAGAAAGGAAGTTTGAAGCATATAACGACCATTTCTGGGGGTGGCAACTCCAATAGGGATGGTGAGATAAGATATACTTGAAAGTACTAAAGGATGGGGTCTAACTAGGATGTTGAAAATGGGGCTGCCAGCGTGAAATGATTATAACCATGTCCTGAATTGGGCTGGGAGGGCTGAGGCAGAGTCAGATAAAGAGGGCAATATGACCAAGGTGGCTGCAGCCCAAGGAGAAAAACTGGATATTGAGTAGTATAAGTGCTGCAGGAATGGATGCATTGTCAGAGAATGTAGACAGAAAGAGGAGCAGGAGGAATAAGGATAAGGAAAAGTATTAGTGTTTCAATGTGGCATGTCAGGCCATTCTAAAAAAGACTGCTGCTTAAAGAGATGCGGGGGAAGAAAGGTAAGGGACCATAGGACCAAGCATCCCAAAATCAAACCCCTCAGGGTAGGGACACTGGCGACCAAGCCTGCAATATCAGGCCTCTTTGTGCCCACACCGGGAGCGACAGAACTGCCACCTGTCATCCAGGTCTTGGTGGACGACCTGAAGAAGCTGCTCTCCCAAAGACAGGTATCAGTCTCGGGCAGTGTGGGAGGAAGGGGTGGAGGGGGTGGGAGGTGCGGTGCGAAGGATGCAAGAATATTTATTGACATGCTATTAACAGGCTGGAGGTACACAATGTTAATAGATACAGAAGCATCTACGTCAATCACCGATATGGAGTTGCCCCTCAATCAACCAGCTTAGAGGAGTTGGAGGAAGAACTAAGGAAGCTAGTTTAAGTGAACCAGTCCTGATACAGATTGGGAATATTGCACAATCTGTTCAGATCTGGGTATGTGAGAATGAGGGAGGGACCATCTGGGAATTGACCTTTTAGAACAGTTAGGCATAGTTATTGACGTAGAGACCCAAACTGTAACATGGGGACCCTCCTGCCATAATAGGGAGGAAGAAAAAGAGATGCTACATCTTCAGGATAACTATGTTGCAGGTGGATTGGGCCAGCCAAAGCATTTGGGGGGTGATAGTGAGGACCCACCCTGAGGCTTGGGTAACCCACAAACAGGATTGTGGATTAATGCAGGTAGATCCTGTAAAGGTTAACGGGCCTTCTCACCTACCACATTAACAATATCCCATTAAGCCCAAGGCGGAGGAAGTGATAGTCATGATATTTAAGGATTTAGAGAAACAAGGAATTGTCAGATCAGCTGCATCCCACACCAATTTTTCTATCTGACCCATCAAGAAATCTGATGGTTATACCTGTGTACTATTGATTATACCTCACTGAACAAGTACGCCACCAGGGAATACCCAATATTGGCCAAATGACTAATCATATGTAATGGCCTAAAACCTCAGCATGACATATTCTCTGTCCTGGATATTGCAAATGGATTTTGGTCTGTACCAGTTGACCTTGAGTGTCAGAACAAGCTCTGACTTTACTGTCAGGGGGAAGCAATATAAATGGACTTGATTACACCAGGGATTTCATAACAGTCCAGCCATATTCCACTGCTGTTTGGTCGATACAATAAGTCAAATTGATAGGACAAAAACAAAAAGAACCATCCTACAGTACGTAGATGACATCTTGATTGCTTTGGTGGGCGAAAAGGAACATATCTCGATATTAAGCCAAGTGTAGTGTCAGGTCAGTCAGTCAAGATTAAAGATCAACCCACATAAGGCACAGTGGGAAGACAGAAAGTTACGTACCTAGGACATCAAATCAGGAAAGCAGTAAAGATAGTCCTGGCAGAGCAGAATGCAGCTACATTGGAACTGCTCCATACTCCGGAAGGAGAGAGGCAAACCATGGGATAACGTAACTACTGCAGATCTTAACTACTGCAGAAACATTGTAGAAAGTTATTCAGAATTAGCAGAACCATAATAGGCCCTGGTCAGTGGAGGATAGCAGTCCCAGGTCAGGATAGACTGGGGCCTGGAGACAGAAGAAGCTTTTAACAGATTAAAGCAAGCCTTAACCTCTACACCAGCACTACAGGTCCAACAGGTCAAGACACTTTCGTGCTTTTTGTGATAATGAAAATGGTTTTTTTTACAGCTGCAGTGTGTCACAAATATGGTGACAGACTGTGACCAGTTGCTTACTATCCTACATAAAGGGAATCCATAGTTGCTTGACTCCACCGATGTGTGCAGGCACTGGATTATACAATGTGAGCAGTTGAGGTATCTGAACCTATTACCCTGCCTGATGGGATGGATTATACTCCATACCCTGCAAAGTTTGGTAGCATTATTAGAAGCAGGGAAATTGAGGCTGGTATCAGATAGCCCCTGAGCCAAGTGGGAATCCATACTGCTCCCCGCAGACAAACATATAGATAACCAAAGATGGTCAGTGAAACCAGAGGGCTAATGGTAAAAGAAGGGAATGAACATGAATGTTTGAAGGAAGTTGGTGATGGAGAGAGCAGTGGGATTGCTGAGAAACCACTAGGAGATGGAGTAACGGAATTATTTGTAGATGGGAAAAGGAAATATTACGCACTGCTTGGACAGTGGTGGCAATAGAGGGAAACCTAAGAGTGGGACAGCACATCCCTGGAAGGTATACAGTCCAAGTGGCTGAATTAAAGGCCTTAACTGAGGTACTGAAACCAGATAAAGATCAGAGGGTTAATAGTTACATGGACAACAGGTATGCCTTTGGCGTGGTACTGACTACATGGTGTCTTGGGCCCAGTAAGGGTACATCATTTCACCTGTAGTCAGACAGGCAAAAGAATAAGATTTAAATGTGCTACAAGGAACTGTTCCCCAGGGTGAGATGCAGAAATAGGAGAAAGGCAGAGCAAAGAGGTTAGAGGATGGGATATAGAGGATGCAAGACAGGGTAATAGCCCCACATTGCATAGGGCAAATATTATTGAAAACTTATCATGGCCTGGGCTACATTGGGAGGGATAAAATACAGTAACAAATGATTCTATGTTGGTGGTGGCCTAGAATGAGCAGGGACATTGCAAAGTTTAGCCAAAGATGTGTATCATGTGCACAGGAGAAGGCAGCTAGGATGAAACTAGGTCACCAGGCCAGACCTAGGGAACCATGGCAACAGCTACAAATGGATTTTACAGGACCATTCCCACAATATCAGGGTAATAGGTACAGTCTAGTCCTGATACACAGATTTACCCCATGAGTGAAGGCATTCCCCTGTAAGGACTGCTCTGCAGGAACAGTTACTAGGATACCCAGATAGGGGGAGTGCTGCAACAGACAGACTCAGATCAGGGACACACTTTATTGGGATAGTGATACGAGCATGTGCCCTATTTGGGATCAAACAGAAATTCCACCTCCGTTACCATCCCAAGGTTCAGGAATGGTAGAACAGATGAACTGGACGCTGAAAAATAGTTTAACGTTAGCCCTAGACATTGAAAATTTGGAAGCAATCTGTACCTACTGCTATTACCTCAGCCATATCTGCACCTATAACATCAGCCCCCACCACACCAGAAACTACTCCAGAACCGAAATGAAGCGAGTCCCAGAGAAATAACAATAGTACAGGATTATTATTAGAGGAAATTGGGAAATCAGTAACTTTCATGCCAGAGATATAAACTTGTACATATAGTTTTTAATTTGTCAGACATTCAAGCACATGATTGGTGCTCTCCAACCATCAAGCAATTGGTTACTCATCTCCTCCGAAGACAGTTAAGTAGTGGGGAGCTTAAGACACCTAAAATGATGAGGGTAAGGAAGAAAAGAGGGCATAGAATTAACAGGGGCAGGCTATGCCTCAGGAGCAGCCATGGTCAATACCCTCAATACTGCGGAAATCAACTCCCAGATTCAAGACCTTCAGCAGAAAATGTTTAAAATCATAAGTGGCGGTTATCAGGATCAAGTAAAAACTAGAAGGTTGGGTCAGCAGTAATCCCAAGCAATTCTGAATGAAATCAAAATTCTGAAACCCCTCCAGCGTACTTCGCCTTCCCACGGCAATTTGCCAAGTAACTGCAGAATGTGCAAGACCTACCCCTTCACCTCTTCTCTGTTCAACATCCAAGGGCTTAAAGAGTCTTTCCAAGTGAAGCAGAATTACATCCACCCATCTGGACTGTTGCATTCGCTGTGCCCAATGTTGTCTACTCTACACTGGGAAATCCAAATGCAGACTGGGTGACCGCTTTGATGAACACCTCCAGTATATGTGCAAGCATGACCCTGACTTTCCCATAGCCGGTCATTTTAACACAGCATCCTGCTCGCATGCCCACTTGTTTGTTCTTGGAATGCTGCAGTGCTCCAGAAAATCACAGTGCAAACTGGAGGAACAACATTTTATCTTCACATTAGGCAGTTTGCAATTTCTGGACTTTATACTGAGTTCAACACGTTAAGATTGTGCACTCCATCCTATTTCTACCCTTTCTTTCAGCTTTACTTGTTGCATTCTCTGCCCTCTCTCCCCTCCCCTGACTCCGCTGGATCATCTATTCTTTCCTGTCTGGCAGTTAGACACACCGTTGTTCTGCCATTCTCATATTCTGATCACTTAATCTGCAGTATCTACACCCTTTCTCCCGCAGCACTCCACACACCCACTATTGCATAAATGCTGCCCATTCCACACTTCATGTCAGCTCTGAAGAGGAGTCATCTGGACTCAAAACATTAGCTTGCTCTCTCCACGGAAACTGCTTGACCCAATGTGACTTCCAGCATTTTAGTTTTCAGTACAGATTCCAGCATTTGCAGTAATTCAATCCTACATTGTATTTAATTGACTGCCACACCTCTTTGAGGAATGCTCACCCTGAAGACGTTTTGCTCTTCCCATCGACTGGAATTCCAGTTGTCTTTCACCATGTACATCTTTGTTGCTTTCCATTTCACTGCTGGCGTTCAACAAGGTACTTGCCAAACCATGTTTTCACAGCCATGTTTTCTTTCTCAGTGACTGCCAATGACTCAGACTTACCTCACATGGTTTTCAATTCAAGTTTCACCCTTCGTGTTTCGAATCCACCCAAGATTACAAGTACCTCCAGGACATATGTTCCTCGGACTGCTACTCCCGCCGCATCTTGTGATCCATGATCAGTGCCATGTACAGTTATTTGTGCACATTCAATTCCACTCTGCAGCAACATCGACTCACTCTTTCTCAAAGCTGTGCAGCTCCCCAGTTTTAGTTCATCTTTTATCTCATCCGTCACTTCAACGAAAGACTTCTTCTCTTTCTTTCAGGCATCAAGGCGCGCAAGCTCCAGCGACTTAAGGGCTTCAAAACCTATCTTGCCGTGCCATCCCCTTTCCACCTTTCAGATCCCAAGCCTCCCGTCTCTCAGAGCCAATCTCTTACTGCCCCTTATCACCCATCCCTTCCCAGTCCTCAGATACCATCCCTTTCTGTCCCCCAGAGATCATTGTCTCCAACCCCACCCCTTGTCCTGTTTTCACCGTATCTCCTGACCTTCCCCTCTCTGAGGCTAAACATACAGTCCTTGGCAAAGCACTCAGCTTCATTCCCGTATGCCCCCACCTTAATGAATTTTGGGCTCACCATGACACTGAACTGTTTATTAGCTGCCTCTATCTCTGTGCTCACTTCTTCTGGCAGGAATCCCCCTACCCAGTCCCACTGATCCCTTCACCCACCTCCAGCATTCACCTTCCACATGGACCACTTCCTGTGACCTCTTACCTGCCCTCGATCTTTTCACTGAAAATTGTCGGTGTGACATCAGCCATCTCAGTTTCTCTGTTCTGTTCTTCTCACCCACTCTAAGTTGGCCCCTTCTGAAATTGCCGCACTTTGCCCTCTTGGGTCCAACCCTAACTTTGTCATCAAACTCACCAACAAGAGTGTGCTGTTGCTGTCGGGCGCACTGATCTTTACATTGCGGAGGCTCAATGCCAACTCTAGGACACATTTTCCTACCTTCCCCTGGACCATGACCCCACATCTGAACATCAAGTTATTGTTGCCAGCACTGGCCTTATCACTTCTAGAGACCACCGTCCCCAACTGGCTCCAACCTTATAGTCTACCAACCCTGGGCAGCCAGCTTTTAGCTCCTTCCCAACATCCACAAACCAGATCGTCCTGGTAGAACTAAATTGTCAGCCTGTTCCTGCTTTACCAAGCTCATTTCCTCCTACCTTGACTCCATCCTCTCTCCATTCGTCCAGACCCTGACCACCTACAGCTGCGATTCCTCTGATGCCCTCTGCCATACTGACAAGTTCTCTGGCCTTAACTGCCTCCTCTTCACCATGGATGTCAATCTGTCTATATTTCCATTCCCCACCAGGATGTCTGAGGGCTCTTGGCTTCTTCCTCGAACACAGGCCTGAACAATCCCTATCCACCACCACTCTCCTCCGCTCAGCTGAACTTGATTTCTCACTGAACAATTTCTCCTTCAATTCACCTCACGTCAGCCAAGTCAAAGGATTGGCTATAGGCACCTGCATGGGTCCCAGCTTTGCCTGCTTCTTTATGGGGTATGTGAAATAATCCTTGTTCCAGTCCTACACTGGCACCCTCCCACATTTATTTTAGGAATACATTGATGACTGTTTTACTTCTAGTTCGTGCTCCCACCTGGACTTCGGAAAATTTGTTGATTTTGTCTCCAAATTCCACCCCTCCAACTTTCACATGGTCCATCACCCACACATCCCTTCCTTTCCTTGACCTCTCTGTCTCCATTTCGGGGAATAAACTGACCGCTGCCATCCACTACAAAGCCACTGATTCCCATAGCTACCTTCAGTACAGCTCTTCAACCCCACGACCTGGGGTTCCATCCCATTCTCCCAGTTCCTTCACTTACGTCGTATCTGTACCAATGATACCACATTCAAAAACAGTGGTGCTGACATAGCTTCCTTTTTCCATAACTATGGGTTCCTACCCATTGTGGTTGACAGGGCCCTCTGCTGCATCTGACTTATCACCCATGCTTCCACCGTTGTCCCTTCCCATCACTTACAACAGTGTGATTGGGTCCCCCTTGACCTCACTTTTCACTCCAACAGCCTCTGCATTCAAAGGATCATTCTCGTCATTTCACACAATTGCAGCAGAACGCCACTACCAAACACATCTTTCCTTCACTCCCCCTGCATTTTGCGGGGACCTTTTCCAGCACTTTGTTTTTGTTCCTTTCACCTACAGCTCCTCCAATCTGAACCATAGCATTCGCTGCAACCAATGTAGCCTACCCTGCATTGGAAAAACCAAATGCAGACTGCGTGACCACTTTGCAGAACACCTCTGGTACATGAGCAAGCATGACCCCGACCTTCCTGTAGCCAGTCATTTTAACACAGCATCCTGCATGTCCACTTGTCTATCCTTGGCATGTTGCAATGCTCCAGTGAATCACAGCACAAGCAGGAGAAACAACATCACATCTGCAGACTAGGCACTTTACAATCTTATGGACCTAATATTGAGTGTTAAACCTTAAGATTGTGAACTCCCTTCCATTTCTTCCCTTTCTTTCAGCTTCACTAGTTGCATTCTTTGTCACCATGTCCTCTTCCTCCCCCATCCTGACTCCAATGGGTCCATCTATTCCCTCCAGTTAGTAGTTGACACACCATTATTCTGCCATTCTCACATTCCAGTCGCATAATCTGCACTATCAACACCCTTTCTCCCCAGCACTCCATCCCCACACTATTGCATAAACGCTGGCCCCTACACACTTCACGTCAGCTCAGATGAAGAGCTGTCTAGACTTGAAAGATTAGTTTGCTCTCTCTCCTTGGAAGCTGCCTGATCTGCTATGATTTCCAGCATTTCTGTTTTCAGTACAGATTCCAGCATCTGCAGTGATTTGCTATGATATGTTGAGAGAACTACCAGTCTGCTTACAGATCATGTACTGAATATTTCTCAAAGGGAGTACAGGGCCAAAATATGGTCTACCTATACAGGCTGGTTATTGACCATGGTCAGCATGAACCTTTTGCAATGGGAGATAGACAGAGCTCCTGCCTGGGTGTCAGATGAACAGCTGAGGAAATGTAGTTGATATTTATTGGCCCAGTATTTAAGTTTGACATCAGTCTTTAGGTTTGACTGTGATGGTGTTTTCATTTATCTTTTAAATTTGACTGTATTTCATCTTTGTCATCTTAAGGGAACAATCCAGTTTCCATCCCTGAGGAAACAATTCAATTTCTATCCTGTTCCATCCAGAATTGAAGAACTCGCTTGTTTAAATACACTCCGCTACAAAAAGCCTTAAGAAGGAATATCCTGAGGACCTGTTCATCGTAACCGGTGATTATAACCAGGCCAATCTCAAGAGTGTGCTACTAAGATACCATCAACACATCTCCTGTCCCACCAGAAGCCCAAACACCCTTGACCATTGCTGCACAACAGCCATGAAAGTCATCTAATGTTCCATCCCCTCCCACATTTTGGTAACTCAAACCATAAGGCTGTGCTCCTTCTCCCGGCTTACAAGCAGAAACTGAAGCATAAACATCAACTCCAACCTCCCAGATTGCCTCAATAAACTATAATTCGCCAACTGTCACAACAGGCAGTAATCACAATCTCCCTGATCCTACACTCATCCCTGTAACATTAGATAACTAGGTCTGTCACGTTGGACCCTATTTATTGATCTTTGCTCTGCCATCAATGCCATGATTCCAATCAGCTCGTCTTCAAACTCTGAGGTCTAGGACTCTGCTCTCCACTTTGCTACTGGATCCTTGATTTCCTGACATGCAGACTGCAATCACTAAGGATAGGCAACAACACCTCCTCCACAATAATCCTCAACCCTACAAGACTGTATAGTCAGTCCTTTTCTGTATTCCTTATACACTGACTGTGTCATCAAATTCAACACAAACTCCATTTACAAATTTGCTGATGACCCCACCGTACTGCATCAGATCTCAAACAACAACGAGACAGAGTACATGAATAAGATAGAGAGCTCAGAGGCATGGTGTAAAGACAATCCATCCCTCAATGCCGGGGACATTGGGGACAGGGGTTGTAGATGGTTAGGAGGCAAACTGTATCTATTACAATCACCTCAGCTCCATCTGCACCTATGGCCTCAGCATCCCCACATCTAAAATTACCCCGGAACCAAAATGCAGTGAGTCCCAGAGAAGTAACAATGGTACAGGATTAGAATGAGAGGATATTGGGAAATCAGTAACCTTCAACTCCCAGATTTATGACCTCCAGTAGGAAATGCATAAGACCATAAATGGTGGTTATCATGATCATGTACCGATTATTTCTCGAGAGGTGTACAGGCCCAAAACATGCCATACCTATACAGGCTAGTTATTGTCCATGGTCAGCACGAACCTGTTGCAACTAGAGGCAGACAAAGCACATGATTGTGTGCCAGATGAACTGCTGAGGAAATGGGAAGAAGAAAAGACACCCCTGTGCCAACTCAGTAGCCTGACTCGAGCCAACAGAGTGTTGGGGATATGTGACAATAATAAAGGGCAACACTACATTGGAGGACTACTGCATGTCCAAGAAGTGGATCTCCGGGATGGTGCCAGAACATGATCCATGTTCAGGCGGGAGTAACTATGACTCTCTTAGTTACACGGTCGACCACCTCCTCGTGGTTTCCGCCGGAAGCAGGCGCTGCCTGACTAAGTGTCAACCGATTCGACTGGGGCCAGCACCCCCAGTCGTTTTAAGCTGTGCTACGTCAAAACGAAATGAAATGGAGAAATCTGAAGCCTCTGCTTCGGTACACAGCAGTCAAAGAAGAAATGCAAGATTTATGAGGAGTGCGGGAAGGAATACAGGTCGAGGTCGGGGCTAAATGGTCACACAGAAGGACGCATTATGTGGAGGGTGACACTAAAGCCGAGCCGAATTAGAGGTGTGAAATCTGCCAAGCAGCCTTCGGTACGAAGATCGGTCTGGCCCAGCACCAGAGAAGACAACACCCTGAAGAAGCCAATAGGAAGAAATTAGATGCCATGAAAGTGGTTAAACAAAGATGGGAGGCTTATGAAGATGAGCAACTGAGGGAATACGTCTTTGCTCATTGGATGCCTGGAATGGACAAGAAGGGGATCTGTCAGATCATGGCTGAGAGGCTGGGAAGGACGCCGGAGGCTGTGAGGATGAGATTAAAATCTATCGGCTGGCCGGAAGCTGGGGATGGGGTGAACCCGACACCAAAGGGAGTTATTGCTCAGGTGAGTGAAGGAGGAGCTCCATCAGTACGATCGAGAGAAAGATCAGAGGCCAGAACCCAGGACCACGTGGCAAGCACCAAGTAAGCGGATGACCCGGAGCCCACTAGAACTGACGCGCGGGAACGAGGAACAAGAAGGCGGAAAGAGCAGCCGACGTGGACAACATCTATATCAGCACCGAGGATAAGTCTACACGCAAGTAAAGAACATCATGCCCACACTAGTATTACTCTGTTTGATTTAGAACAGCATCCCTTGATGGATGACGATTGGCGTCGACAATTGATCGAGACAGCTGATCAATAGTTACAGGGAATCCGCACGGAAACATTTGGGTCCAGTGTACTCCGGAATCTGGTTGGGCGGATCATCTCGGTGACAGAAGCAAGGAAAGTATTGGATCATCATGCAGATGAAAATCTGCAGATGAAATGGATACCATCGAAGGCCCGCGTTACATCTCAGAAATGGCAACAGTTAAGCGCAAGACAGCAGAGGCGGAAGGAGTATGCCCATGTCCAGGCCAATTGGGCGAAGCAGAGAGGGGATATGGTTAAATCCATCCTCCGTGGGGAGTGGAAGGACATGATGGTTGCCAATAAGCGTTGGCCTGATAACACTGTCGAGTATTGGAAGGAGCTTCTGTCACTCAAGCATAAGGCGGACGATCGGCCGATTAGGAGAATTCTGGATGCAAGGTGGGACCTAATTCATCCGTGCGAGACGGAGGAAGTGAAGAAAGCCATAGTGGCCTCCAAGGGCACAGCACCCGGTGTTGATAGACTGTCGGCTGAGGAAATGACAGCGGCGGATGGGAGGATATGGGCCGCATATTTTAACATCATTATTGCCTTGGAATATGTTCCTAAAAGACTACGGGTTTCCCAAATAATGCTAGTCCCCAAGTCTGAGGGGAAAATTACTAGCCCAACGGACTTGAGGCCGATAAATATAACATCCGTGGCTCTCTGGGTATTCCATAAGATCCTCGCTGAGAGATGGATGTCCTGCCTGGACCTGCCGTCCTTTCAGTTCGGATTTTTGTGGACGGATGGGACGTTTGAAGCCACCCAGCTAGTGACAGCGGTGCTACGTGAGGCAAGTGCAAGATACGACAACCTGGCTTGCGCTTTTATTGATGTGTTGAAGGCATTTGACTTGGTCGCTCATGACACCATCTTTCGAGCGGCAGCAGGATTTGGAGCGCCACCCCCATTGGTGGCTTTGCTGAGGAGTGGCTATGATGGAGCAGAAGCCCTATTGGGCGAAACCACGATCAGAGCCGCCAGGGGAGTGAGACAGGGCGATCCCCTCTCTCCACTGCTATTCATTATGGTGGTGGATGAGGTGATCGCGCTTGCTGATAGACGCATAGGGTACCAGTTCGCTGATAAGAAGGTGGACATGGTGGCCTATGCAGATGACCTGGTGGTCTTGGCCAAGAACGAACCACGACTGAGAGAGAAACTGGGGAAATTAACAGCATCCCTGAATGCAGCGGGTATGAAGATCAATCCCACAAAATCGAGGACTCTCTCGGTCGTTGGATCGAAGAAATTAAAGAAGGTGGCCATCAGGGAGATGAAGATCTGTATGGATGGCTCGGATATTCCATCGATGGGCCCTACCAACCAAGTAAAATACCTGGGAGTCCTACTTAATTGGAAGGGACGGGCACCAATGCCTCACAAGAAGATACTTCATGAGATGATTCAGGAAGTTTCACACGCCCCGTTAAAACCACAACAGCGGGTGGAAATCATCCATAATTATTTAATACCGAAGCTGAAGTATAGTCTGACATTGGGTGAGGTACATCATAACACCCTCAAGGCTACGGATCGGCAGGTCAGGCAGGCCACCAGAGGTTGGCTCCGTCTTCCCAAAGACGCGTCCATCGGTTTTATGCATTCCACCATAAAGGATGGCGGGTTGGGCATTCCATGTCTTTCGACAGTAATACCGGTCGAAAAAGGGAAGAGACTGGAATGACTCTTAGCGAAAGAAACCCCTTGGATTCGGGCATTGTCGACGCTGGACTCCTTCCAGCCCGTGTGTAGAGAGATGTCCAGAGCGGGCAGGATCGGAAATATTGAGGTATCGAATTTGCAAGAAGCTAAGGAGGGCTGGAGAGAGCGCATGCTGAGCCACGCCGACTGTAAGATACTGCAGGGGGTGAAAGCTGACCAAATATCATATAGGTGGTTGTTGAAGAACGAAAAGATGTTCCCCAGGTTGTTCATCAGAGCGACTCATCTGAGAAGTGGGTCGCTCTCGACGAAGACTAGGAGAGCTCGAGTTGCCCGTGGAACTGGGGACAATAAATGCCGAGGTGACTGTGGCAAACCGGAGTCGCTCAACCATGTTTTGCAGAGCTGTATGGTTACACATGACGCACGCTGCGCACGACACAATCAAATAGTGAAACAACTGGTGCGACAGCCGCAACATGTCAAGCAGGCTGAAATAATGATAGAGCCTAGAATACCATTGAAGACGTCATTCTGTAAACCAGACATCATAATGGTGGAGAGCGATACTGCCTATGTGTGTGATGTAGCGGTGCCCCTCGAATCACGTATGGAAGAGACATGGAACATAAAACATGAGAAATACGGATGTGACGAGATGGTAGCCGCTACATGGAACCACTTGGCAGTGTTGGGCCACAGGATCGCGACGGTAAAACAGATTCCGGTTGTGACATCTTGGCATGGGCTCATTTACACCAAGAGCGCCATTCACCTCAAGAGATTGGGGATCTCCAAAATATCCATCGGAGAACTGATCACTATCGCTATGGCCGGCAGTGTCAAATGCTATGACATTTGCATGCGTGGAGCAAATGGATGAGGGCTGTGTCCAGATGGCCCTGTACCTCAACCTGTGCCTTCTCGTCCCGCAGATAGTCCGAATGATGAGCAGTAATGCCTGAGTTTGCATTCCTCTTCTGACAATAGCACTATGGTGCAGCCGGTAAGGATCGCTCCTTTGTGGAATGGCCTTACCAAATATATGTAATAGCCAGTTGGGTCAGTAGGCATCCCAAGTAATCATTAACACGATTGAACATCTGAAGCTCCTCCAGAGTGCTATCAATCTGCTCATAGATCATGTACCGATTATTTCTTGAGAGGTGTACAGGCCAAAACATGCCATACCTATACAGGCTAGTTATTGCCCATGGTCAGCACGAACCTGTTGCAACTGGAGGCAGACAAAGCACATGATTGTGTGCCAGATGAACTGCTGAGGAAATGGGAAGAAGAAAAGACACCCCTGTGCCAACTCAGTAGCCTGACTCGAGCCAACAGAGTGTTGGAGATATGTGACAATAATAAAGGGCAACACTTCATTGGAGGACTACTGCACGTCCAAGAAGTGGATCTCCAGGATGGTGCCAGAACATGATGACTATTTGCGAGCCGTCCTCAGCAGATCATTCCTTCATATCCTTTATAATTGTTTTACACTTTTACATCTCAATTGTAAATCTGTCAGAATTACTAACAGTGTTCATTTAAATCTACTTACAGGTCTGGCAATCTTTGGACCTACAGAAACATCCACTGGAGACTGGGTCTTACCCGACAAAGACCAGCACCTCCCAGAACGCCTGACTGCAGGAACCGACGGCCCGACTGCTGAAACCATGACCGTGTCAATGAAGTGACCAACCACTTACCTGCTTCTCGAAGGCCTGACCCAGACGTCAATCAATGACCTGAATCTATGGAATGGACCCAATTTGGAACTAAGACCCTACCTGATCTTGTGGAGACCCGACAATGAGGCCCATCCAGACCGAGAACAAGTACCTCCGGAGTGCTCAAGGCCGTGACCAGTTTCGAGGACCCCATCGGACATACCCACTGACCTTCCGGAACAGCAGACCATCCACTTCAACTCCCAGGCCTGAGCAGGAGCAGTCACTTACCCAGGAAATGTGGAAGACACAGTGGCCTGAAACCACACGGTTTCAAGTCCCCCTTAGCCAGCATATTCCTGAAGGTATTGAAAACAAGCTGGACAAATGTAAAGCTAGACTCACCTATCAAACAGAATTGAGAGACTGCTGTGTGCTCTGTTTTAGAGACATGGCATAATCCTGCTTCACCTGACTGTGCACTTCAACTTGAGGGCTTGCCAATCCACTGGATGGACCACACGGCATCCTTGGGCAAGGCAGACAGTGGACGGCTCTGTCTCCTGATCGACACCTCTTGGTGTTCTGACATAACAACCCTGGTGAGTTACTGCTCCTCAGACCTAGAATGTCTAACAGTGAAGTATCGCCCCACTATCTGCCACAGGAGTTCACTTCTACTATCCTGACAGCAGTTTATATCCCAACCCATGCAAAAGTGAAGAGTGCGCTTGATGGAATATACACTGCCACAAATAGCTTTGAGACGGAATACGTAGAGTCCTTGCTCAACGTAGCCAGTGAAATCAACCAGGCCAGTCTCAAGAGTGTTCTACCAAGATATGGCCAATGTATCTCCTGTCCCACCAGGGCCTTGAGCCATGAGTGACCTGATGGCTAATTGACGTCTACACATCTATTTTCTCCCAATTCCCCAGACTGGTTTCAGTCACCCACAGGGCTGACTGTGATCCACTCACTGCAATGCAGAGATATGGGTTATTCCCAGAACCTGACGGCTGTGGGTGGCCACCTGACAGTACTCATGCCAATGGATTAATATCGGAGACTGCTCTTGACTCACCTATCCTGAATGAAGGATACCTCCCTTGCCTGGATTGAATATTACTCTCTTTAGACTTTGAGACGTAGCTTCCAGGATGTGCAAAGTATTTTGTACATATGTATGTGTGTATATATATTTATTTACTATATATATAAATTATATAGGTCAAAGCTTTGTTGAGTTTCATTTGAGTGACCCAAATTATCTGATGGCTGAGTTGGCAATATTAAAGTTTTAAGTTTTCTAAGGAGGAGCAAGATGATAGTGAAAGAGTAAACAAATAGCAGATAGATGCAATGACATGAAGTCTACAGTTGCCATTATTGGTCCAGTAGTTAAATTTGACAGCAGTCTTTCACTTTCCATGTTGAATTTAGGTTTGACTGTCATGACGCTTTTGTTTATCTTTCAGATTTCACTATGTTTCATCTCAAATATCTTGATGAGTCAATCTGATTTCCATCCCATTCCATCCAGAGGAGTGTGCTTGATGAAACATACACTGCCACAAGTAGCCTTGAGTAGGAATACCGAGTCCTTGTTCATTGGAGCCAGTGATTACAACCCACCCAACCTCAAGATAATGCAACCAAGATACCATTAACAAATCTCCTGTCCCACCAAAGGCCCAAACACCCTTGACCATTGCTGCACAACAGCCAAAGACATCTACTGTTCCATCCCCATCCACATTTTTGTTAATCAGACCATAAGGCTGTGCTCCTTCTCCCAACTTACAAGCAGAAACTGAAGCATGAACATCAATTGCCTCACTTAACTGTAATTCTCCTACCGTCCCAATAGGTACATGGCAGACACCTGGCCCAACAATTATTCCTCGAACATCTGGATAACAAAGACACCTACATCAGATTCCTATTTATTGATTTTTGCTGTGCCATCAACACTTTAATTCCAACCAAACTTATCTCCAAACTTCGAGACCTAGGAGTCTAGATGGCAATCAGTAAGAACAGGCATTAATATCTCCTCCATAATAATCCTCAACCCCAATGCCTCTCAAGGCTGTGTTACAAATTTGCTAATAACACCACCATAGTGGATCGGATCTCTAATAATGAGACAGAGTACTGGAAAGAGATAGAGAGCTTAGTAGCGTGCTGTAAAGACAACAATCTTTCCCTCAATGTTAGCAAAATGAAGGAGTTAGTCATTGTCTTCAGGAAGAAGACTGGAGGATACGTCCCTGTCTGATTCAAAGGTGCTGAGGTAGAGGTGGTTGACAGCTTCATGTTCCGTGGAGTAAATATCACCAACAATCTATCTTGGTCCGTCAACACCAACACTACAGTCAAGAAAGCACACCAATACCTCAACTTCTTCAGAAAGATAAGGAAATTTGGCATGTCCACAATGACTCTGACCAATTTTTATAGATGAATCATAGAAAAGATTCTATCCAGAAGCATCACAGTTTGGAATGACAAATGCTCTGCCCAAGACTGTAAGAAATTACAGAGACTTGTGAACTCAGCCCAGTTCAGCATGAAAACTAGCCTTCCTTCCGTTGACTCCATCTACACCTAACACTGCCTCGGGAAAGCAGCCAACATAAATTTGTCAGAAATACAAGCGCCTGATTAGTGCTTGCTAACTATCAAGCAATTGGTTACTCACCTTCTTCAAAGGCAGTTAAATAGGGGGGAATTTAAGCCACCTAGAATGACAAGGGTAAGGAAGAAAAAAGGGCATAGAATTAACAGGGGCAGGCTATGCCTCAGGAGTAGCAGTGGCCAACACCCTCAATATTGGGGAAATCGATGCCCAGAATCAAGACCTCCAGCAGAAAATGCGTAAAATTGTAAGTGGCAGTTATCAGGTTCAAGGAAAAACTAGCCAGTTGGATCAGCAGTCATCCCAAGAAATCCAAAACACAATCAAACTTCTGAAACCCCTTTAGAGTACTTCCCCTTCTCATGGCACCTGTAAGCGCAGAAGATGCAAGACCTGCCCCTTCACCTCCTCCCTGCTCACCATCCATGGGGCTAAATAATCTTTCCAGATGGAGTGGCATTTCACCTGTACCTCCTGCAATCTGGTCTATTGCATTCACTGCATCCAATATTGCCTACTCTACATTGGAGAAACCAAACACAGACTCGGTGACTGCTTTGCAGAATATCACCTGTCCATGTGCAAGCATGAATCCAACCTTCCTGTACGAGTCATTTTAACACAGCATCCTGCTCACATGCCCACGTGTCAGTCCTTAGCAGGCTGTAGTGTTCCAGCAAAATCACAGTGCAAACTGGAGGAACATCTCATCTTCAGATTAGCACTTTACAATTTCTGGACTTTATATTGAGTTCAACACCTTAAGACTGTGAAGTCCCTCCCACTTCACTTTCTTTCAGCTTCACTTGTTGCATTCTCTGTCACCATGTCCTCCATCCCCTCCCCCACACCAGTGGGACCATCTGTTCTTTCTAGTTTGGCAGTTGGACACACCATTGTTCTGCCATTCTCACGTTCCGATCACTTAATCTGCAATATCACCACCCTTTCTCCATCCAGCACTCCACTCCACACTACTGCATAAATTCTACCCACTCCACACTTCACATCAGCTCTGATGAGGACTCACATGGTCTCTAAACATTAGCTTGCTCTCTCCATGGAAGCTGCCTAACCCGCTGTGATTTCTAAAATTTGTTGTTTCTAGTGCAGAGTCCACCAACTGCAGTGATTTGCTACAACCGGTTTAGAGGTCTACCAATCTGCTTATATAGATCACATACCGAATGTTTCTCAAAAGATGGACAGGGCCAAAACATGTTCTACCTGTACAGACTGGTTAGTGACCATGCTGAGCACGAACCTGTTGCAATTGGAGGCATACAGAGTATCTGACCTGGTGTCAGGTGTTAGCTGAGGAAATGCAGTTGACATTTATTGGTCCAGTGTTTAAGTTTGACAGCAGTCTTTCACTTATCATAATGAATTTAATTTTGACACACATGATGCCTTGATTTACCTTTTAGATTTAATTGTATTTCATCTTAGTCAGCTTGAGGAATCAATCCAATTTCCATCATACTCCAACTGTAAATGAAGAGTGCACTAGATTAAGTATGCACTGCCACAAACAGACTTGAAAATGAATACCCTGATTCCTTGTTCATCGGAGCCAGTGACGTCAACCAAGCCAACCTCCAGAGTGTGCTCCCAAGATACCATCAACACTTTCCTGTCCCAAAGAGGCCCAAACACCGTTGAATGTTAAATGCACAGCCATCAATGACATCTACTGTTCCATCCACCACCCACATTTTGATAAATCAAACCACAAGTCTGTGCTCCTTCTCCCAGCTTACAAGCAAATACTGAAGCATGAATATCGTGTCCAGCGTCCCAGATTGCCTTGATCAACCTCAATTCACCTATCATCGCAATAGGTCCACAGCAGATGCCACCTGCCTAGCCCTACACTCATCCCTGGAATACCTGGATAACAAGGACACCTACATCAGGCTCCTACTTATTGACTTTAATTCCGTGGTCCACACCATAATTCCAACCCAACTCATCTCCAAAATCAGGCCTAGGACTCTACATTGCAATCACTAAGGATAGGCAACACTTCCTCCTCCACAATAATCCTCAACACCAGTGCCCCACAAGGTTGCATTGTCACCTCTTACTGTACTCCTTATTCACTCACGACTACGTGGCCAAATTCAGCCCTAACTCGATTGACCATTTTGCTGATGATGCCACCGTAGTGTGTCGGATCTCAAATAACAACGAGACAGAAGACAGGAAAAAGATAGAGAGCTTAGTGGCATGGTGTAAAGACAACAATCTCTTCCTCAATGTCAGCAAAATGAAGGAGCTGGTCATTGTTTTCAGGAAGTGGTGTGGAGGATACGATCCTGTCTGATTCAATAGTGCTGAGGTGGAGGTGGTCGAAAGCTTCAAGTTCTGAGGAGTAAATATCATCAACAATATGTCCTGGTCCATCACCACCAATGCTACAGTCAAGAAAGCACACCAGTGTCTCTACTTCCACAGAAGGCTAAGGAAATTCCGTATGTCCACAATGACTCTTAATTATTTTTATACATGCACCTTAGAAAGAATCCTATCCAGATGCATTACAGCTTGGAATGGCAAGTGCACTGCTCAAGACTACAAGAAATTACAGAGAGTTGTGAACTGAGACTGGTCCATCACGAAAACTAGCCTTCCTTTCATTGACTCCATCTACACTTCCCACTGCATCAGGAAAGCAACCAACATAATCAAAGGACACCTACTACCTCGGTTACACTCTCTTCCATCACGTAGCAGATGTAAAAGTTTGAAAACATGTACAAACTGTTTCAAGAACCGCTTCATGCCCGTTGTTATCAGACTTGTGAATGGACCTCTCGTATATTAGAGTTGATCTTTCTCTGCACCCTTTCTCTATAACTATAGCACTATATTCTGAACTATTTTCCATTACCCTGGTGTACTTCTATAAGGTATGATTTGTCTGGATAGCATGCAAAACAATACTTTTCATTGTACCTCAGTACATGTGACAATAAATAATCAAGTCAAATCAAAATCTCCAAGCAACTGCATTTACTCCCTGAAGAAAGTCCAGGATGTTGGTAAGTACTATGAGTGAACATGAATATCACTGAGCAATCCACCAACCCATGTAATCATTGTGAACAACAAGACAGAACTGATCTATCCTGACATCACCAAGGGGGAGACCACTGGGCCTGCCCAGAGGATATAATAAGACTGGGGCTCACAAGGTGCAGTTTTGCTATGTACAAGAATTGTTCACCATCTAATCAGTGTGTAAAAATAATCAGTCTTTTCTGCAATATATTCTTATTGGAGAGATGTACTATGTAGCAACTGCTGCTATGACACAATGGACAAAGACAATGTCCCCTGGAAGAACAAAACTTATCAAGTGGCAATATCGGATCTCACCATTAGCAATAAAACTTTGTCAGTGCCAATGTCATGGCCGGTGAGGATGGAGAACGTCAAGATCAAATGGGCAGATACAGACCAGGATTTATTACTCTATGGAACTACTTAATTACTACCAATTCAACACCTGACAGCAGAGTGGGCACATAGTGCAAGATGTCAAAGAGATAATTCACCAATGGAGTGAACACACAAAAGAAATTAAGGCTCATTCTGATAATGCGGATAAGGCTTTGCAAGATCCAAGGTTCTGAGATAAGATTTGAAACTGGGGTTTTAATATTCAGCTGCAGCCATGGATTCAAATCGTATCACTAGTAGTATTAGTGTATATAGTTGTAATTGCACAATTTATACTTATCTGCATCACTAAAAGGTAACTCAAGAGATGGATAGGTGGCTGGTATTAGAGAAGCAGTTGTTGTTTCCATGTGTTGGAGAAGTGCCTTAAACAGGTAATAACCATCTTGGGCATGGCCAAAGGCCTTTACGGAGTACTGAAGATGAGAATCATGGGAATATATGGTTATAGCTTAGCATGGCACAGTGAAATAAACACGTTGGTAAAGAAACAAGCTTAGCAGAGTCACTTCTGCAGAAAATAGGATGTTTCCAGATAAGGTATTCAGTCATGCAAACTTGTGCGATTTGGCCCAGCACCAGTACAGAGGGAACAAAGCTTATCCACAGTACAGGAGTTAGTCACGTTAGCACACACACAGGAAGGAACAGAAAGTCCAATGACCAAACAACAGTCAGCTATGATGAGATCAATATGGCCATTGTGACGCAATGATGTTAGATGATTACCTCGAGTAGTCACAAGATTACAAGGTTTTTAACAGTCAGGGTAGATCACAGCAAGGATGTAGGTCAATGTTATTTGTTCAAGGGAAGTGGTTATTGTTGGTATCTTTAATCTAGCAAACTACGATGAGATCAATCTGGTATGTGATAATCATAATCCAAGAATGTAGAAATATACTGTAATTGATTGGGATTGTCAGAGCGTCTTGGAGACTGCCTCCAGAGACCTCTCCCACATTCTTTAACCCCTTATCCACTTGTGTTCCCAGTTTCAGGGAGCTATGGACTTGTACCCAAAGATTCCTCTCAATGTCAATTCTCTTAAGGGTCCTTCCAAATTACAGCATACTTTCCTCTTGCATTTGACCTACAAAAATGCATCATCTCATATTAGCTTTGGTTCTAATTCAGTAATCTAACCCAACATGCCTTTTGTAAATCTACGTATAGTACATTTACTTGTACATTTACTCCACCCAAGTACTTGCATTGTTTAAAAACTCTCATATTTGTCTGTCGTATTTCCCTGTGCAAATATGGTGCTGTCTTTGTGAGATCATGTATTAATTTACTAATTTGATTCTTAAGACTCTCTTCATATTTAATTTCAGAATTGTTACGCTAATTGACCTGCTGTTCCCTGCAATTGGTCACCCTCTCTCCTGAATAACAGGGTAACATTTATCAAACTTCAACCTGCTCACACCATTCTTATTGACACATACAACATTCTTAAGGGGCTTGACAGGGTAAATGCTGAAAGGATATCTAACTCCATGGGAAAATCTAAGAGCAAAGGACATAGTCGTAGAATAAAGAGGTGCCAATTTAAGAACGAGAGGAGGAAGATTTTTTTCTCTCAGAGGCTATAAGTCATTGGAACTCTGCCATAGAGAGCAGTGGGGCAGAGTCTTTGTGTATATCTATGGCAGAAATAGATAGATTCTTGATCAAGGATTATGGGTAAGAGGAAGGAAAGTGAGAGGAATGTTAGATCAGCCATGATCCTACTGAATGGCAAAGTAAACTTGAGGGGTTGTACGACCTACTCCAGTTTCTATTTCTTATGGTCATTCTAGAATTCACAGATTTCATTTTTTAAAAGTCATTCACAAGACGTGTGTTCCTGAATTAATGGATGTAGGGTTGGCACTGGAGAAATGGATGGGACATAGAGTAATGGCGTGTGAAGAACTTCAGGTGTTCTGCTCCCCCCTTTGCAGTGTGTCTATTAGCATTGATTAGTTTCTGGCCAGGCTTTTTTGTCTGTATAAGATCCATTTGACTTTGTTGCTGCATTGTTGACGATATATCTGTTGCTAGTTTGATCAAAGCCAGTACCTCTGACTCATCCTGGCACCAACTGTGTGCCTGTGGCAGAAGGAGAAATTAGACTAAAAAAATTGGATTGAACCAAGAGCAACAGCTATATTAATGCTCCCTTCATGTCCTAAAACTTTAACCTTAAATGCTGAACACAGATTCTGGGATCAAATCTGAATGTGGCTTGTTTCATTAATTATTATGTTATTGCTGCCAGTGATTTCAACAATTCTGTAATTGGACAACTGACCAATTCTCCAACCATGGTAAAATGGTTCTGCCATACTATAAATTGGTTCTAACCATTTGTGAGGAATTTTATCAGACCCATTTCTCATTCAACTTTTAACTCCGATCTGGGTGCCAGGTGATTATTTGCAGATTTGCTTATTCAAAGTTAACTCACTCACATCACTGCCCTTAGTTACTCATTCATTCAATCCTGAAATTACATTTAACAACAATGGCTTCAATATTAAGGCTCTCAATGATGCTCGTAAACAAACATATTTCCAGCAGCAAGCTCGGAATGTCAGTTGACACTCCCATTCTTCACATTCCCTCCACGAGCAAAGATGTTCAAAACATGTGGAAATTCACAATTCCTCCTAAACAAGCAGAGAGGAACAGTCAGATCAACATGATTTCCATCACTGAAACAGATTGTATCATACCCTGTCTCAAAAACTAACCCATTTTACAGATGACAACTATGGTAACTATGAAGATACAAACCATTCAATGGCCATAGTCTTCAATCTAATCTTTTGGTTGTTGATGCTGTCATTGGTCACACTGTCTTCACAAAGTAATCCTGTTGAGTTCCTCGAGGTGACCATCTTTACTCCTAGATAGATCAGTCATTAGTAGCCGTTTGTGCAATATCATTTCTTTCATTGAGACTGGTTTTGCAGCCTCCTGACTCAAATTTACCTCATTGATGAACCTCCTGTCATGGCTAATGTCACTTTGATGTTCAGTCTAAGGTTAAGGTCCACTTTGTAATGTCACAGTTTGACCTTTCAGTTCAAAGCATATCAAGAAACCAGTTAATTAAATCTCCCTTAGATTTCATTTTGGGTCACATGACGGAAAAACAGGTTCCTGGATGGTTACAAACATGGTGGAAGTACAATGGTGGTGGGATTGTTTGTTTCCTTTTCTTGGTGAAGGCTTCAATGCTTCAAGAAACAATAATTCTTGGGTTTAGAGTTGTGTCAAGCTGGACACTCCATACCACTGATGGTGTTGGATATTATTGGTCAGGATCCAATGATACTGTCTTGGTGCCAGAGACAGAGAGGCAGGCAACTAATGCTGATGAGGCCTATCATATAACCAAATCAAATTGTTGCTGGGCTATGTGTTGTTGGAGCCAAGAGTTTTAAATAATTTCTTGTCAGAAGAAAGGATGTATTTGGTAAATTAATCAATTCCTTTTAGCTCTACTGTTCCTGATTCTGTGGCTATTTTTTTTCAGGGATCCTAACAAACCAGTATATTTCCTCATCTTCTAGAAAACCCTAAACTATAGACCAATGTTAAGGAGCCGAATATACATACGAACAGCAAATGAGCATCAATCTCACAAATTGACAGTGAGGGGTTCAATCAGGGACTCCAGGAAAGGTTTGATGCAGAAACTGATTCACCATCAGAAATGAGAAACCATCGTATGACTATTTATGACATGGAAGATTTACTTGTGGCAAAAAACACAACCACTCCACTCTAATATGCAACAACATTATTGAATCTATATTCCAATTTGTTAAATACAGAACAAAACAATCACATTGAGACAAACCTATGTCTGTAACCGTCCATTGAGTCTATCAATTGATGTTGCTGCCATGGCTCCTGCTCCCATCAAAAAGGAGATAGATTCAGATCTTCCAGGTGACAACATTCAAACCTAAATAGAACAGCCAATTAGTACAAGTCTATAGGTGTGAGGCTGGAAAAGCACAACAGGTCACAGAGCATTAGGGGAGGAGGAAAGTCAACATTTCAGGCCGAAACCCTTTGTCAGGACTGACATTGACTTTGCTGCACCTCTGGTGCTCCGTGACCTGCTGTGCTTTTCTAACTTCACACCTATAGACTCTGGTTTCCAGCATCTGCAGTGCTTACTGTCTCCAAGCTAATTAGTACAGTTTGTGTAGCCAAATTTCCTTCACTGAAACTGATTGTGCAGCCTCCTTCTTCAAATTTATATCACTTATAAACATATTTTGATGTCTGATCTCATTGTGATTTGCATTAAGCAGATGAGTCCTGACCTGTGATATAACAGTTTGATGTTGCATTTCAATGGGCCATACTGTGACCCAATAATATTTAAGAAATACTTGAGCTTCATTTAGAAAACAATAATGTACTGAGCTAAAATGGAATATAAGATTTCCACATAATCAAGTCCCAGAATCTAGATAGTGCATATAATTGGTGGCAATATGAGTGACAGTCTAAGAGGACTAATCTTCCAGGACTCAGATGAAGAGAAATGTCTTCACTGAAAGTGTTGTGAAGCTTTGGAATTCTCACATCATGGATGCTCGCTCATTGAATACATTCGCAGCTGGAATTGGCAGATTTTGTCTTTCAGGGAATCAAGGGATTTGGGAGTGGGCAAGAAGTTGGGTACTGAGAATAGCCATATTGTACTAAATGGTCAAACAGGTTTGATGTTCTGTATGGTCTACACCTTCCATTTGTTGTGTTCCTGTGTACTCACTGTTTGGTTGAAATCACAGTGCAGAACAAGGTGGAGCATTGAAACCATGTGGGTGCAATCCAGGGAACATGGTGGATGGACAACAGTGATGGACTTGTGTCTATGCCTCCTTTTCTTGAAGGAGGACTTGCTTCAATGTACTTTGAAACTGCTTCTTGGATTTGGGAGCAAGGTCAATCCGGACACTCCAGATCATCAATGGTGCTGGATAGTATTGATCAGGATCAATGGATGCCAGTTTGGCATTCAATGCAGGTGAACAAATCAGTGGTTTTGGGTGCCTCAAGAAGAGCTGTATCAAATTGTTGCTGGTCTCCATGTGTTGTTGAAGGTGACACTCAAGAGTGGGTCCAGCAATGATTGATCATTTCAGCCCTATCCTAGTAATGTCCAAAACAATTCCAAGACAGATCTGTCAATAACATACATAAATGAATATAGTGAGATAACAGTGCATGAACACCAAACTCAGATGAGTACTGTGATGGTCAGTCAAGTATTTGAAGGAAGAAGCGAAGAGTAGCATGGGTTAACCATCAGGAGTTATGCTTCAGTGATCAATCATTTGCAAGCAATGAGATGGAAGATTTATCTATGAAAAAAAATACAACTGTTTCACCTGAATGTGCAGCAGTATTACATAATAACAATAAAGGTAATCATACTTAGACAAACATTGCAAGGTCAGCAACTTTGCATGATCCTATCCATTGATGATGTTGTCATTATTCGTGCTCCCTTCATGAAATAAACTTGTTCAGATCATCAAGTCAACCATGTTCACTCCTAGTTAGATAAGTGAGAGATTGATAACAAATGCAATTCCAGTTCCATTGTTAAAACCGTTTGTGAAATTTCCTGCATAAAACAAACGTATTGTGATATTTCACCTCATTGTAAAGAGGACCTCATAGAAATATATAAAATTTGAACAGCACGAGACAGTGTAAAGGTAGGAAGGACATTCCAGGTGACCAGGTCATCCAGAACCAGGGGTCATGGTGTAAGGATACAGCTAAGTAATTTCGGACTGAGACGAGGGGAACATCCTTCAACCAGACAGTGGTCAGCCTGTGCAATTCACTGCCAAAGCCAAATCATTTCTTACTTTCAATAAGTTGTGCACAGTTTTTAGGGATAAAGAAAACAAACAGTATGGGGAGAAAGTCGAAATAGGATACTGAGTTGGATGATTAGCCACGATCATGTTAAATCGCAGAGCACGCTCGAAGGATAGAATGGCCTAGTCCTTTTTGTCTTTTCTACGTTCCTATATTTCTACGAAACTTGCACTGTGATGTACAGCATGATTGCAATGTTTCCTGCATTGTCAAAGATTGGTCCTTCCAGTATAATATAAGAAAACACCCTTGGATCCAAGTTTAGCTCACAGAATGAGATCAATCGTACATGAAATTGGAGTCACGCACCCACCAGCAATCAGCTTCTAACACCCAGCCAATGCATGAATAACAATATTCAAACAATTCAATATCCCCAGTCTTCTGACTACTCTACTGGTTGATGATGATACATTGGTCAAACTCCCTTCACAAAGTAAACCTTTTCAGCTCTTCAGCTCTTGTGGAAGGATTTAGACAAACGTTTCTTCAGTTTCATTAAGATCACACAAAGAACAATTTAGAATCTAAAACAGGTTCCCATGTGGTTACAGTCCAGCGTATGAGGCAGGACGGCAATGATGATAGAATTGCTTCCCTTCTCTGTTCTACCTTTCCTTGGTGAAGGCTGAACGTCTTTTTGAAACAGTGTTTGTGTTTCTTGGGTTTGGAGCAGTATTCATCTGGATTCTCCAGATCATACCAGATCAGGATCTTTCTGGTGCTGCCTTTGTGCCAGATGTCCAAGTACTTTTTTAACAATCCTAGTCTGCTCTTCTCTGGAAAATGTCTCCTGAGATTTCGGAATGGGTCTAACAAATATTGATAGGTTATACCCAAACCTTTACAATATTCCATTCAGAACCATATTCAGATAAAATGTCAATGTCAACAACTTTCACTGAACCGACCAACTAATGATGTTATTGTTGTTCAGGCTCCCTTCACATAGTCAACTTGTTCAGATCTTCTAGTTGACCATATTCACTCCTAATTAATTCAACAAGAGACTAACAGTCACTGGATAGTAGGAACTGCAGATGCTGGAGAATCCGAGACAACAAGGTGCAG
>NC_063334.1:37819250-37847361 GCF_021869965.1 Rhincodon typus
CCCTGGACTGACCTATCCCCTCCCTAACTCCCCACCTGCACTCACCTCCCTCTCCTCCCTATTTATTTCAGAATCCCCCTCCCCTCCCCCATTTCTGATGAAGGGTCTAGGCCCGAAACGTCAACCTGTCTGCTCCTATGATGCTGCTTGGCCTGCTGTGTTCATCCAGCTCTGCACCTTGTTGTCTCTAACAGTCACTGGAACTTTGTTGCCTCGTTCAATCTGATTTTGAAATCTCCTAATTCAAAGTTACTGTTTACAAGCCTATTGTGATGTCTGATCTCATTGTAATCCTCATTGTGAGGGAGACACTTGGATTGTGTTGCACACTGTCATTAAGACCCTCTCCCTCTGTTGTCAAAGTTTGGTACTTCTCGCTAAAGGGTCGCATTTTGAGGAAAGTGTTGAGCAAACAGCCTTGGATTTCATTTACAAAGAGACATCTAATGTAAAACAGTTTCCCATGTGGTTCCAAACTAGAGACCAGGGCCTGAGGATGATAGGTCATGATGGGAATGTTTAGCTCCCTCATGCCTCACTTCTTCTTTGTGAGGGATGATACTGATGACTCAGTGTCCTTTGGAACCACGGCTCATCTTTCTCGGAATTGGGATTGGTACGTACAAGGTCTGGAATTGATGGGTGCTTACCCAGAGTTAAATCCAATTCTGATTGTGCTCTTGGTTTTAGGTTTTTCAACTATTTATTACCTGAGACAGCAGCAACAGTTGATGACTCAGTTCCATTCAACCGAATTATGTCGAGGTAGATGGAGAAAATGCTTTCCTAGGATTTTTATCACTGGAACCAATAAACACCAGTAATTACTCACTATCCAGAATGACACCAGCTGTGCAATGGGAGATATATAATGGTGCAAATTGGTGTCTACATTTGAGAACCAAATTCAAAGGCAGGGACCAGGTAATCAGTGAGGGTCAACAGGAAGTACGTTAGATTGGAGCTCTGTAACATACAGCAACCACATTCTAAGACCCAGCCTACATGAGCAATGATATTAAGGATTAACACCAACTTTAATTAATCCAGCCAAGTCTACCAACTCTGCTATACTGATCATATTACTCATTAGGATGTTCACAAATTACAATGCAAATTAAACATGTGGAGACAAATCATTCATTGTCCACAGTCTTTAGCCTACTCTATTGCTTGATGATGCTACATTGATCAAACTCCCTTCACAAAGTGAACTTGTTCAGCTCTTCCAACCAACTACCACCTAGAGTCAGTAACAGTTTCTGCAGTTTCAGATTTCTGATCTCATTGTGATGTTCAGAGTAAAGGCAACATATTCTCTGCTCGGTCACAGTTTGCCTTAACCAGCTAAAGGCCTCACTTTGAGAAAGGTTTTAGACAAATGTTCCATTTACATCACATGACAGAATGAACTAGAATCTAAAAACACATTCCCACAAGGTTACAACTCAGTGTACATGGCCAGCATACATGCCCAGAAATTGTCTATCTGAGCAACAAAATGGAAGATTTACTTGTGACAACAAATACAACTGTTCCAATCTGACATGCAGATGTATTACTGACTCAATTACATGTCCATTTACAATACAAAATAACCACGTTTAGACAAACATTCCAATGTCAGGAACTTTCCATTGAACCTTCTGATTGATGATATTATCATTGTTCAGGCTCCCTTCACAAAGGACATCTGTTCAGATCTTACTGACGATTGCGTTCACTCCTAGTTAAATCAACAAAGAGAGTAAAAGTTAGTACAGCTCAGTAATCTCATTCAAACTGATTTTGAAATCAACTGCCTCAAAGTGACAGTTTACAAACTTGTTATAATATCTCATCTCAATGTGATCATCATAGTGAGGGAGACAACTGGATTGTGCTAACAAAGCTTGACATCCCAGATACAGTGACATCACTATGTTTGGCAAATTCTTGGGTTTCATTTGGGTTCAATTACTTTCTAGGTTCCCCTATCATCAAGTCCCAGAGGATAGACAGCATATGGAATTTCAACTTAAAGCTGATTGTGGCAGTGTATATTTCAGCAAGCGTGCTCCTCACTTCTGGATGGAATGGGATCGAAATCGGATTTCAAGATTTTTGAGATGAAACATAATGAAATCTGAAAGATAAAAATATCATGACAGTCAAACCTAAATTCAACATGGAAAGTGAGAGACTGCTGTCAAACGTAAACTGCTGGACCAATAATGGCAACTGCAGACTTCATGTCATTGCATCTATCTACTATTTGATTGCCCTTTCAATATCATCTTGCTCCTCCTTAGAAAACTTAAAACTTTAACATGCCAACTCAGCCTTCAGATACTTTGGGTCACTGAAATGAAATTCAACAAAGCTTTAATCTATATAATTTCATATATGTATATACATTTCTCTATGTAAATAAATATATATACACGCATACATATGTACAAAACACTTTGCATATCCTGGAAGCTACGTCTCAAAGTCTAAAGAGAGTAATATTCAATCCAGGCAAGGGAGGTATCCTTCATTCAGGATAGGTGAGTCAAGAGCAGTCTCCGATATTAATCCATTGGCATGAGTACTGTCAGGTGGCCACCCACAGCCGTCAGGTTCTGGGAATAACCCATATCTCTGCATTGCAGTGAGTGGATCACAGTCAGCCCTGTGGGTGACTGAAACCAGTCCGGGGAATTGGGAGAAAATAGATGTGTAGACGTCAATTAGCCATCAGGTCACTCATGGCTCAAGGCCCTGGTGGGACAGGAGATACATTGGCCATATCTTGGCAGAACATTCTTGAGACTGGCTACATTGAGCAAGGACTCTAGGTATTCCGTCTTAAAGCTATTTGTGGCAGTGTATATTTCATCAAGCGCACTCTTCACTTTTGCATGGGTTGGGAGGTAAACTGCTGTCAGGATAGTAGAAGTGAACTCCTGTGGCAGATAGTGGGGCGATACTTCACTGTTAGACATTCTAGGTCTGAGGAGCAGTAATTCACCAGGGTTGTTATGTCAGAGCACCAAGAGGTGCCGATCAGGAGACAGAGCCGTCCACTGTTTGCCTTGCCCAAGGATGCTGTGTGGTCCATCCAGTGGATTGGCAAGCCCTCAAGTTGAAATGCACAGTCAGGTGAAGCAGGATTATGCCATGTCTCTAAAACAGAGCACACAGCAGTCTCTCAATTCTGTTTGATAGGTGAGTCTAGCTTTACATTTGTCCAGCTTGTTTTCAATACCTTCAGGAATATGCTGGCTAAGGGGGACTTGAAACCGTGTGGTTTCAGGCCACTGTGTCTTCCACATTTCCTGGTAAGCGACTGCTCCTGCTCAGGCCTGGGATTTGAAGTGGATGGTCTGCTGTTCCAGAAGGTAAGTGGGTATGTCCGATGGGGTCCTCGAAACTGGTCACGGCCTTGAGCACTCCAGAGGGACTTGTTCTCGGTCTGGATGGGCCTCACTGTCGGGTCTCCACAAGGTAGGTAGCGTCTTAGTTCCAACTTGGGTCCATTCCACAGAGTCAAGTCATCGATTGACATCTGGGTCAGGCCTTCGAGAAGCAGGTAAGTGGTTGGTCATTTCATTGTCATGGTCATGGTTCCAGCGTCAGCAGTCGGGCTGTCGGTTCCCACAGTCAGGCATTCTGGGAGGTCCTGGTCTTCATCGGGTAAGATCCAGTCTCAATGCCAGACCTGTAAGTAGATTGAAAAGAACACTGTTAGTAATTCTGACAGATTTACAATTGAGATGTAAAGTGTAAAACAATTATAAAGGATGTGAAGGAATGATCTGCTGAGGACAGCTCACAAATAGTCATCATGTTCTGGCACTATCCTGGAGATCCACTTCTTGGACGTGCAGTAGTCCTCCAATGTAGTGTTGCCCTTTATTATTGTCACATATTCCCAACACTCTGTTGGCTCGAGTCAGGCTATCGAGTTGGCACAGGGGTGTCTCTCCTTCTTCCCATTTCCTCAGCAGTTCATTTGACACACAATCATGTGCTTTGTCTGCCTCCAGTTGCAACAGGTTCATGCTGACCATGGGCAATAACTAGCCTGTATAGGTATGGCATATTTTGGGCCTGTATACCTCTCGAGAAATAATCAGTACCTGATCAATGAGCAGATTGATAGTACTCTGGAGGAGTTTCAGACGTTCAATCATGTTAACGATTACTTGGGATGACTACTGACCCAACTGGCTAGATTTTACTCGATCATGATAACCACCATTTATGATTTTATGCATTTTCTGCTGGAGGTCATAAATCTGGGAGTCAAAGGTTACCAAAATGCAACATCTCACATTTATCTAAATTAAACTGCAGTTGCCACTCCTCTGCCCACTGACCTATCTGATTAAGTTCCCAATGTTGTTCTTTTGCTTAAGAAGTGCATCAGGAACAATCTGGGAAATTACAGGCCGGTGGCACTTGTGCAGTGGTAGGGAAAAGATTCTTAGGGATAATATTAACTCACATTTGGAAAAATATGGACTTATTAGTGATAGGCAGCATGGCTTTGGGCATGGAAGGTTCATGTCATACAAACTTGACTGAGTTTTTTGAGGAAGTGACAAAGATGATTCATGACAGCAGGGCGATAGATGTTGTCTATGTGTTGTCTATAAGATCCCTCACGGCAGTTTATTACTAAAGGTGAAGTCTTGTGATCCGCAGTGGGTTGCTAAGATGGATACATAACTGACTTAACCATAGAAGACAAACAGTCGATGTGGAGGGTAATTTTCTGACTGGAGATCTGTGACCAGTGGTCCTCCCCAGGGATCAGTGGCGGAAAATGTACATGGCCTGATTAGTAAGTTTGTGGATGACAAAAAGATTGGGGGAGGTGCAGACAGCGAGGAGGATTGCCAGAGGAAAGAGAAGGATATAGATAGGCTGGAGACTCGAAAGGAGAAATGGCAGCTGGAATTTAATCCAGACAAAAGCAAAGTGGTGCATTTTGGAAGATTGAATGCAGGAGGAAAGAATAGAGTAAATGGTAGAACCCTTAACAGCATCAACATATGGAGGATTCTACGTGTACAGGTCCACAGTTCCCTAAAATTGTCAACACAAATAGATCAATAAGTCAAAGTGGTCAAGAAGTCATATGACGTGCTTGCTTTCATCAGTCGGGGTACAGAGTATAAAAGTTGGCAAGACACTTTGCAGCTGTGTAGCCACATATGAAATATTGTGCACAGTTCTGGTCACCACACTACTGAAAAGATGTGGACGGTTTGGAGAGGGAACAGAAACAATTTACTGTGATGTTGCCTGCTTTGGACGGTATTAGCTATGAAGAGAGACTGGACAGATTTGGTTTGTTTTCACTCGAACATGGAAGGATGAGGGGCGACATGATAGAAGCCTACAAAATTATGACAGCATGGATAGAGTGGATAGTTGGAGTCTTCTTCCAATGGTAGAAATATCAATTACTAGAGGACATAGGTTTAAAAGGGGGCAAGTTTAAAAAGAGATGTGACTGGAAAATTCTTTCTCACAGAGGGTGGTAAGTGTATGGAAATGTACTGTCAGAGGAGGTGATGGAGGCAAATGCAATACCAACATTTAGGAGGCATCTTCACAGATACACGAATGGGCAGGGAATAAAGGGATACAGACTATGTAGGCACAATAGCTTTTTAGTTTGGAGCGTTATCGTGTGTCTCATTGGGCCAAAGGCCTGTTCCTGTGCTGTTCTGTTCTTTGTGTGTTGACATTATAGAATTGAAAAGCATTAAAAAAGAAATTATTAGAAAAATGAACAAAAGTTACCAAAGGACAATGATGAGCTGTAGTAAGGGAACAAAACTGCGATAAAAAAGAGAGGAAACAGATCAACATAAAAGCTAAGGACAGAGGAGAAACAACAAGATTTTTAGATTCAATACAGCAATCCAGTCAAGTAGGAATTTTTCACAGGAAACAAAATTTAGATCAGTCAATAAAGGTGGATATAATTTGTACAGGGAAGTTATTAGAGAGTGAGTGGAGCAATTGGTTCTAGGATTCTGAATAGTCCCAGTGAAGCTGATCACTTGTAAGCTGAATGAAATATCTGATTCCATCCTGGCAATTGGGCTGTTGCTGCTCAGAGTTACTGATTACCTAGCTGCCTCATAAATTAATGGTTGATGATTCGTGCAAAGCTAAGACAATGTAAGGAATGTATTCAAAGTCTGCATGAGTGTGTATTGGTGAATTCTCTCTTCCCTTCCATATTGTGGGGTTTATAAACCCTTCTATTAACCAGAGTTGAGAAATATTCATTGCTCTCTGACAACGCGAATGTTTAGTTGTCACTATGATTTTGAAACGTGATTTTATTGATCTATTAATCAGGAATACACTGATTATATTAAATCAATTATCACCAATGATTATTCTGCACCTATACATGTGACAGCTGGCTCAAATCTGTCACCTTAAAACTCAAATTATAAAATATTAGATTTTAAATTGGACAGTAAACTTTCCAAACACAGAGGAGATAAATAGTGTTAACAAGGTGTAGAGCTGGAGGAACACAGCCTATCTATATCCTTCTCTTTCCTCTGGCAATCCTCCTCGCTCTCCGCACCTCCCCTAACCTTTTTGTCATCCACCCTTCTATCACCACCCCCCCCTCTCTATTTATTCTAGAGTCCCCTTCCCCTCCCCCATTTATGAAGAAGGGTCGGGACGCGAAATATCAGCTTTCCTGCTCCTCTGACGCCGCCTGGCCTTCTGTGTCCCTCCAGCTCCACACCTTGTTATCTCAGACTCCAGCATCGGCAGTTCCTACTATCTCTGAGATAAATAGTGCTACTTTTTGTCGACCAAAAGATTCCAGGTTTAATCTTCAGTCAGTGTTGGCTCAGTTGACATAAGTTCCATGCACAGTACCCACAGAAGTTTCACCACTCGCCGTCTGACCTCCTCCTTTCTGGGTGTCTTGAGTCCCAGACACTTTCAGATGAAACAGTGACTTTCTTGTAACTGTTACAATTTAGGGCTCTCTTGTCACTAGTCATAATGCAGTCTCCTCTTGATGCGTGACCAAACACAGAAGGGATGGCCACTTTGTAGAACATCTTCGTTCATGACACAGAGTTTCTGCTTATTTATCATTTTAATCCAATCCTGCCCATGCAGATTTCCAAGTCCATACACACCTCTGCAAGCTTAATTTGTCTGGTAAATGTTGGAGACTAGTTCTGACAGTGTCTCCCATCTTCAGATGGATCAGTGAGGACAGATGGGAATTACTGCTAAGCAACACAACAGGCAACTTATTCAGGCATACATGTTTCCATTCTGTCCCAGTCAGGGCCAAGTCATTTTGCCCTTGTTGTTATGAGCGTAGCAATCACTGAAGACAGCTTCAGCCACTATTCCTTACTGAACCAACAGCATTTCAGTGTTGTGTTGGGTTTTCCCTCTGACACGAGGAATTACAGAGGAAGGTGCCCAGAATTCCTCTATGTTCTGCTGACAAAGACTCTGCTTTGTCTTTACGTATTATGCCAGTAAAAACAGAGAAGGAAATGGTCATTCGCTCCCTGAACTTGCTGTGTCTACATACAAAGGAAAACCCTAATTACTTGACTATGAATATTCAAGCAACAAGAATAGAGGTTGATCTCATTTTCATCTTCATATGCAACTTTCATCTTGCCTTACTTTAAATCTGTATCTGTATATCAGCCAAAATCTTTTCACATTTTACTAATAGCTTTATCTTATGTAAAGCATAAACCTGTGCTGATGCTGAGTTTCAAACTGCAACACTCAATATTTAAAAGAAGGTTACATATGAGCCTGTACTAATACTTAGTTCAAGACAACCACTGGCCTGTGGTTGTGACAGAAAGGGATAGGATAAAAAAAATGAAAATGAAGGGTTTAGGATGAACTCTTAAAAATATAGAAAACCAAAAATGGTCTGAAAATATAATTTATTGAGGAATATTAAAAGAAACTGTTAATTACTCTGCATAAATATTAAATACAAATCCAGAATAGGAAGCCAACATAAGGATGGCAAAAATATTGGTTAGTATTTACCAGGGAGGCAAACCGTAGACCGTAAGACATAGCAGCAGAAGTAAGCCATTCAGCCAATTGAGTGTGCTCCACTATTCAAATAAAATCATGGCTGACCTGATAAGCCTCAACTCCATTTACCTGCCTTTTCTTCATAATCGTTGATGCTCTTACCGATTAAAAATCTTTCTCAGCCTTGAATATACTTTACGATCCAGCCTCAACAGTCCTCTGTGGTAAAGAATTCCACAGATTCACAACTCTTGGAGTGAAAAAAATTCCTTCTCATCTCGGCCTTAAATGTGTGAGTGCTTATTTTGAGAGTACACCCTCTCGTCCTGGATCTTTCTATAAAATGAAACAACCTTTCCACATCTGCACTGGCAAGTCACCAAAGAAACTTGTATGTTTCAATAAGTTCACCTCTCATTCTTCTAAATGCAAACAAGTACATGTGTTTTTTACCTTCCTGCTAGATCAGCAAAGCATTGGACGAATCAAAAATGATTTTTTAAAAAATGAATTAAAAATAGAAAAGGGGAGATCGTTAACAATAAAATTGTGTAAAGCATAAATCTGTGCTGATGCTGAGTTTCAAACTGCAACACTCAATATTTAAAAGAAGGTTACATATGAGCCTGTTTCAAATACTTAGTTAAAGACAACCACTGGTCTGTGGTTGTGACAGGAAGGGATGGGATAACAAAAATCAAAACGAAGGATTTAGGATGAACTCTTAAAAATATAGAAAGGCAAAGAGGGCCCGAAAATACAAATTATTCAGGAATATTAAAAGAAACTCTGCTTAAATATCAAATACAAATCCAGAATAGGAAGACAACATAAGGATGGCAGGTTTAAAGCTTTGAAACAATTGGGTCACATTGATGCATTTTAAAATGTTTAGCAGAGAATCCCTACAATGTAGATAGCAGGTCATTTGGCCATTAGGTCTGCACCGATGCTCCAAAGAGTATTGCACCCAGATCCCCTACCCTAAGCCTATAATCCTACATATGGCACAGCTAATCCACCCAACCTACACATCCCTGGACACTACGGGGCAATTGAGCATGGCCAAGCGACAAAATTTGCACATTTTTGGATTGTGGGAGGAAACCAGAGCACCAGACAGAAACAAACATGGGGAGAATATACAAGCTCCACACAGACAGTTGCCCAAGACTGGAATAAAATCTGGGTCCCTGGTGCTGTGAGGTAGCAATGCTAGCCACTGTGCCACCATGCTGCCCAGGAAAGTAGTGGAAAAATTATACCTATTTAGAAAGTGGGGAAATATGAGGTTATGTACTTTGGCAGGGAAAATAGAGAAGCTGAATATTATTTAGATGGAGAAAGACTGCAGAAAGTAACAGAATAGTGGGATTTGGGAATCGTCATCCATGGATCCCAAAATGCAAGCATCCACGTTCAGTGGGTGATCGGGAAGGCAAATTAAATGTTGGCCTTTATTTCAATGGAAAGGTAATGTAAAAATAGGGAGGTTTTGCTAAAAATATACAAGGTACTAGTCAGACTACAGATAGAATACTGAGATTAGTTTTGGACCCCTTACTTAAGGTAAGATATACTGACATTGGAAGAAATCCAGAGAAGGTTCACTAGGCTGATACCAGGAATGGAAGGATTGGCTTATGAAGAGAAGTTGATCCGGTCAGTACTCATTGGAATAAAAAAAAATTAAGGGCAACCTTATTGATGCATACAAGATTCTCAGGGGCCTTGGCATGGTAGATGTGGAAAGGTCAATTCCCCTTGTGGGAGAGTCTACAACTAGAAGGCACAATCTCAAATTAAGGGGTCACACATTTAAGAGAGAGATGAGTCTTTTATTCTTACGGTCTAAAGCAACTTAGCCCTTAGCCAATTCATGTTTGTTTTCCTTCATTAATCCACTTATCTCTCAGAAACTGGTAATTTTGTCCTGTATTGTCAGTTCTGGATGATTTATTACTTCTGAGGTGAAGCTAACTGGCTTGTTGTTGCTGTTTCTCTTTATACACACTGTTGAAAGATGTTTGATAATTGCAAATTCTCCAGTACTTTGGCTCCAGCCCTCTAACTAAGAATGATTGGAAGAGAATGGCTAACACGTCCACAATGTCGTCTTGAAGTCTCCTCAGTTCCACTGGATATCAATTTATAAGAAAACATAATAGTGGAAGGTGACTAATGGGTAGCCAATTTTCACCTCTTGTTTATGGAAGGAGATCAAACAGGTCCAGAGACAAAAGAAAGAACTGTGGATGCTGGAAATCTGAAGCAGAAATTGCTGGAGAAACTCAGCAGGTCTGGGCAGCAAAGTTAATGTTTCAGATTCCAAGACACTTCTTCAGAAAATCTTTGTTGGTCAAGAAGTAAGTTTAGTTTAGCGCAGTTATAGGAAAGATACTGAGGCATTTACTCAAGTGTGCAACAGCAAAAGATTGAAAAACGGGATTATCATAAAGATTAGCAGCGCTGTGACTATAATATGTTCCGATGCTGTGGGTAGGGTTAGTGAGAACTGAGAGCCTTTCCTTTATTGTCCGGAGTCAACGTGTTTATTTTTGAAATGGAAGACAGGCATATTCCTAAGCCACCCTGAAAAAGTATGTACAGCCAAATTACTTACAGACTAGCAAGCTTTCATGGGTTTAAATAAAGAGGATGACTTATTGATACAATCACCCTGATGGTTTAAATGCAAACTTACTCACATACATCCAATAATCAAACAGTTAAAGGGAATAGTGCCCTTTTAAGGCTCCTGAACAAAAGTTGTTCATTGTTCATGTGTTTTATTCATTGCAGGGAAGACTATGCAGGAACTTACAGTCTGAGAACAGGCAAAAAGAATGGCGGGTGCGTGAACTAAACAGGCTAAAGCAAAAAAAAATCAACTTCTCACCGTCAAGATGAACTTCAACAATTAAATTCTCTCCCCCTTCCAACAGCAAGTCAACCCTCCAACAGTTGGTGTCACAAAACCTATCTGCCTGCATTAACATTTCAATAAAAGCTGGAACCAAGTTCGCCTTTCCAATTCATTTCAATCCAATTGAAAAACTGAACACTTCAAAAACCTGACAGCAAAAGCATGCGTGGCCTAGGAGACGGCATTCCTTCCAGGGCTGTGAGATAAGGACAGTTTTTTTTATCTTTAGATGTAGGGGTCTATGTGATACTTCTATTCACTTGCAATGTAAGATTTCAAACAAAGGAAAACAGGCTGTGTTTGTGGGCCATCTCCGGTCGAAGGATATGGCTAAGCCATTTCAGACTGAGATAAGGAGAAAATCCTTCACCCAGAGAGTGGTGAGCCTGTGCAATTTTATGCCAAAGCCAAATCATTGCTTACTTTCAATAAGTTCCATGTAGTTTTTAGGGCTAAAGGAAGCAAAGAGTATGGGAGAAAGTGGGAATAAGATACTGAATTGGATGATCAGCCACGATCATGTTAACTCGCAGTGCAGGCACAAAGGGCAGAATGGTCTAGTCCTTTTTTCTAATTTCTATGTTCCTCTATTTCTACAAGGCATGCACTATGATGCTCAGTGTGATTGTAATGTTTTCCTGTAGTATCAAAGATTGGTTCTTCAGGTATAATGATAAAAGTGTTAAGAAAGCACCCTTAGATTCAAGTTTAGCTCACAGAATGAAATCAATCGTACATGAAATTAGAGCTGTGCACCCACCAGCAACCAACTTCCAAGATCCAGACTATAGACGAATAACAATATTCAAACATTTCACTATTCCCAGTCTTCTGACTACTCTACTGGTTGATGAAGATACTTTGGTCAAACTCCCTTCACAAAGTAAACATTTTCAGCTCTTCAGCTCCTGTAGAAGGATTTAGACAAATGTTTCTTCAGCTTCATTGAGACCACGTGAAGAACAATTTAGAGTCTAAAACAGGTCCTCATGTGATTACAACTCAATATATGTGGCAGGACGGCAATTATAATGGGATTTCTTCCCTTCTCCATTCTACCTATTCTTGGTGAAGGCTGAACCTCTTTTTGAAACAGTGTTTGTGTTTCACACTCATCTGGATTCTCCAGATCATACCAGATCAGGATGCATTGGTGCTTGCCTTGGTGCCAGACAAACAGAGGCAATTGGTACTTTTAGGGGACTTAAATTTGAGTGAAGCTGGTTATCCATTACAGCAAAGATTTTTCAACAAGTCCTAGTCTGCTCTTCTCTGGAACATGTCTTCTGGGATTTCAGAATGGGTTTAACAAATATTGAAAGATTATACCGAAACCTTTACAATACTGCACACAGATCTGTATTCAGATAAAACTTTCAATGTCAACAACTTTCACTGAACTGACCAACTGATGATGTTATCGTTGTTCAGGCTCCCTTCACATAGTCAACTTGTTCAGATCTTCTAGTCGACCATGTTCACTCCTAATTAATTCAAAAAGACACTAACAGTCACTGGAACTTTGTTGCCTCGTTCAAACTGATTTTGAAATCTTCTACTTCAGTTACTGTTTACAAACCTATTGTGATGTCTGATCTCATTGTAATCTTCATTGTGAGGGAGACACTGGGATTGTGTTGCACACTGTGATTGTGACAGTCTCCTTCAATTGTCAAAGTTTGGTACTTCAAAAGGGCTGCACTTTGAGGAAAGTGTTGAGCAAACAGCCTTGGATTTCATTTACAAAGAGAGGTCTAATGTAAAACAGGTTCCCATGTGGTTCCAAACTAGAGACCAGGGTCTCAGGATGATAGGTCATGGTGGGAATGTTTAGCTCCCTCATGCCTCACTTCTTCTTTGTGAGGGATGATGCTGATGATTCAGTGTCCTTTGGAACCAGGGCTCATCTTTCCCGGAATTTGGATTGGTACGTACAAGATGTGGAATTGATGGGTGCTGGAGAGTTCTTACCCCCACTTAAATCCAATTCTGCTTGTGCTCTTGGTTTGAGGTTTTTCAACTACTTATTACATGAGACAGCAGCAACAGTTGATGACTCAGTTCTATTAAACTGTATTATGTATGTGCAGGTAGCATGGAGAAAATAAATGCTTTCTTAGGATTTTATCATTGGAACCAATAAACATCAGTAATTACTCACTATCCAGAGTGACACCAGCTGTGCCATAGGTGATCTATAATAGTGCAAAATTGGCGTCTACATTTGAGAACCAAATTCAAAAACAGGTAGTCAGTGGGGGACAACAGGGCATGCATTACATTGGAGCTATGCAATCACCAGCAACCAAGTTCCAAGACCCAGTCTACATAAGCGATGATATTAAGGATTAATAACAATTTTAACGAATCCACCCAAGACCACATCAATATTACAGACTGCGTTATACTGATCATATTACTCATTCAGATGTTCATAAATTACAATACAAGGCAAACACGTGAAGACAAACCATTCAATGTCACAGTCTTTAGCCTACTCTAATGTTTGTTGCTGATACATTGGTCAAACTCCCTTCTTAGGGTGAACTTGTTCAGCTCCTCCAACCAACCACCACCTAGAGTCAGTAACAGTTTCCGTAGTTCCACTGAAATTGCTTGCACAGCCTCCTCCTACCTCACATTTGATCTGATCTCACTGTGATGTTCAGAGTGAGGGCGAGATTTGCTCTGCTAGGTTTTGGTTTGCTAAAGGCCTCACCTTGATAAAGATTTAGAGAAATGTTCCTTTGGGTTTTATTTAGATCAATCATAGAATGATCTACAATCTAAAAACAGATCCCCACAAGGTTACAACCCAGTGTACATGGCCAGCATTCGTGTCCAGGAATTGTTTACCTGAGCAACAAGATGGAAGATTTACTTGTGACAACAAATACAACTGTTCCAATCTAACATGAAGCTGTATTACTGACTCTGTTACATGTCCAATTACAATACAAAATAACCATGTTTAGACAGATATTTCAATGTCATGAACATTCCATTGAACCTACTGATTGATAATGTTGTCATTGTTCAGGCTCCCTTCACAAAGTAAACACGTTCAGAACTTCTAGTTGACCACGTTCACTCCTTGTTAAATCAGCAAGAGAGTAACAGTTAGTGCAACTCAGAACCCTTCTGAGGAAGGGTCACCGGACCCGAAACGTTTCTCCTCCACAGATGCTGCCAGACCTGCTGAGCTTTTCCAGCAACTTTGTTTTTGTTCCTGATTTACAGAATCCGCAGTTCTTTTGGTTTTTATATAGTGCAACTCAGATGCCTGATTCAAACTGAATTTGAAATCAACTGCCTCAAAGTGACTGTTTACAAACCTATTGTGATGTCTGATCTCATTCCGATCGTCATAGTGAGGGAGATACCTGGATTATGATAACAAAGCTTGACATCCCAGCTATAGTGATGTCACTTTATTGAAAATATGTTTGGCAAATTCTTGGGTTTTATTTAGTGCTCAATGACTTCCTAATTTCCCTTGTCATCAAGTCCCAGAGAATAGAGAGCATGGGTGACAGGCAGCTATGGGACTTCTTCCCTCCTGATATTGAGGTTATGTAGTTGTTCACACTTACAACAAGAGGAATGGGCCATTCAATTCCCAGGCATTTTTCATCGACCTATTTCTTCATGGCTGATCTGTACATTACTTTTTCCCATCTTTGATCTGTAGATTAGTAAACCTTGGAACATAAGAACAGCAGTCATGTATTAAGCTCCTTCAGCCTCTTCTACTGTTTAGTTAGATCATATTTGATCTGCATCTCAGCCCCAGTGACCTGCCTTGCTTTCATATTCCACAAATAAATACCGGTCCACAAATCATGAATTAACATTTCTTTTTAAAAAAAATTGTCAGACAGGGACTTTGAACAAGCAACAATAGAGTGATATCTCAGGAGGCTATGTTAATGAAGAGTAATAGCAGGTTCACCTACAACAGGCCTACAAAGAACTGCTGGGCATCATTTGGAAACATAAACTGGTTAGAATTAAAGAATGAGTTGTGATTCAGAAAACCAGAACTTGCTGGAGAATCCTATAGTGTTTTATACATATATGAGGAGCAAGAGGGTAGCTAGGGCAAGAGTAGGCCCACTCAGAAACAAAGGAGGAAATTTATGCATGGAGCCACAGGAAATGTCTGATGTCCTTAACAAATACTTTGCATCAATATTCACAAAGGAGAGGGGCACAGTGGATGGTGAGTCTCGGAAGAGCATGTTGGTATTCTGAGGCATGTCAATGTAAAAAAGGAGGAAGTGCTGTGTGTTTTTTAAAAGAATCAAGGTATAAGTCCTCAGGACCTGAAAGGATCTATCCCATAATGGCTAAAGGAGGCAGGTGAGGAAATTGCTGGGGCCTTGTACGAAATCTTTATACCCTCTTCAGCACAGGAGAGGCCCAGAGGGCTAGAGAAGAGCCATAGAGTCAGAGTCATACAGCACAGAAACACACCCTCCAGTCCAGCTCATCCGCGCTGACCAGACATCCCAATCTGACCCAGTCCCATTTGCTAGCATTTGGCCCATATCCCTCTAAACCCTTCCTACTCATATACCAATCCTGATCCCTTTTAAATGTTGTAATTGTATCCACCTCCACCACTTCCACTGGACATTTGTTCCATATATGTACCACCTTCTACGTGAAAAAAGTACCCCTCAGGTCATTTTTTACATCTTTCCCTTCTCACCTTAAACGTATACCTTCTAGTTTTGGACTGCCCGCCCTAGGAAAAAAGACCTTGGCTATTTACTCTATGCATGCCTCTCATGATTTTATAAACCTCTATAAGGTCACTCCTCAGCCTCCCATGCTCCAGGGAAAAAAAGGCACCAGCCTATTCAGCCTCTCCCTATAACTCCAATCTGCCAGTCCTGACAACATCCTTGTAAATCTTTTCTGCAGCCTCTCAAATATAGCAACATGTTTCCTATAGAAGGGAGACAAGAATTGAGTTCAGTATTCTAAAAGTGGCCACACAAATGTCCTGCACAGCAGCACCATAACTTCCACACTCCCTTATTCAATGTTCTGACCAATGAAAGCAAATGCTTTCTTCACCACCCTGTCTATCTGTGACTCCACTTCCAAGGAAATATGCATCTGTACCCCTAGGTCTCTTCATTCAGCAACATTTCCCAGGCACTACCATTAACTGTGTAAGTTCTGCCCTGGTTTACCTTACCAAAATACAATGCCTCACATTTATCGAAATTAAACTCCACCTACCACTCCTGCCATTGGCCCATCTGATCAAGGTCCCAGTGTTGTTCCTTTGTTCAAGAAGGGCAACAGGGATAATATGTGAAAGTACAGGCCAGTGAGACTTAAGCCAGCAGTAGTGAAAAGATTCTTAAGGATAGTAAATCACATTTGGTAAAATATAGACTTATTAGTGATAGGCAGCGGGTGTTTCTGTGAGGAAGGTCCTGTCACACAAACTTTATTGAGTTCTTTGGGGTAATAGCAAAGATGATTGATGAAAGCAGGACAGTAGATGTTGTCTGTATGTCATCTATAAGGCTCCTCATAGAAGGTTGATGCAAAATGTGAAATCAAAAGTGATCTCTGGTGCGCTGGTAAGATGGATACAGAACTAACTTAGCTATAGAAAACAGAGAGTAGCGGTGGAGGCTGTTTTTCTCACTGGAGATCTGTGACCGGAGGTGCTGTGCAGACATTAGTGCTGGAACACTTGTTGTTTACAATATAGATACCTAAATGATTTGAAGGAAAATGTAAATGGCCTGATTAGTAAGTTGCAGATGACACAAAGATTGGGGGAGCTGCAGATAGTGAGGAGGATTGCCAAAGGATGCAGAAGGAAATAGATTGGCTGGAGACTTGGTAGGAGAAATAGTAGCTGGAATTTAATCTAGGTAAATGCAAGGTGGTGCATTTTGGAAGATCTAATGCAGACGGGAAGTAAACAGTTAATGGCAGAACCCTGTGCATCAACGTAAAGAGGGATCTAGGTGTACGGGTGTACAGGTCCACAGTTCCCTGAAAGTGGCAAATACAAATAGATTAAGAAGTCAAGTCATATGGCAAGCTTGCTTTTGTCAGTCGATGTACAGAATATAAATATTGACAAGTCATGTTGCAGCTATATAGACATGTAGGCCAAGTATGGAATATTGTGTACAGTATTCGTCACTATACTACCAGAAGGATGTGGAGATTTTAGAGAGGGTACAGAAACAGTTTACTGGAATGTTGCCTGGTTTGAAGGGCATTAGCTACGAGGAGAGAATGAACAAATTTGGGTTTATTTTCACTTGAACGTTGAAGGATGAGGGGCTACCTGATAGAACTCTACAAAACCATGACAAGCATGGATAGAATAGATAGTTGGAGTCTTTTTCTGAGGATAGAAATATCAATTACATGGGGACATAGGTTTAAGGTAAAGGGGGATAAGTTAAAAAAGAGATGTGACTGGCAAATTCTTTCACGCAAAGGGTGGTAAGTGCCTGGAAATGTGCTGTCAGAGGAGGTGGTGGATACAATAGCAAAATTTAAGAGGCATCTTGACAGATATATGAATAGGCAGGGAATAGAGGGATACAGACCAAGAAGGCCCAAAAGCTTTTTAGTTTCAAAACACATCATGTGTTGGCACAGACATGGTGGGGCAAAAGGCCTGTTCCCGTGCTGTGCTGTTCTTTGTTCGTTATTCATTGACATTACAGAATTGAAGGGCTTAAAAAAAATTAAAAATGATTAGAAAAATGAATAAAAGTTACTAAAGTACAATAATGAGCTGTATTAGGGGAACAAAACTGCAATAAAAAAGAGGAAACGGAGCAAAACGAAAGCCAAGGACTGAGAAGAAACACAAGATTTTTAGAATCAATAGAGCAATCCAGTCAAGTAGGAATTTTTCACAGGAAACAAAATTTAGATCAGGTATAATTTGTATAGAAAAGTTCTTACAGAGTGAGTGGAGCAATTGACTCTAGGATCTGAACAGTGATGATCACTTGAAAGTTGCAATGAAATGTCTGGTGTCCATCCTGGAAACTGGGCTGCTGCCTGCTGCCTAGAGTTACTGATTACCCAGCTGCCTTGTACAGTCGGTTCTGCTATAACGCAATAGCTGCATTCCTGCGCAACATCACATTATAGAAAATTGCACTGTAGAAATGACGGGGCCTATGGGAAAAGCAGAGTTAGGGCAGACCACCAAAAAAACCACTCAAAATCGATCAAAAATCACCCAAAAACCTAACACAAAGAATAGCACAGTTTGAATAAATGCTTAATTTATATCTAATAATAACAACTTACCTCGAAAAATGTCAAATGACTTGATGGGGGAGGAGGCTTTGAGGTTGCTCTGTTGTTAATGCACGGGCAAAGGGTTGTCGTCATAATCATTCCCACTTTCACAGCCCACAAAACAATCATGTCATGCTGGCACGGAGACTCTTTCGGCGCTAACATCGCACGTGCTCAGGACAAAGTCTCCGAAATGATCATCTGATGTCAATGCATATTCCTCTGTGCATCAATGGAATTGTGTTGTAGCCAACACAAGTTCGCGTTTTAGAAATAGCGTTCCCCTATTCATCAGTCGCGTTGTAGCCAATTTGCATTGCCGGAATATGCGTTATAGCAGAACCAACTGTAAATTAATGATTGATTCAAGCAAAACTAAGTCCATGTAAGAAATGTATTCAAAGTCTGCATGCGCTTGAATTCGTGAATTTTCTGTCCCCTTCCATATGGTGGGATTTATAAACCCTTGTATTGACCAGGGTGGAGAAATAGTCATTGATCTCCGACAAGGTCACTGTCACTATAATTTATATTAAAAAGCGATTTTATTGATCTGTTAATCAGGAATGCAGTGATCATATGAATTAAATTGTCACCAATGAATATTCTGCATCCATACATGTGGCTGCTGGCTCAAATCTGTCACTTTAAAACTCAATATTATAAAATATTACACTTTAAATTGGACAATAAACTTTCCAAACACAGAGGAGATAAATACAGCATTACTTTTTGTAGACCAATAGATTGCAGGTTTAATCTTCAGTCAGTGCTGGGTCAGTCGAAGTAAGTCCCAAACACACTGCTCACAGAAATGCAGAAGTTTTACCACTCGCTCTTTGACCTCCTCCTTTCCTATTGTCTTGGATCCCAGACACTTTCAGGTGAAACAGCAATTTATTTGTAGATGTTACAATGTAGGACACACTTGTCACTAGTCATAATGCAGTCTCCTCTTGATGGGTGACCCAACACAGAAGGGGTGGCCACTTTGTAGAACATCTTCGTTCATGACACAGAGTTTCTGCTTATTTATCATTTTAATCCAATCCTGCCCACACAGATTTCCAAGTCCATACACACCTCAGCAAGCTTAATTGGTCTGATGAATGTTGCAGGCTAGTTCTGACAGTCGCCCCCATCTTCAGGTGGATCAGTGAGGATAGATGGGAATTCCTGCTAAGCAACACAGTAGCCAACTTATTTTGGCATTCATGTTTCCATTCTGTCCCAATCAGGGCCAAGTCATATTGCCCTTGTTGGGATGAGCATAGCAATCAGTGAAGACAGTTCCAGCTACCATTCTTAACATATATAGACTTCATTAAGGCATTCAACAAGTTCCTCATGGTAGACTGGCTAGCAAGATTAGATCACATGGAATACAGGGAGAACTAGCCATTTGGATACAGAACTGGCTCAAAGGTAGAAGATAGAGGATGATCATAGAGGGTTGCTTTTCAGACTGGACTGGAGTCCTGTGACCAGCGATGTGCCACAAGTATCGGTGCTGGGTCCACTGCTTTTTGTCATCTATATAAATGATTTAGATGTGAACATAGGAGATATGGTTAATAAGTTTGCAGATGACACCAAAATTGGAGGTGTAGTGGACAGTTAAGAAGGTTACCTGAGAATACAATGGGATCTTGATCAGATGGGCCAATGGGCCATGGAGTGGCAGATGGAGTTTAATTTAGATAAAAGTGAGGTGCTGCATTTTGGAAGGGCAAATCAGGGCAGGACTTATACACTTAATGGTAAGATTCATGGGAGTGTTGCTGAACAAAGAGACCTTGGAGTGCAGGTTCATAGTTCCTTGAAAGTGGAGTCGCAAGTGGATAGGATAGTGAAGAAGGCATTTGGTATGCTTGCCTTCATTGGTCAGTGCATTGAGTATAGGAGTTGGGAGGTCATGTTGAGGCTGCTCAGGACATTGGTTAGGTCACTTTTGGAATACTGCATGCAATTCTGGTCTTCCTGCTATAAGAAGGATGTTGTGAAACTTGAAAGTGTTCAGAAAAGATTTGCAAGGATGTTGCCAGGGTTTGGAGAGTTTGAGTTATAGGGCAAGGCTGAAAAGGCTGGGGCTATTTTCCCTGGAATGTTGGAGACTGAGAGGTGACCTTAAAGAAGTTTATAAAATCATGAGGAGCATGGATGGGGTTAATATACAAGATCTTTTCCCTGGGATGGGGAGTCCAAAACAAGACTGCATAGATTTAAGGTGAAAGGGGAAAGAATTAAAAGGGACCTAAGGGGCAACTTTTTCACACAGAGAGTGGCACATGTATGGAATGATTTGCCAGAGGAAGTGATACAGGCTGGTACAATTACAATATTTAAAAGACATCTGGATGCGTATATAAACAGGAAAGGTTTAGAGGAATATGAGCCGACTACTGGCAAATGGGACTAGATTAATTTAGGATATCTCGTCGGCATGGATGAGTTGGAGCGAAGGTTCTGCTGTACATCTCTATGACATTATAACTCTAAACAGTGAGTTGCCATACATAAATATCAATAACAAACCTGGAATAGGAAGGCAACATATGAAGATGTACTGTTTAGTTGCTATGTATCAGTATTTACCACAGAAGCCAACTAAAGACTGTAAAACATAGGTGCAGAAGTATGCTGTTCAGCCCATTGAATCTGCTCCACCTGATAATCCTCAACTCCACTTTCCTGCCTTTTCCTCATAATCCTTGATTCTCTCACTGATTAAAAATCTGTCTTTCTCAGCCTTGAATTTACTTTGCTATCCAGCCTCCACAGCCCTCTGTGGTAAAGAACTCCACAGGTTCACTAGCCTTGGAGAGAAAAAGATTCTTTATCTCTCCCATAAGATTAACCACCTTTTCCATAGCCACACAGTCAAGTCACCTAAGAATCTTGTATTTTTCAATAAGTTTGACTCTAATTCTTCTAAACTGAAACGCACAGAAGTGTTTTCCTTCTTACTGCTAGTTCAGCAAAACATTGGAAGAATCAAAAATGAGTTTTTAAAGAAGGTATTAAAAATAGAAAAGGGAAGATCATTAACAAAAAAATTACACAGAGGTTGAAAGTTTCAAAACAACTGGGTCGCATTGACACATATTTTAAAATGTTTAGCAGAGCATCAGTACAGTGTAGATAGGAGTCCATTTAGCCCATTAGGTCTGCACTGACCCCCCAAAGAGCATCCCAACCTGACCTCTACCCTACCCCCATAACTCCACATGTGCAATGGCTAACCACCTAGCCTACACATCCTGGACACTACAGGGCAAGTGAGCATGGCTAATCCACGTTACCTGGGTACTGTGTAATGAGAAGGGAATCATTGCAACTCTTTGGACTGTGAGAGGAAACCGGAGCACCAGGTAGAAACAGATATAAGGAAGATGTGCAAACTCCACACAGTTGCCCAAGGCTGGAATCATGCCTACGACTCTGATGCTGAGGTAGCAGTTCTAAACACTGTACCACCATGCTGCCCTGGAAAGTCTGGCAAAGATAACACCTATTTAGAAAGTGGGGAAGTGTAAGATTATGCACTTTGGCACGAAAAATAGAGGAGCTAAAGATTGTTTACATGGAAAAAGACTGCAGAAAATTACAGAACATTGGAATTTGGGAATCCTCATCAATGGATCCAAAAATGCCAGCATCCACGTTCAGGAGACAATTGGGAAGGTAAATTATATGTTGGCCTTTATTTCAAAGGAAATTTCATGTAAAATTAAGGAGGTTCTACTAAAAATATACAAGGTATTAGTCAGACTACAGCTACAATACTGAGTATAGTTGTGGACCCCTTATGTAAGGAAAGATATACTAGCATTGGAAGAAGTCCAGAGAAGGTTCACAAGGCTGATACCAGGTATGGAGGGATTGGCTATGAAGACAGATTGGTAGATTCAGCCAGTACTCATTGGAGTAAAGAAGAATGAGGAACAACCTTACTGATGCATACAAGATTCTGGAGGACTTGACAGGGTAAATGGGGAAAGGTTGATTCCCCTTATGGGACAGTCTACAACCAGAGGGCATAATGTCAAAATAAGGTGTCACACATTTCAGACAGAGATGATTCTTTTATTATGGTCTTAAGCAATTTAGCCCTTAACAAATTGGTTTTCTTTCATTAATCCACATATCTCCCAGAAACTGGAAATTTTGTCCTGTATTGTTAGCTCCAGATCATTTACTGCTACTGACGTGAAGCTATCTGGCTTGGTGTTGCTGCTTCTCTTTACACAGTGTTGAAAGATATTTGGTAATTGCATTTTCTCTGGTAATTTGGCTCCAGCCCTCTAATGAATGGAAGAGGATGGCTAGTACCTCTACAATCTCCACTTGAAATTCCCTCAGTACCATTGGATATCAATTTATTAGAAAATGAAATAGTGGAAGGTGACTAGTGGGTGGCCAATTCTCACGATTTATTTATTGAATGAGAAAAACAGGTCCAGAGGTGAAATAAAGAACGGCAGATGCAGGAAATCTGAAGTAGAAGCATAAACTGTGGAGAAACTCAACAGCTCTTGGCAGCAAAGTTAATGTTTCAGATCCAATGACTCTTCTTCGAAAGGTCTTCTTGGGTCCAGAAATGAGTTTAGCTTAGTGCAGTTATAAGGAAGGTACTGGAACATTCACTCAAATATGCAATAGCACTAAACTGAAAAAAAGACAGGGATATAATAAAGATTTGCAGCACAGAGACTGTAATATATTCCGGTGCTTTGGGTAGGGTCACTGAGAACTGAGAGCCTTCCCTTTATTGCCCGGAGTTGATGTGTTTATTTTTGAATAGGAAGGTGGGCACATTCCTTAACCACCCTGAACAAAGAGTGTCCGGCCAAATTAATTAAAAACTAGCAAGCTTTCAAGGGTTTAAATAAAGAAGACCACTTATTCTGATGGTTTAAATGCAAACTTACTCACATACATCCAATAATCAAACAGTTAAAAGGAACAGTGTCCTTTTATAGCTCCTGAACAAAAGAGTTGTTCATTGTTCATGTGTTTTATTCATCGCAGGAAAGATTGTGCAGGAATTTAAAGTCTGAGAACAGGCAAAAAGAATGGCGGGTGTATGAACTAAGCAGGCTAAAGGCACAGAGATCAACTTTTCACCGTAAAGATAAACTTCAACAATTAAATTCTGTCCCTCTCAAATGGCAGGTCAACCGTCCAACAGAAGATATCACAAAACCTACCTGCCAAAGCAGGAACCAAGTTTGCCTTCCCAACTCATTTCTATCCAATTGAAAAACTGAACACTTGGACAGCAAAAGCATGTGTGGCCTAGGTGACGGCATCCCTTCCGGAACTGTGAGACAGGGACAAGTTTTTTTTTCATCTTTACCAATAGGGCTCTATATGATGCTGCTATTCACTTGCAACATAAGGTTTCAAACAAAGGAAACAGGCTGTGTTTGTGGGCCATCTCCGGTCTAAGGGTATGGCTAAGTCATTTCGGACTGAGATGAGGAGAAAATCCTTCACCCAGAGAGTGGTGATCCTGTGCAATTCTATGCTAAAGCCAAATCATTGCTTACTTTCAATAAGTTACATATAGTTTTTAGGGCTAAAGGAAGCAAAGAGTATGGGAGAAAGTGGGAATAAGATACTGAGTTAGATGATCAGCCACGATCATGTTAAATCGCAGTGCAGGTGCAAAAGGCAGAATGGTCTAGTCATTCTATTTTCTATGTTTCTGTGTTCCTATATTTGTATAAGACTTGCACCGTAATGCCCAGTGTGATTGCAATGTTTCCCTATATTGTTAAAGATTGGTTCTTCCAGTATAATGATGTAAGTGTTGAGAAAACACCCTTGGATTTCTTTTAGTTCACGGAATGAGGTTAATCTCACGTGAGATTGGAGCTGTGTACCCACCAGCAACCAGCTTCCAAGACCCAGACTATGCATGAATAACAATGTTCAAACCATTTAATATCCACAGTCTTCTGACTATTCTATTGGTTGATGATGATGCATTGATCAAACTCCCTTCACAAAGTAAACATTTTCAGCTCTTCACCTCTGGGGGATGATTTACACAAATGTTTCTTCACATGAAGAACAATTTAGAATCTGAAACAGATCCCCATGTGGTTACAACCCAGCAAATATAGCAGAAGAGCAATGATGACGGGATTGCTTCCCTTCCCTGTTCTTCATTTTCTTCGTGAAGACTCCAACTTTTTTTGAAACAACGTGTGTGTTTCTTGGGTGTGGAGCAGTGTTGATCTGGACTCTCCAGATCATCACTCATACCAGATCAGGATCCGTCAGTGCTGCCTTGGTGCCAGATGCACAGAAGGAATTGGTGCTCTTAGGGGATTTAAAATTGAGTGAAGCTGGTTATCTATTAGAGCAAAGATTTTTCAACAAGTCATAGTCTGCTCTTCTCTGGAAAATGTCTCCTGAGATTTCAGAATGGGTCTAACAAATATTGATAGGTTATACCCTAACCTTTACAAAATTCCGTTCAGAACCATGTTCAGATAAAACTTTCAATGTCAACAACTTTCACTGAACCTACTGATTGATGATGTTGTTGTTGTTCAGGGTCCCTTCACACAGTCAACTTGTTCAGATCTTCTAGTCGGCCACATTCACTCCTAGTTAATTCAACAAGAGACTAACAGTTAGTGCAGCTCAGGTGCCTGATTCAAATTGAATTTGAAATCAACTGCCTCAGAGTGACTGTTTACAAACTTATTGTGATGTCTGATCTCATTCTGATCGTCATAATGAGGGAGATATCTGGATTGTGACAACAGAGCTTGACATCCCAGCTATAGTGATGTCAATTAATGAAAATATGTTTGCCAAATTCTTGGGTTTCTTTTAGGGCTCGATGACTTTCCAAGATCTCTTGTCATTAGGTCTCAGAGAACAGTGAGCATGGGTGACAGGCAGCTGTGGGATTCTTTTCCCTCCTGACATTGAAGTTATGTGGTTGTTCACACTTACAGCAACAGGAATAGGCCATTCAGCTCCTCAAGCATTTGTCATCATTCATTTTCTTCATTGGTGACCTGTACATTACAGTTCCCTATCTTTGATCCATAGATCAATAAATCTTGAACTTAAAAACAGCAGTTATCTATTAAGCTCCTTCAGCCTGCTCTACTGTTCACTTAGATCATATTTGATCTGCATCTGAACTCCAGTGACCAGCCTTGCTTTCATATCCCAATAAATACTGGTCCACAAATCATGAATAAACATATTTTTCAAAAATTGTCTGACATGGACTTTTAACAAGCAACAATACAGTGATATCACTGGAGGCCATTTTAATGAAGAGTAACAGCAGGTTCTCCTGCAACAGGCCTACAAAGGACTGCTAGGTATCATTTGGAAACATGAACTAGTTAGAATTAAAGAAGGTGTTGCGATAAAAACAAACAGAAATTGCTGGTGAAACTTGGCAACTCTGTTGGGAGAAAGCAGAGTTAATGTTTTGAGTCCAGTGACTCTTCATCAGAACTATTTGCAGCTGAGCTGTGATGTTTGGTTGGAACATTTAAGGGCAATCCCATGGCGTTTTACACACATATAAGAAGAAAGAGGGTAGCTGGGGAAAGGATAGGTCCACTCAAAGACAAAGGAGGGAATTTATGCATGGATCAGGAGGAAATGTCTGTGGACCTTAACAAATAGTTGGCATCGGTATTCACAAAGGAAAAGGACAAACTGGATGGTGAGTCTCGAGAGGGGCATGTTGATATTCCGGGGCACATTAATATAAAAAAAGGAGGTGGCATTGGATGTCTTAAAAAGAATTAAGATACACAAGTCCCAGGACCTGATTGGATCTATCCCAGAATGCCACAGGAGGCAGGTGAGGAAATTGCTGGGCGCTTGTACGAAATATTCATATCCTCTTTAGTCACAGGACAGGCCCCAGAGGACTGGAGAATAACCATACAGTAATAAAGTTGCACAGCACAGAAATGGACACTTCGGTCAACTCATTCACACTGACCAGACATCCGAATGTGACCCAGTCCCATTTGCCAGCATTTGGCCTATATTCCTCTAAACCCTTCCTATTCATATACCCATCCAGATATCTTTTAAATGTTGTAATTCTACCTGCCACCAACACTTCCTCCAGCCACTAGGTCCCTACATGTACTGCTTTATGTGTGAAAAAATTACCCCTCAGGCTCTTTTTACATCTTTCCCTTCTTACCTTAAACCTATGCCTTCTAGTTTTGGACTCCCCACCCCAGGAAAATCTTGGCTGTTCATCTTATCCATGCCCCTCATGATTTTTTAAACCTATATATGGTCACCCCTCAGCCTCCAATGCTCCAGCGATAAAAGCCCAAGTCTATTCAGCCTCTCCGTATGACTCAAATCTGCCAGTCCCGACAACATCCTTATAGATCTTTTCTGCACCCTCTCAAATTTAGCAACATATTTCTGATAGAAGGCAGACCAGAATTGAATGCTTTAGTTTAAAAGTGGCCACACCAATGTCCTGTACAACCACAACATAATATCCCAACACTTTAACTCAGTGTTCTGACCAATGAAGGCAAGTGTGATAAACGTCCTCTTCTCTGCCCTGTCTATCTGTGACTCCACGTTCAAGAAACTATGCACCTGCACCCCTCAGTCTCTGTTCAACAACAATCCCCAGGGCCTTGCCATTAATTATGTAAGTCCCACCCTGGTGTGACTTACCAAAATGCAGCACTTCTCATTTATCTAAATTAAACTGCATCTGCCACACCTCAGCCCATTGGCATATCTGATCAAGGTTCCAATGTTGTTCTTTTGTTTAAGAAGAGCATCAGGGACCATCTTGGAAATTACAGATCGGTGACACTTAAGCAACAGTAGGGAAAAGATTCTTAGGGATAGTATTAACTCATATTTGGGAAAATGTGGACTAATTAGCGATAGGCAGCATGGCTTTGTGTGTAGAAGGTCATGTCACACAAACTTGATTGAGATTTTTGAGGAAGTGATAAAGATGATTCATGAAAGCAGGGCGGTAGATATTGTCTATGTGTTGTCAATAAGGTCCCTCGTGGCAGGTCGAAACAAAAGATGAAGTCATATGTGATCTGCAGTGAGCTGATAAGATGGATACAGAACTGACTTAGCCATAGAAGACAGAGAGTAGAGGTGCAGGATGTTTTCTGACTGGAGATCTGTGACCTGTGGTCCTCCACAGGGATCAGTGCTGTGACCCTTGTTGTTTGTAACATATGAGGAAAATGTAAGTGATTAGTAAGTTTGCGGGTGACACAAAGACTGGGGGAGCTGCAGAGAGTATGAAGGATTGCCTGAGGATACAGAAGGATATAGATAGGTTAGAGACTTAGAAGGAGAAATGGCAGCTGGTATTTAATCCAGACAAATTCAAGGTGGTGCATTTTGGAAAATTGAATGCGGGAGGGAAGTATACAGTAAATGGCAGAACCCTTAATAGCATCAACATATAGAGGAATCTAGGTGTACAGGTCCACAATTCCTTGACACAGTCAACACAAGAGAAAAGTATGAGATTCTGAGGAGAAAATATAGGAAGCTAGGCAGGAATTTAAAAAGGAGGTCTTTGAAAGTAGTAGTATCTGGATTACTACTGGTGCCACGAGCTAGTGAGGATAGGAATAAGAGCATAGAGCAGATGAATGCATGGCTGAAGAGCTGGTACAGGGATTCACATTTTTCAATCTTTGGAATCTCTTCTGGGGTAGAAGTGACTTGTGACCGATATAAGAAGGAAGGATTGCACCTGAATTGGAAGGGGAACTAATGTATTGGTGGGGAGATTTGTTAGGGCCGCTTGGGAGGATTTAAACTAGTAACGGG
>NC_063334.1:37847761-37910392 GCF_021869965.1 Rhincodon typus
AAGACAGGGAGATAGGAAGGAAAGAGATCAGTCAGAGACTGGTACAGTTGGTAAAATGAGCAAGTCAAACAATCAGGGCAGGCAGGAACGAAGCAGAGAATGGGGTAGGACTGATAAATTAAACTGCCTTTATTTTAATGCAAGAGGCCTAACAGCCAAGGTACATGAACTCAGGGCATGGTTGGGAACATGGGACTGGGATATCATTAGCAATTACAGAGATGTGGTTCAGGGATGGACAGGACTGGCAGCTTAATGTTCCAGGTATAGATGTTACAGGAAGAACAGAAAGGAGGGGGCAAGAGAGGAGGGGGAGTGGCACTTTTGATTATTGATAACATTACACCGTTCTTAGGGAGGATGTTACTGGGAATATGTCCAGGGAAGTTATTTGAGTGGAATTGAGAATTAAGAAAGGGATGATCACCTTATTGGAATTCTACTACAGACCCCCTCAATAGTCAGCAGGAAATTGAGAAACAAATTTGTAAGGAGATCTCAGTTATCCTTAAGAATATTAGGGTGGTTATGGTATGGGATTTTAACTTTGCAAACATTGACTGGGACTGCCATAGTGTTAAGGGCTTGGATGGAGCAGAATTTGTTAAGTGTGTACAAGAAAACTGTCTGACTCAGTATGCAGATGCACTTATTAGAGAAGGTGCAAAACTTGACCTACTCTTGGGAAATAAGCCATGATGTGGAGGTGCCAGAATTGGACTGGGGTGGACAAGGTCAAAAAACACACGACACCAGGTTATAGTCCAACAGGTCTATATGAAGCCACATGCTTTCAGAGTCTCACCCACCTTAAGAAGGAGCAAGATACTGAAAGCTTGTGTCTTCAAATAAACCTGTTGGACTATAACCTGGTGTCATGTGAGTTTTGACCTTGGGAAATAAATAAGGTGTCAGTAGGGGAGCACTCTGGGGCCACTGAAAGTAATTCTAATAGTTTCAAAATAGATTTGGAAAAGGACAGATCAGATCTCAAAGTTAAAGTTCTAAATTAGAGGAAGGCCAATTTTGACAGTTTTAGGCAAGAACTTTCAAACGTTAATGGGGGGTGGATGTTTGCAGGTAAAGGGACAGCTGGAAATGAGAAGGCTTCAAAAATGAGATAACGAGAGTCCAGAGACAGTATGTTCCTGTTAGGGTGAAGGGTAAGGCTGGTAGGTGAAGGGAATGCTGGATGACTAGAGAAATTGAGGTTTTGGTCAAGAAAAGGAAAGAAACATATGTCAGGTATAGACAGCAGAGATTGAGTAAATCCCTAGAAGAGTATAAAGGCAGTAGGACTATACATAAGAGGAAACCCAGGAGAGCAAAAAGGGACATGAAACAGCTTTGGCAAATAGGGTTGAGGAGAATCCAAAGGGATTCTGTAAATACTTTAAGGACAAAAGGGTAACTGGGGAGAGAATAGGGGCCCTTAAAGATTAGCAAGGCCGCCTATGTGTGGAACCGCAGGAGCTGGGGGAGATACGAAATGAGCATTTTGCATCAGGATTTACTATGGAGAAGGATTTGGAAGACGGAACGTGGAGATATAAATGGTGATATCTTGAAAAATGTCCATATTACAGAGGAGGTGGTGCTGGACAGCTTAAAATGCATACAGGTGGATAAATCCCCTGGACCTAGGTGTATCCTAGAACTCCATGAGAAGCTAGGGAAGTCTTTGCTAGGACCCTTGCTGAAATACTTATATCATTGATAGCCGTAGGTTAGGTGCCAGCACACTGGAGGTTGCAGCTAATGTGGTGCCACTATTTAAGAAAGGTAGTAAGGAAAAGCCAGGCAACTATAGACCAGTGACCCTGTCATTGGTGGTGAGTAAGTTGTTGGAGGGAATCCTGAAGGACAGAATTTGTATGTATTTGGAAAGGCAAGGACTGATTCGGTATAGTCAACATGGCTTTGTGTGTGAGAAATCATGTCTCACTAACTTTATTGCATTTTTTGAAGAAATAATGAAGAGGATTGATGAGGGCAGAGTGATGGATGTGAGCCAAATGGTCTTCAGTAAGGCATTCAACAAGATTCTGCATGGTAGACTGGTTAAGAAGGTTAGATTACATGGAATACAGGAAGAACTAACTATTTGGGATTTGAACTGGCTCGAAACTAGAATGCAAAGGCTGATGGTGGAGGGTTGCTTTTCAGACTGGAGGCCTATGACCAGCGGCGTGTCACAAGGATCAGCGCAGTTTTCTTTTGCATTCGATGAAGTTGCCAGTGGTTTATGGTCAGTTTCAATCTTACATGGGAGGCTAAAGACAGAAATTTTCTCACATGCCCAAACTGCTTTCCCACAATTATAAGCATGGTGAGAGCAGGTTTTCATTGGCCACTCCTTTCACCAGGCCCCAGTCCATGAGCTGTGCACCTGATCACCACATTATTCTGAATGACATTTGGGTAAGTAAAGATTTTAATATTGGCACTGTATACTCACCTCCATTCTGGCGAATAAAACTTCATCCTCACTTTCTTTGCTTTCTGTCTCTTACTCAATATTGTATAAATGCTGCCATTGACCATTTAATCCCCTGCATTTTAATATTGATAACAAATCTATGTACAAAGATAGTTATAGCAAGGCCAAAGCAAAGAGTCTCTGAAATAGGAGATGGGATGATGATACACTTCCACTCCTGTTTTATCCTATCTTCTAGTCTGCTGAGAAACATTCAGTGTTTTTTTGCATCATTGATTTCATTGCTGGTTGAAACAGGTTGAACCGATGAGAATACAATTTCAGTTCTTAGTAAAGAGTGTTACAAAAACACCCAGAAAACAGACAGAGCCAGAACTACAGGATGTGCCAAATTTCCCAGGATCACAGTTATGTTTACCGTAAGCCTGCAACATGTTTTTCATCATTCACGAAGGTTGTCATTAGCAGGGACAGCATTCATTGACCATTTCAATGCAACTGAGTGGTTTGCTTGGTGTACACATTGCAGCAGATCTGAAGTCACATGTAGGTCAGACCATGAGCACAGCAGAATTCCTTCCTTGGGTAACATTAATGGATATTTACACCAATCAGCAGTTGGGTCACTATCATCAATCCGACCTCTTTATTCCTGATGTATTAAAATCTATTCTATTTAAACTCAAATTCTGCAGTGGGGTTTGAGTTCATGTCTCCAGATTATTAGTTCAAGAATCTGGATTATTGCTGCATTAACATAGCCATTATTCTAGTTTCATGTTTTCATGTGATGTGAGGATCACTGGTAATGCTAGCCAAGGTTCTCATCTATAATTACCATTGAGAAGGTGGTGGTGAGCAGACTTCTTGAAACACTACAGTCCTTATGGTACATATAAACCCACAATGCTATCGGTGAGAGAGTTCCAGGATTGTGACCTAGAAACAGTGAAGAATTTTTTTTTAATTCATTCTCAGAATATGGGCTTTGCTGGCTGGGCCAGCATTTATTGCCCTACCCCAGCTGTCCTTGACGTGGTAGAGAGCTACCATCTTTAACCACTACAATCCCACAATACCATAAGGGGGCGCAATCAAGGAGCTGACCCAGCAACACTTCAGGAATGGTGATATATTTCCAATTCATGATGATGACTGGTTTAGAGCACAACTTGGCAGTGGTGGTGTTCCCATGCTGTTCCCTTCTGCTGCCTTTGTCCTTCTAGATCATGGGTTTAGAAGGTGCTGTCTAAGAAGCCTTGGTGAATTTCTACAATATATCTTGTAGATGGTGCACAATGCTGCTACTGTGCATTGTTGGTGAAAGTTGAAGGTGGTAGACATGGTACCAATCAAATAGACCTCCTTGTCCTGGATGGTGTAAAGCTTCTTCAATTTTGTTGGAGCAATACTCAAGATGTGGAGGTACCGGTGTTGTACTGGGGTGGGCAAAGTCAGAAATCACACAGCACTGAGTTATAGTCCAACAGGTTTATTTGAAATCACAGGCGTTCGGACTGGAGCCCCTTTGTCAAGTGAAGTGAGACAGAAGCATACAGAACATCAAATTCATGAGCAGAGAGATCAAAAAAATCAAACAAATGGAGTGAGTGGAGTGTTGAATAATAAGTCCCTACAGCTGATCAGAAGTGTTCTCAGAAGATCAGAAATGACTCTTTTTCCTCTAAATTTTGTTCAAAAATAGCTTATGAATAATGATGATTTCAGATTGCTCAGAGGTAATACTGTCTGCAATAAGAGGAAGGAGGGGGCACATGGCATCTGTTTATTAATGAGAGATCTAAGTGGATAAGTGAGTGTGACCAATCTCCTCAAATGTGTGTGACCTTTGTCTGTAATTGCCAATACTGGAACCCACTGACAGATAACACATAGACGTCTCAGTGTGCAATTCGTAAAGAGAACGTGGAGTGCAGGTTCATAGGTCCTTGAAAGTGGAGTCGCAGGTAGACAGGATAGTGAAGAAGGCATTTGGTATGCTTGCTATTATTGGTCAATGCATTGACTATAGGAGTTGGGAGGTCATGTTGCGGCTGCACAGGACATAGGTTAGGCCACTTTTTGAATACTGTGTTCAATTCTGGTCTCCCTGCTACAGAAAGGATGTTGTGAAACTTGAAAAGGCTCAGAAAAGATTTACAAGGACATTGCCAGGGTTGGAGGGTTTGAGCTACAGGAAGAGGCTAAATTGGCTGGAGCTAATTTCTCTGGAGCATTGAAGGTTGAGGGTTGACACAAAGAAGTTTATAAAGTCATGAGGGGCACGGATAAGTGAACAGCCAAGATCTTTTCCCCAGGGTAGGGGAGTCCAAAATTAGAGGGCATAGGTTTAAGGTGAGAGAGGAAAGATTTAAAACAGTTGTAAGTGGCAACTTTTTCACACAGACGGTGGTGTGTGTATGGAATAAGCTGCCAGACAAAGTGGTGGAAACTGGCATCTGGACAGTTACAGTGAATGTGAAAGATTTAGAGGGATACGGGCCAAATACAGGTAAATGGGACTAGATTAATTTAGGATATCTGGTCAGCACAGACAAGTTGGACCAAAGGATCTGTTTCCATGTTGTACCTTTCTATTTCATCCCCTAACACTCCCAAACCCCATACAGATCCTTAACGATGAGATATGTCCATGTGCCTGTGCTAAAAAGGAAATCATATGGCAGTACTGATGGCTTCAGTCTCTGGCTGGTGTGCTGACATGCGACGAGAGTTGGGACAGGAAGGCACAGCAGGTATGGTGTGAATATCAAGGTAGGTGCTAAGTGAGTGAGCATGAAGGGAGCAAGTGAGTAGCATGAAGGTGCAGCCTTGTCCAATCTGTAAGCTGGATGCCTGTCTGTGAGCACAAAATGTCCCCATGGTAGCCTTTCAATGCTAGTTGCCAGTGCACCCTGGAATTTAAGTCTGTGATTCCAGAACATCTTGCTGGTGTATCAGAGAGGTACCATGAAGGTCATGTTGGGTTGGCAAATGTTAGATGCCAATATCGTGCATGTGAGATGTGTGCAGCTGGTGGCCATGGATTGTGCCAACATGGAAACTCCTCACAGATAGCAGAAGTCACCAGGAATCCAATCTAATTTCCACGTTGAGACTTCTTGATGTCTAGCTTATTTGGCACCTTTGGTAAGATAGGAAGGTGAACAAGCTAATTTGCGCTGTTAATAAAGTGTTTGACAAGCTAGAATCCCCCTTCATTGGCAACTCACCACTGCCTAGTAAGAAACTTTGCCACACCCAAAAAGATGATGATGGTTGTTCCTGATGTTAAGATTGGCCTCACCAGAACTTTACTACAAATCTCAACACAGCCTATTTTGCACAGGCATCCATAAGCTTCAGCTCCAGATGTTCCTTTCATTCATTTAATTGAAATTCTACCAGGTGTTGTGGTATAATTTGAACTTGCCCTCAGAACATTAGTCGAGAGCCTCTGAATTACTCATCCATCGGCTTTACCATGATACCACCAAAGAACAAAGAATAGCACAACACAGGAAGAGGTCCTTCACCCCACCAAGATTGTGCAGACACATGATAACTTTCTAAACTAAAAGACTTTTGTATCTACACGGCCCATATCCCTCTATTCCCAGCCTATTCACATATGTCAAGATGCCTTTTAAATGTTGCTATTGTATCCAGCTCCACCACCAACTCTGACAGCGCTTTCCAGGCACTTACCACCCTCTGTTAAAAAAAAACTTGCCTCTGACATCTCCTTTAAACTTGTTCCCTTTTAACTTAAGTCTATGTACCGTAGTAATTGGTATTTCTACTTTGGGAAAAAGACTCCCACTATCCATTCTATCAATGCTTCTCATAATTTTTTTAAACTTCTTTCCGGTCAACCCTCATCCTTTGACATTCGAATGAAAACAAATCAAGTTTGTCCAATCTCTCCTCACAGCTAATACCCTCTAAACAAGACAACATCTGGTAAATCGCTTCTGTACCCTCTTCACGGTCTCCACATCCTTCTTGCGATGTGGCCACCTGAACTGTACACAATATTCCTAACATGCCCAAACTACAGTTCTATATAGCTGCAACATGACTTGCCAATTTTTATATTCTATGCCCCTAACATACCATATGCTTTCTTGACCACCTTATTCATTTGTGTTGCCACTTTCGGGGAACTGAGCACATGTACGCCTAGATCTCTCTGTGTGTTGATGCCTCTAAGTGTTCTGCCATTTACTGCGTATTTCCTTCCTGCATTAGACCTTCCAAAATGCATCACCTTACAGTTGTCTAGATGAAACTCTATCCACCATTTCTCCATCCAGGTCTCCAGCCAATCTATATCCTGCTGTATCCCTGGCAATCCTTCTCATTATTCTTAGCTCCCCCTAACTTTGTGTCATCACCACCATCTCCCCAAGAAAGCTAAATAATGGATTGTCAAATAATTTTGCCTAGCTCCTGTTGTATTTAGAGTATAGAGCTGTACATCATGGAAACAGACCTTTCAATTCAACTCGTCCATGCCAACCAGATATCCTAAGTTAATCTAATCCCATTTGCCAGCATTTAGCCCATATCCCTCTAAACCCTTCCAGATGCCTTTTAAATGTTGTAATTGTACCAGCCTCTATCACTTCCTCTATCAGCTCATTCCATACATGCACCACCCTCTGCATGAAAAAGTCGCCCCTTCGGTCCCTTTTAAATCTTTTCCCTCTCACCTTAAACCTACGCCCTCTAGTTTTGGACTCCCCCACCTAGAGAAAAGACCTTGACTATTTACGCTATCTATGCCACTCATGAGTTTATAAAATTCTTTAAGAGTCTCCGATGCTCTAGGGAAAATAGCCGCAACCTACTCAGCCTCTTCCTGTAGCACAAACCCTCCAACCCTGGCAACATCCGTGAAAATCTCTTCTGAACCATTTCAAGTTTCACAAAATCCTTCCTACAGCAGGGAGACAGAACTGAACACAGTATTCCAAAAGTGGCCTAACCAATGTCCTGTACAGCTGCAACATGACCTCCCAACTCATATACTCAATGCACTGACCAATAAAGGCCAGCATACCAAATGTCTTTTTCACTGATTTCAACTAATTAGTCAATTCAACAGACTTACGTTGTCTCTGATGTCTTCATTCTAGTTTCCATTCCACAGCAGATCATGTTAGAGCAAATCTAGTAACTTGGTCCTTTTAACATGACCAGTCTTTGAAGTAAAGGGCTAACTGTACCAAAAGTCTAGAAAAAGCTACTGAATATGTGCGCAAGGAGCTGCACCATGATGTTTCACCCAGAGCTTGCTGGGGTATCTTAAACTCACTGCCTAAAAGGGTGGTCGAGGCAGGAACCCTCAAGATGTTTCAAATGTTTTGATGAACACATAAAACACCATAAAATACAAGGCTACATCGGAAAACTGTATTGGAATAGATGGCTGCTTGATGACAGGCATCAACATAATGGGCCGACAATGTTATGACTTGATATTTCTACGATCACATGGGACTGAGGCTGGATGGAAGGAGGGGTCAGTGAAATCCTGCTTTTACTATTTGTGGGCAAGCAACTTAGGCATGTGAGAAATTTTATCTGTCTTTAGCCTCCCATGTAAGATTGAAACGGACCACAAACCACTGGCAATTTTATTGATTGCCTTTACTATGTGGCCAAATTTCATCTGAACTCCAACTACAAGTTCAGTGATGACACCACCTTTGTAGGCCGGATATAAAAGAACGATGAGACAGACTGCAGGAAAGAGATAGAATGTTTGGTGGCATGGTGTCAAGTTAACAATCTCTCCCTCAATGTCAGCAAAACTAAAGAGCCGATCATCGACTTCAAAAAGCAAGGAGGAGGGCACAATCCTATCTACATCAATGGAGCTGAGGTGGAGACGGTCGAGAGAGTGTCAAGTTCCCAGGACTGACAATCACCAACAATCTGTCCTGCACCACCCACACTAATGCGACCATCAAGCAGGCACAACAACACCTCTTCTTCCTCAGGAGGATAAGGAAATTCAGCAAGTCCATAAGGACTCTCACCAACATTTACAGATGCACTATAGAAAGCCTTCTATCTGGATGCATCACAGGTTGGTACAGCAACTGCTCTGTCTAGGACTGTAAGAAGCTACAGAGAATTGTGAACACAGCCAAAATTCCAACCATTGGCTCCATTTACACTTCTCGCTGCCTCAAAAAGGCAGCCAACATCGAAGACTATTCCCACCCCAGTAATAATCTCTTCTGACCTCTTCATCAGGCAGAATATACAAAAGCTTAAACACACATACCAACAGGTTCAAAAACAGCTTCTTCCCCACTGTTATTAGACTTCTGGATGGACCTCTGAAATTTCAAATCTAATGTTGATCTTGCTTTTTGTGCACCTTCTATCCAGCCGTAACTTTGTATTCATTGCTCTGTTCAATTACTGTATGTTCTTTGTGCAGGGGAGGTCTTGTTTAATAAATTTGAGTTTTTTCGAGGAAGTGATGGAGATGATGGCTATTTTGTAATGTTCTGCCTGTACTGCACATAAAACAAAACTTTTCATTTTTCTGCTGGACATGTTTTTAATTGTGTGAAAGGTGGTACAAAGAGCATAGAACAATATAGCACAGGAACAGGCCCTTGCACTCTCCATATCTATGCCAACAATGATGCCATTCTAAACTAATCCCGTCTGCCTGCAACTGGTTTATATCCTTCTATTCCCTGCCTATTCATGTGTCTGTCTTAATGCATCTTAGATGTTGCTATCATCTCTGCATCCACCATCTCTGCTGGTAGCCATTGCAGGCACCTACCATCCTCTATGAAAAAATCTTGCCTCACACATCTCCTTTAAAATTTCCTTCTCTCACTTTAAACCTATGACTTCTAGTATTTGACATTGCCACCCTTACAAAAAGACAGACTATCCACCCTATCCATGTCTCTCATAAATTTATATACTTCTATCAGTTGTCCCTCAGTCTCTAACACTCTAGCAAAACAAACAATTCAAGTTTGTCCAACCTCTCCTTATAGCTAATGCACTCCAATCCAGGCAACATCCCAATAAATCTCTTTTGCATCCTCTCCAAAGCTCCACTTCCTGTCTATAGTGTGATGACCAGAACTGCACACAACATTCCAAAAGTGGCCTAACAAAAGTTTTATACAGCTGCAATCTGACGTGCCAACTTTTATACTCAATGTCTTGAGCAATGAAAGCATGTATGCCATATGCCTTCTTTACCACCTTATTCACTTGTGTTGGCACTTCAGGCAGCAAGATCCCTCTGCATGTCAATGCACCTATGTATTCTGCCATTTACTGTATTCTTTCCTCTTGCATTTGACCTTCCAAAATGCAACTCCTCACACTTGTCCAGATTGAACTCTATCTGCCATTTCACTGGCCAACTTTCCAGCTGATCTATATCCTGCTGTACCTTTGACAAACTTCCTCCGATTCCAGAATTCCACCATTTTTCATGTCATCTGCAAACTTATCAATCAGACCACCTACATTTTCATCCGAATCATATATTACAAACAACAAAAGTCCCAGCACTGATCTTTGTGGAACACCACTGGTCACAGATATCCAGTCAGGAAAATACTTCTCCACAACTATCCTCTGTTTTCTATGACCAAGCCAATTTTATATCCAACTTACAAACTCACTACAGATCCTATGTGACTTAATCTTCTCAACCAGTCTACCTTGAGGGACATTGTCAAATGCTTTAGTAATGTCCACATAGACAACATATACCACTCAATCCTCAATCATCTCCATCACTTCCTTGAAAAAACTCAAATTTATTAAACAAGACCTCCCCCTCGCAAAGCCATGCTGACTATCCCAAATAAGTTCATTCTTTTCCAAATGCAAGTAAATCCTGTCCATAACAATCCTCCCTAATAATTTCCCTGCCACTTATTTAAGGATCACCAGCCTATAATTTCCTGGATTATCCCTGTTGTCCTTCAAGACTAAAAGGAATAACATCGGCTATTCTCCAGTCTTCTGGGACGTCACCTGAGGCTCAAGAGTATACACAGATCTCTGTCAAGGTCCTGGCAATCTCCATCCTTGCCTCTCTCTTAGTAATCTGGGTTGGATTCCATCAGGTCCTGGAGATTTAACTACCATCATTGTTTTTCAAGACTCCCAACACCTCCTCCTCATTCATAATATCAACATGCCCTAGAATATCAATCAAGTCCTCCCTAATCTTACTATCTTCCATGTCCTTCTCCTCGGTAAATACTGATGTGAAGTACTGATTAAGGGCCTCACCCACTTCTTCTGGCTCTATGCTTAAATTCCCTCCTCCATCCTTGAGAGGATCTTTCCATTCGGTAGCTATTGTCTTGCTCCTAATATATATATAAATGTCTTTGGATTCTCCGACATGGCAAGCATATTTCATGGCCCTTTCAGCCCTCTTATTTCCTTGTTTAAGTTCTTTCCTGCTTCCTTTATATTCCTCACGGACCTTGTCTGATTTCAGTTCCCCAAACTTTACACATGCTTCCCCTTTCTTTTTGACTAAACTTTCAGTACATCTTGCAATCCAGGGTTCCAGAACCTTGCCATTCTTATCTACACAGGAACACGCTAGTCCTGAACTCTGAACAACTGGGCTTTAAAAGACTCACACATGTGAGATATGGATTTACCCTCAAAAGGCTGCCCCAATTTCTTCAGTATCTGCCTAATACCGTTGTAATTAGTCTTCCCCCAATTTACCTGAGGACCAGTATTATCCTCATCCATAACTCTCTTAAAACATACGGAATTATGACCACTGTTCTCAAAATGAACGCCCCCTGAAACTTTGATCACCTGGCCAGGCTCATTCTACAATACAATGCCTGGCATGGTCCTTTCCCTAGTTAGACTATCTACATACTGTTTCAAGAAACCCTCCTGGATGCACCTAATAAATTCTAACCCATCTACGCCCCTGGCGCTAAGAGAGCTCCTGTCATTATTCACTTCAACAAACCTATTGTTTCTACATTTTTCCATGATCTGCCCACATATCTGTTCTGCTATCTCCCACTGGCTATTTGGATGCCTGTAATATAACTCCATCATTGTGATTGCATTAATCTTATTCCTCAGTTCTGACCAGATGGTCTTGCTGAATGAACTCTCCAAGATGTCCTCTCTTACTGCAGCTATGACATTCTCCTTAATCAGAATTGAAACTCCCCCATTCTTTTTGCATCCTTCTCTATCCACCTGAAATATCTAAACTCTGGAATATTGAGCTGCCAGTCCTTCCCTTCTCCCAACCAGGTTTCTGTAATTGGCATAGCTCCATATGCCAATCCAGACTCTAAGCTCATCTGTCTTGCCTGTTGTACACCTTGCATTAAAATAAATTCACTTCAGACCACCAGACCCACTGTCTATAGGTGTGAAGCCGGGAAAGTACAGCAGGTCAGAAAGCATCCGAGAAGCAAGTAAGTCAATGTTTTGGGCCAAAACCCTTCCTCGGATGCTGTATGACCTGCAATTACCATTAATTGGTCTGCCTGTTCTTCCTATTGGACTTACTTGACTTAGTTTCTGCCTTCTCTTCAATCACTCCAAGGCTGACCTACTGCTCTAGTTCCCATCCTCCTGCCATATGAATTTAAATCCTCCATATGGTATTAGGAAACCTCCCAGCAAGGATATTGATGACCCTCCAGTTTGAATGCAACCTGTCCTTCTTGTACAGGTCCTTCCTGCCGTGGAAGAGATCCCAATGATCCAGATACCCAAAGACCTCCCTCCTACACTAGCTCTTTAGCCACACATTCAATTATATTTTCTTCCTATTTCTGGCTTCACTAGGATGTGGCACAGGGAGTAATTCTGAGATAACAACCAAAGAGGTCGAGCTTTTTAACTTTCTACCTAACTCCCTAAGTTCCCTTTGCAGGATTTTATTTCTCTTCCTGCCTACATGTCATTAGTACCAATATGGACCATGACTTCTGGTTGCTGTCCCTCCAGTTTCAGAACATTTTGTGCCTGCTTAGAGATATCCTTGAGCTTGGCATCAGGGAGGCAACACACCATTCTGGAAACTGTTTGATCATATCCCTTATTAATATTACTTGACTCGTTGTGTGCTCCCATCAGAACACTAGGAATAAAAGCAGACCATACCACTTGGAAACTGCTCTACCACTGTCACAACATGGCTTCACCTCACTGCTCGCACAGTCCCAATTTAACCCGAGTGCACACTTCTACCCATAACCCTGTATCTATCCCCTGTTCAAATCTGCATCATGTTTTCCCTTAAATTATACAATGGTCTCTGTCCTCTCTCCCTGCAGTCAGAGGTGATTTTAAATTGATGTCTTCCTTATTAGTTCCCCAGAGTAAATGTTCACTTTTGTTTCAAACAATGCTTCTTCATTTTTAAGATATCTGGTAAATATTCTCTTGCACGCCATTAAATCAATTCTTGTCTACTCATTCAGAGATAGTAAGAACTGCCGATGCCGAGTCAGAGATAACACAGTGTGGAGCTGGAGGAACACAGCAGGCCAGGCAGCATCAGAGGAGCAGGAAAGTTGATGATTTTGGTCGGGATCCTTCTTCAGAAATTTCTGAAGGGATTTTTGCCTTGCATGCATTCAAACAATTACAAGACATATCAATATAAAAGTAAAACAACATTTATGCTGTATGAGAGGAAAGTGCTGGCTCACTGGCAAGTGAACTAAGATTGGTTGAATCATTGCCATGTTGTAGGCACCAGTTAATGATGACTTACAAAGAACTGCCAAGTTTTGTTTACATTTTTAACTCTGCAATTTGACTCTTATTGGTCCTAACTTTGCCCTGAGGAAGGAACCAGATAATGACTTTCACCTGTTTTATTGAGTTGAACCAGGCGTAGTGAGTTTATTTGTTCTATGAGTCGACAAATAACCGGATCTTGCATATTGATACATTTAGTATCCAGTATATGTCTGACATACTGTGGGTCTGACTGATAATTGTAATTTGGTTGTCAGGGTAATTCTTTGCACGACCAGGATTATTTAGCAAATGCTGTCCAATCATTAATCACATATAACGTTGAACAAAGTGCTGCGAGTTTTGCAAGTGTGAGCTGGTTGGGAATAGACTGTATCATATTTGTTGCAAACAGCTGAAGGGATATGCAGTTTGATATGATCTATTAGTCTTTGGAACAGATGGTCTATATATCCGGTATTGCTCTGGAATTGAAATACATACACCACTTATTTGTGTGATAGATAAAACATAGCTTCGGCTTGGTGACAGAATTCAGTCAGTGGAGAACATTGTGCGTGTTGCTACTGTATAATAGCAGCGTGAATCAACTAGCTTCACCTGGTGCTCAAACATTTGAGACCTCCTACGTTTTTATTCTGAGACTAGGCACTTTACAGGACCAACAGTGACTGCTTTAGGCCCATTTGCGAATTTGCATGAATACACATTGAGAAATGGTCTGATTAGTGGAGCCATTATCCTGCAAAATGGCTTTGATGCAGTACATTTCAGCAGCAAGCTTACACAGTGAAATAATAATTTGACTCCTCTTTACAAGTTTTCTAACAAGGCCAATCTTACAGTGCAATTGGAATCCCAACATGTATCTTGGCCAGTGAAGATGGATTTGTGATAGGCGTGGGAAAAAAATGGGGTGAGAATTAAATATCATTGCCATCACTAGAAAAGTAGAATTAGACAGACTGATGGGGTGAGAGACAAATAATCACTTGGTCCTGATAGTTTACATCTGAGGATTCTAGAAAAAGTAGCTACATAGATAGTGGATGCATTGATTTTAATTTTCCAAAATCCTTGGATTCTGAGGAAGTACTGGAGGATTGGAAAACTACCAATCTGAGACCCCAGTTCAAAAAGGAAATAAGAAAGTATAGGCAGAATAGCCTAACATCTATTTTGTTATCAATATATAAAATGTTGGAATCAATTATTCATGAAATCATAGCAGCACATTTAGAAGATCAAAATCTTATCAAAGAAATTCAGCATGGCTGCATGAAAAAAAAATCCTGTCTAATTTATTAAATTATTTTGAAGAAGTCTCAAGCAGAGTGGTTACAGGTGAACTAGTAAAGGTGTTCAACAAAGTACCTCACAAAATGTTAGATTATAGGAGAAGCGTTCATGTATTGGAGATAATACGTTGGTGTGGATCAAGAATAAGCCCATTGGCTTGAAACAGCAGGTAGGAATAAGGGGTAGGGATGTCTTACTGCAATTGTACAAGGTGTTGGTGAGATCACATCTCGAGTACAGTGAGCAGTTTTAATATCTATCCTTATTTAAAGGAAGATTTCATTTCACTGGAAGCAATTCAGAGAAGGTACACTAGGATTGTCACTGAAATGGTGAGATTGTCTTATGGTCTATTGACTGGAGTTTAGAAGAATGAGAGGTAACCTCCCTGAAACAGATAGGATTCTGAAAGTCTTCACAGGATAAATTCTGAGAGGATGTTTCCCTTCATGGGAGAGTCTAGGACCAAACTGCGTCATCCCAGAATAAAAGAGAACCAATCCAAGACTGAGATAAGGAAGAATTTCTTCTTTCAGAATGTTGAGACACTTTTGAACTTCTTGCCACAGACAGCTGTGGGAGCACAGTCCTTGTGTAGATATAAGTCCAAGATAGGTACATTCTTGATCAGTAGGGAAATCAATGGTTATAAGGAAAAGACAGGAAAGTGAACGTGGAATGTCAGATTAGACATGATCCTAAAGAATGGTATAGCAGGCTTGAGGGGCTGATTGGCTTATTCCTGTCCCTCTTTCTTATAGTCTTGAATAGAGTCTGGAATTAAAAAGCTGAGTCAACATATTCAATGACAACTGTCAGAAATTCTCATTTCGTTTACAAATGCAGTTTAGAGAAGGAAAACTACCCGCACGTGACTCCAGACCCATGGCAATGTGGTTATTCTCAACTGCCCTCTGACATTGCCTAGCAAGCCACTCAGCTCCAAGGTAATTATGGCTGGGCAACCAATGCCAGCCCAGTAGTGTCACCCATGCTATATTAAACAAAAAGTTACATCAAATATATGGTCAGGGACAGGAGGGTGTGATTGCAAGTGCATCAGGTAAAGAGGACTAGAATTTAGCTTTTGAGCAGGCTCAACCAGTGTCCTTGTCTAGTAGGCAGGATGAGTGAACTTACTGCAGTAGCCCAGAATACATATCTCTTCTGGGCTGGATAGGCATTTGGAGTGGGAGAGTAAGAGTCTAGTTGATTTGGTCCACATAAGTACGAATGAAAGAGGTAGGACTAGAAAAAGCTCTGATGAGGGGCTCCAAGCAATTTGGATCTACAATGCTAAGTTGAACTACAAAAATACTTATCTCGGGGTCATCTCGTCACCCGTCGGCATATTGGCATGGGATACCTAAAGTTGGAGATGTTAATAGAGGACTTGCAGATTGATGTGGGAGAAATGGGTTCTGATTCATGGGACTCTGGATCCAACAGTGAAGAAAGAGAGAGCTGTTCCACTGGGATGGGTTATATTTGAGCTGTGCTGGGATTGGTGTGGTAGCAAATCATGGGACAGCCTGATGGCTGGGCACAGGGTGGGGTGAGCACATGAAGGTGAAATGACCAAGAAGGCCCCTCCGGAGTGGTAGAAACTCCTTGTCCTGCATACCAGCTTCCTTCCCGCCTCATCACCACCGCACCCACCAAGCCTTCTCCTTCCCTCCCTAAAATCCGTTCGTCTTCACCTCAAGCCTGTGAAAATGGGAGCAATGTCCCAGAGGAGACCCCTGTGAAAACCAAAGATCAGCTGCAGGTGATCCTGAAGGAAAGGTGTGCACAGTTGTGAGAGTGTCAGTAGGAGCCTGTTCGCGGATACAGTGCTGCTGAGCCTGGCACGTGCAGAAAGCTATAACATCAGTACCACGTGGTCAGGTGGATCCTGGCCCATTACTGCAAGCTGCGCATGTTTAAATGCCCCTGAGTGCCATTGCGGGCTGCGGTGTGTCACAGCCCGAGTCTGCGTGTGTGCAGATTGGCCATTTTTATTGTTTTGGGTTGTCCCTTCGGTCTCCGCCTGTCAATCAGCCTCAAAGGAACTGATTATCAGGTTATTATCACTTTGTTCGTGGGAGTTTACTGTGTACAGGTTAACAGCTTCATTTCTTAGGTGCAAGAAATTGAAATTAAAACAAATTGACTGTGCTTCATAAAGCTTTAATTGATGGTAAAATGATTGGGGATGAGCCAGTGTCCTGAAAGGTGCTGTATAAGTCTTTCTTTTAAATCCTTCAATGCTGTTGTGAATTCCACCAAGTCCATTTCCCAACACATTGTTGTGTTGAAAAGATAACTCTCAAATCTGCAAGGTTCGCATGAGCCATGGTTTTATGCTAGCATGTGCAGGGGATTAGATCTCAATTGTATGAAAGACTCAACTATACAAAGTTTGCAGCGTATATTTACAGTTGCACAATTCCACAACTCATCGGCCGTCTGGCATTATGTGATGGTTTTATTTAACATTCTGAGACATTCTATTCTGCATGTAACAAACATAGCTGGCAAATATTACCGTCCCCTATTGTCCCCCTACACTGGGCCGTAAGCCCTACGCAGCACTCATCACTTATCAATTGAGGCCCGGATTACAAAAGCAGGCAAGTTATGTTTTTATTGTATAGAACTTTGGTGAGGCAACAACTAGAGTACTGTGTGGGGTTCTGGTCACCACATTACAGGAATGATGTGATTGCAGTGGAAGGGGTGCAGAGGAGATTCACTGGGATCAAAAGTTGAAGTAATGAAGAAAGATTGGATAGGCTTGGATTGTTTTCTTTGGAGCAGAGAAGATTGAGGGGAGATATGTTTGAGGTGTACAAGATTAAGAAGGGCATGGACAGAGTGGGTAAGGAGCAAATGTCCCCTGAGTTGAAGTGTCAGTTACAAGGGGTCACAGGTTCAACGTGAGGGACAGGACGTTTAAGGGAGATGTGAGGAAAATCTTTTTCTCCCAGAGGCTGGTGACTGTCTGGAATGCGCTGTCCAGGACAGTGGTAGAGATGACTTGCCTCACATCCTTTACAAAGTTCCTGGATGAGCACTTGAACATCATAACACTTAAGGCTACAGGCGAAGAGCTGATAAATGAGATTAGTTTGAAGATCCAGTGCTTCTCACGTGCTGGCGCAGACTGAATGGGTTGAAGGGCCTCTTCTGCACTCCATGTTTCCATGATTCACTGCTGATAAAACTAAAAACATCTACGAATGCCAATTACTGATGTGACTACTCTTTCTGCTGCAGAATAGTGGCAGTTAAATGCTAGAGACTGAAAAAAGAGTAGAAAAAAAACAACTCTTCCCTTTACCAAATTTGTCACTCAGCACATTTTACTTCTTGCGGCAAACTTTACTTAAAGCACCTCTTTCCCTCATGCACTAAATCCCCACTTAGAAGCAAACTCACAGGTAAATTCAGTCATCCTCTGTGTCACTGAGGCAAAATCTCCCTCATGTTGCTTGAGCACACTTACTAACTGTGTATCTGAACATTCCTTTTCTTATATAGAGTTGTGAGGAGCCAGGGATTCAATACCCAGAGCTTGAGTCCGTATACCACAGCTTTTTGATGTTCTTGATCGATCAATCCTCCTCCCAAATTGTAACCACTAGTAGGAACACAAGGCTAGATTAAAAAGTAGAGATGATTTTCAGCGCATTGAGTTAAGTTGTTGGAGTAAAATGTTTAGTTCTGGATTTGATTCATAGACTCCTACAGCGCAGAACAGGCTCTTCAGCCCATCGAGTCTGCACTGAAATAACTACCACTAAAAGTGCACTAATCCCAATATCCTGCTCTTGTCCCATATCCTTGAATATTATGACGTTTGAAGTACTCATCCAAATTTTTTTTAAAGATTGAAAGGTTTCCAGCCTCCTCTACCTTCCTAATCAGTGCATTCTAGATTCCCAATGGGTGAGTGAAAAAGTTTTTTCCTAGATCCTCTCTGAATCTCCTGCCCCTTACCCTAAAACTATGGCCTCTCGTGATTGATTCCTCAACCAAGGGGAACAGCTGTTCTCTATTTATCCTCTCTATACTCCTCATAAATCTATACACATCCATCATGTCCCCTCTCAGTCTTCTCTGCTATGAAGAAAACAATCCAAGCCTTTCTAGTCTCTCCTTATAGCTCAATTTCTCCTGGTGAACCTCCTCTCTAGTGCTATCACATCCTTCCTGTCGTGAGGTGACCAGAACTGCAGACTTCTCCAGTTGTGGCCTGATCCAATGCTCTGTACAACTCCAACATTACCTACTTGCTCTTATAGTCCATGGCACGACTGACGAAAATAAGTGTCCCGAATGCCTTATTAACTATCCTATTCACATGGTCTGCTGACATCGGGGATCTGTGAATAATTGCCCCAAGATCCCTCTGTTCCTCTGAGCTACCCAGTGTCCTGCCATTCATTAAATATTCTCTCATCATGTCTCTTCTTACAAAATGCATCACCTCATACTTATCAGGGTTAAATACCTTCTGCCATAGGTCTGCCCATCTGACCAAACCATCTATATCTTCCTGTAAACTACAACCACATTCTTCGCTATTAACTATTCTACCAATCTTGGTGTAGTCTGCAAATTTCCTTAACATCCATCACATACCCACACCCCCTCCCCAACATTTTCAACTATATCATTTATTGTGTGTTTTATATGTATGTGTCCCCACACCGATCCTTGTGGTACACCACTGGACACCACCCTCCAGTCACTCAAACAGCCTTCTACCTCTACCCTTTATGTTCTATTACGAACCCAGTTTCGGATCCATCTCGACAAGTTTCCCTCAATTCCATGTACTTTAACCTTCTCAATCAGTCTCCCATGTGGGACTTCGTCATAGGGCGGCACGGTGGCTCAGTGGTTAGCCCTGCTGCCTCACACTGCCAGGGAAGGGTTCAATTCCAGCCTCAGGGAACTGTCTGCGTGCAGTTTGCACATTCTTCCCATGTCTGCATGGGTTTCCTCCGGGTGTTCCAGTTTCCTCTCACAGTCCAAAGATGTGCAGGTTAAGTGGATTGGCCATGCTAAATTGCCCATAGTGTTCAGGGATGTGTACATTAGGTGGGTTATAGGAGGACGGGTCTGGGTGGGATGCTTCAAGGGTTGGTGTGGGCTTGTTGGGCCGAAGGGCCTGTTTCCACATTGTAGGGATTCTATGATTTTATAAACTTTGCTAAAATCCATGGAAATTGCATCAACTGAACTTCCGCCATCCATACATTTGATGACATTTTCAAAAAAATGCTAACACGTGTCAAGCATGACCTCCCTCTGACAAAGCCATGTTGACTATTCCTAATTAACTCCTGCCTCTTCAAGTAACTATTAATTCACTCCTTCAGAATTTTGTCCAGTAGTTTCCCTACTACCGACATGAGACTCTCTAGTAATTTGCTGGTTCATCACTACCACCCCTCTTAAGAAGTGGAACCGTATTAGTTATCCTCCAGTCCTCTGGCACTTCCTGTGGCCAGAGGGGAATTAAAAACTTGTGCCAGAGCTCTAGCAGTTTCCTGCCTCATCTCCCACAGCAGTCTGAAATGGAGTTCATCCAGGCCAAGAGATTTGTCTGTTCTTAAGCCCAACAGAGTTTCTAATACCTCCCATTTCCTTTGTCAAACTGTCTAAGTTCCTCACAGTCCCTTTTGTGGATTCCCTACCTAACTTCTCCTTTTCCAGAGTGAAAACTGAAGAGAAGTATTCATTCAACACCCTTCCAATATTGTGCAGCTTCACACACAGGCAGTCCCTAATGGGCCCTACTCTTTCCCTGGTTAGCCTCTTCCCTTAAATGGAATTATAAAATATCTTTGGATTCTCCTTAATCTTGTTCGCAAGTCCTTTCTCATGCCCCCTTTTTGCTCTTCTAATTGCTTTCTTAAGTTCCTTCCTGCAATTAAGGCAGCATTGTGGCTCAGTGGTTAGCACTGCTGCCTCACAGCACGAGGGACCTGGGTTTGATTGGGCAATTGTCTGTGTGAAGTTTATGCATTCTCCCTTTGTCTGTGTGGGTTTCCTCTGGGTGCACCAGTTTCCTCCCACAGTCCAAAGATGTGCAGGCTAGGTGGATTGGCTGTGCTAAATTGCCTGTAATGTTCAGGAATGTGTAGAATAGGTGGGTTGTAGGGGGATGGGTCTGGGTGGGATGCTCCAGGGGTTGGTGTGGACTTGTTGGGCCAAAGGGCCTGTTTCCACACTGTAGGGATTCTATAAAAATCCTGCATTCCGCTGAGCCTGCAGTTGAATTGCTCCCCTTGGACTTAATAAAAGTCCTACTCTTCTTTATCTAGTCCTGAATTGTCCTAGACATCTAGGATTCTCTGAAATTATTATTCCTATGTTTCCCTCCAAAGCATACATATTGGACCTGTAGTCTCCCCAACACCTTTTTGAATGCTGCCATTGCTCCACTGTAGACATATCTGCACAGAGGTGTTTCCAGTCTACTGTGGTCAGATCGTGCTTTATTTTAATAAAATCTGCCTTCCTCCAAACCAAAGCCTTCTTTTGTGGGCCATCTTTTTCCTTGTTCAGAACAAATTTGAACTGCACCGTATTGTGGTCTCTATTGTCTAAATATTCTCTCATTGCTGCATTTAATAATTGCCTGGAACGCGTTGCCAGAGGAGGTGGTGGAAGCAGACACAATAGCAGCATTCAAGAAGCACCTAGATGAATACATGAATAGAAAGGGAATAAAGTGATACGGATCCAGTAAGTGAAGACAGTTTTAGTATGGAAGAGCAGAATGTGGCAGCGCAGGCTTGGACGGCCGAAGGGCCTGTTCCTGTGTTGTGTTGTTCTTCGTTCTTTGCCCTTTGTTCTTATTTGAGGACCCTTCCAAAAAATCATCACTCCTTATTGCAGCAATTGACTTTTAATTAATGGTACTACACCACCAGCTTTTTTACAACCTCCTCTGTCTTGCCTAAAGATCCTATACCCTGGAATGTAGAGTTGCCAGTCTAGCCCCTCCCTCAACCATGTTTCTGTGATGGCAACAATATCGTACTTCCATGTGTCAATCCACGTCTTTAACTCATAAGTCTTACCTATTACAGGTAAAGACTATCCAGCTTTGCCTTACTCTCCTGACACTCAACATAACTGAACTTACTGTGACTTGCTTCCTTTGCTGTAGCATAATGTGTCTCTGTTTCATCAATATTCTGTGTCCCCTTCCTCCTGCCAGACTAATTTAAACGCCTGTCTAAAGCACTAGTAAACCTATTTGCAAGGATGTTAATTCCAATGTGGCTTAGGTGCAGACCATCCCACCTTCTCCAAAAACTGTCCCAGTGATCCAGGAATCTAAAACCCTCCCTCTTACACCAACTGTTGGGCCGTGCATTCATCTGTCCTATCTTCCTGTTTCTAAATGTTGATGCTATTATCTCTTACCAAGACAGGGCAAAACCCACAAAGACTTGACTGAAGGAAAACAATCTGGCACTAGTTGTGAGGATGGTGATTCAAAGGGCTGTGGGACTGTTATTTTGATGTAGACGGTAGGAATGGGTCAGAAGAGTTCCACTTGCATCAGCTGTTTTGAATAAGTTCCAACAGCTATGGAGAGTGGGGAATAATTCATATATTACTCTTTCTCCATATCCTCTTCCATATCTCGCTGTTTGAGTAGTGGGAAGAGCTAGTTTCTTGAGATGGCAAAGACATGCAGCATCAGATCCAACAAATGCAAATATTCAAATGGTTTCAAAGTGCTGCTCTCGAATGAGCCAGGTACCAGAAGCATTGATTGAGCATGATGGTTGACTCAATGATATCTCTGATGGTGCTTGACTTTATTTGTCAGTGCACTTTGTTTCTGTTCCTAGATTTCTGACATGAGTCACAGTCATGTCCCCAAGCAGAAAATGAGATGCTGTTCTTCCAGCTTGCACTGACCCTCGTTGGAGCACTGCAGCAGGCCCAAGTCAGAAATGTTGACCGGGGAACATGGAGATGTGTTGAAGTAGCAGGGAATTGGAAACTTGGAGTACTTTTTGGGGATAGAGCACAAGTGTTCCACAAAGTCGTCACCCAGTCTGCGTTTCGTACCCGAATATAGAGGAGACCACATTGTGAACAGAAAATAGAGTGGACTAGATTGAGTGAAGTGCAAGTAAATCGCTGCTTCACCTGCATAGTGTGTCTGGGGCCTTGGATGGTGAGAAGGGAGGAAGTAAATGATACATGTTACACCCGTTCCGTGATTGTTTGGGAAAGTGCCTTGTAGGTGTGGGGAGATGCTGGGAACGGAGCAGGAGTAGACCAGGGTGTCCCAAAGGAACAGTCTGTGCCGAAATCTGACAAGGGAGGGAAGGGGAAAAAGTGTCCACTGGTAGTCTCCATTAGCAGCTTTTGATTCCTCTAAGCTGATTTCTACCCATTTCTTTGACTGCCCAATGTCCTTCCCAAAATCTACAAACCTGACTACCCTGGTCGACCCATTGTCTCCGCCCGCTCCTGCCCCACCGAACTTATCTCCACCTGTCTCGACTCCATTTTCTCCCCCTTGGTCCAGGAACTCCCTACCTACATGCGTTACACCACCCACGCCCTCCACCTCGTTCAAAACTTCCAATTCTCTGGTCCCCAACACCTCATCTTTACCATGGACGTCCAGTCCCTATACACCTGCATTCCCCATACAGGTGGCCTAAAGGCCCTCCGCTTCTTCCTGTCCCGCAGGCCCGACCAGTCCCCCTCCACTGACACCCTCATCCGCTTAACCGAACTCGTCCTCACCCTCAACAACTTCTCTTTCAATTCCTCCCACTTCCTACAGACAAAGGGGGTGGCCATGGGTACCCGCATGGGCCCAAGCTATGCCTGCCTCTTTGTAGGTTACGTGGAACAATCCCTCTTCCATAGCTACACTGGCCCGAAACCCCACCTCTTCCTACGTTACATTGATGACTGTATCGGCGCCGCCTCGTGCTCCCACGAGGAGTTCGAACAGTTCATCCACTTCACCAACACCTTCCACCCCAACCTTAAGTTCACCTGGACCATCTCTGATACCTCTCTCTCCTTCCTGGACCTCTCTGTTTCCATCTCTGGTAACCACCTGGAAACCAATATCCATTTCAAGTCCACCGACTCCCACAGCTACCTAGAATACACCTCCTCCCACCCACTTCCTGCAAAAATGCCATCCCCTTTTCCCAATTCCTTCGCCTCTGCCACATCTGCTCCCAGGATGAGGCATTCCACTCTCAAACATCTCAGATATCCTCGTTTTTCAAGGACCGCAACTTCTCCCCCGTCAGTGGTCGAAAACGCCCTCGACCGTGTCTCCCACATTTCCCGCAACTCATCCCTCACACTCCCACCCCGCAATAGCAACCAAAACAGAATCCCCCTCGTCCTCACATACCACCCCACCAACCTCCGGATCCAACGCATCATCCTCCGACACTTCCGCCATCTGCAATCCGACCCCATCACCAAAGACATTTTTCCCTCCCCACCCTTATCTGCTTTCTGGAGGGACAACTCTCTCCGTGACTCCCTTGTCCGCCCCACACTCCCCTCCAGCCCCACCACACCCGGCACTTCTCCCTGCAACCACAGGAAGTGCTACACCTGCCCCTACACCTCCCCCCTCACCCCCATCCCAGGCCCCAAGAAGACTTTCCACATCAAGCAGATGTTCACCTGCACATCTGCTAATGTGGTATACTGTATCCGCTGTTCCCGTTGTGGCCTCCTCTACATCGGGGAAACCAAGCAGATGCTTGGGGACCGCTTTGCGGAACACCTACGCTCGGTTCACACTAAACAACTGCACCTCCCAGTCGCGAACCATTTCAACTCCCGCTCCCATTCCTCAGACGACATGTCCATCCTGGGCCTCCTGCAGTGCCACAATGATGCCACCCGAAGGTTGCAGGAACAGCACCTCATATTCCGCTTGGGAACCCTGCATCCCAATGGTATCAATATGGACTTCACAAGCTTCAAAATCTCCCCTCCACCTACTGCATCCCAAAACCAGCCCAGCTTGTCCCCGCCTCCCTAACCTGTCCTTCCTCCCACCTATCCCCTCCTCCCACCTCAAGCCCCACCCCCATCTCCTACCTACTAGCCTCATCCCGCCCCCTTGACCTGTCCGTCCTTCCTGGACTGACCTATCCCCTCCCTAACTCTCCACTTACACTCACCTTTACTGGCTCCATCCCTGCCTCTTTGACTGTCTGTCTCCTCTCCACCTATCTTCTCCTCTATCTAGCTTCTTTCCGCCTCCCCATCTCTCCCTGTTTATTTCAGAACCCCTTCCCCTCCCCCATTTCTGAAGAAGGGTCTAGGCCCGAAACGTCAGCTTTCCTGCTCCTCTGATGCTGCTTGACCTGCTGTGTTTATCCAGCTCTACACCTTGTTATCTCAGATTCTCCAGCATCTGCAGTTCCTACTATCTCTGCCCAATGGCTGTTCTTTCTTTCTGGACTCCATCTCCACCTATTGTTTATTTCAATCCCCAACCCCCACCGCATCTTCAGCAGATATGCCAACCTCTTCCTAGCTCCAATTCATTCTGAAGAAGGATCACTGGACCTGAGACGTTAAGTCTGCTTTCTGTCTCCACAGATGCTGGCAGATCTGCTGAGTTCCTCCGGAAATTTCTGTTTTAAATTTAACCCATTTAACATGTTGTTTGATGATGCCTTTGAATTATTTACGGAGCTACATAAATCCAAGCTTTTGTTGTTCGACTGATAGAAGAAGAGCACCTGAATTATATTTGTAAAACTCGACAATGCTAACTTTCCCAATATTGAATCTTGCCTATCAAGAGCAAATTATTCCAAATTGCGATGTTGTATTTCCAGCTAATATTGTCGTGCTTATGATACACTTGGTTCATAAATAACCCACAATAAATTTGTCTGGATCGGACAGTTTTGAATCTCAGTTTTAGAGTTTGTGCACGAATGTTAATGATAGCATGGACAGTTCATTGGGAAATATGTTTCAAACCTGTAAATAAATTAGATCACTTACAAAAATGAGTTGTCATAGAAATCGAGTTGAAACTTTATAGTTGCAATTCTTAAAATTTAAGGGTTTCAGAATCACTAAAACAAACCTGACACATGGACCATATTAGAAATTATGATTGCCTTTTTCCACATTTGTGAGATATTTAACACACTGCATGGTTTATAATCTCACTGAAACAGAGTTCACATGTATAGAAAATTCTATACATGGAGATTTACGTTTTCATTGGATTGTTCTGATATCTTCTGGGGTGCAGCCACGAGAGCAGCATTTCTTTAATAAGTCTGATGGCTTTGCCCTTTTCTTTCTGTTGGATCTGGCCCAGGGTAGATACTGCATTGGTGTTGGTGCAAAACATAGAACGTAGAACTGTATGGCACAGGAATGGGCCCTTTGGCCCACGATGTTGTGCCAGACATGATGCTGAATGAAACTAATCCATTCTGCCTGGCATTGGTCCAAATCCCTCCATTCCTTGCATATTCATGTGCTTATCTAAAAGTCCATTAAATGCCCCACATGTATCTGCCTCCACCATCACCCCAGCAATGCGTTTAAAACTCTTATCACTCTCTGTATAAAAAAAACTTGCCCCTCATGCCTTCTTTGAACATTCCCCTCGAACCTTAAATGCATGCTCCCTCGTATTAGACATTTCAATTCTGGGAAAAAGATTCTGAACATCAACTCTATCTGTGCATCTCATAATTTTATAGACTTCTATCAAGTCTCCCGTCAGCCTGCATCGCTCAAGAGAAAACAACCCGAGATTTTCTAGCCTCTCCTTATAGCTCATACTCTCTAATCCAGGCAGAATCCTGGTAAATGTCTTCTGCACCCTCTCCAAAGTCTCCACATCCTTCCTGTAATGTGGCAACCAGAATTAAACACAATATTCTAAATGTGGCCTAACCAAAGTCTTGTAAAGCTGCAACATGACATCCTGACTCGTCTACTCTGTTTCCTGAAAAATAAGTGAAAACATATCATATGCCTTCTTTACCATCCTATCTATTTGCATGGCTACTTTCAGTGAGCTATGGACTTGAACTCCAAGATCTTTCTGTATATCAATGCTGTTCAGAGTCTTGTCATTAACTGTATACTGTTCCTTAACATTTGATCTCCCAAAGTGCAGCACCTCACACTTACCGGATTAAACTCCATCTGCTATTTCTCCATCCATGGCTGCAACTGACCTATATCCTGCTGTATCCTTCGACAACCTTCTACACTATCCACAACTCCACCAATCTTTGTATTGCCTGCAAACTTACTAACCCCTTGTTTTTAATATATGTATGGAATGCCTTGGGATTCTCTTTAACCCCCTACCTGTCAAAGTCATATCATGGCCCCTTCTTGCTCTCCTAATTCTCTGCCTGAGTTCCTTCCTGCTTTCTTTATAAATTCATCATGAGCCCTGTCTGATTTTAGTTTCCTAAATCTTACATATGCTTCTTTTTTCCCTTTTGACTAAATTCACAACCTCCCTCATTATCCAAGGGTCCCTTACCTTGCTGTCCTTATCCTTTCTCTTTACTGGAACATTCTGGTCTTGAACTCTCCCCAGCAGGTCTTTAAATAGTTCCCACATGTCAAATGTGGACCTGACTGATAACAGCTCCTCCCAATTAACATTCCCTAGCTCCTGCCTAATACTGACGTAATTTGCCCTCCCCTAATTTAGTACCTTCCCGCAAGGTCCTGTCTTATCCTTGTTCATTGCTATCTTAAAACTTAAGGAGTTGTGATCACTGTCTCCCACTGAAAGGTCAGTCACCTGGCCAGGCTCATTAGCCAATACAAGGTCCATTATGGCCCGTCCTCAAGTTGGACTATTCACATACTGTTTCAACAACCCCCTTATATGCACTTAACAAATTTCACCACATCTAAGCCTATTGCTGTAAGTGAGTCCCAATCAATATTAAAGTCAGCCACTATGACAACTCTCTTTTTATTGCACCTTTCCATAATCTGCCTACATATTTGTTCCTCAGTCTCTGCGTGGGTGTTGGGAGGCCTATAGTATAATCCTATCAGATTTTTGAGCTGTACCCATATTGCTTCAGTGGATGAACCCTCCAGTATATCCTCTCTAAGTGCAGATGTAACATTCTCCCTGATTAGTAATACAGCTCCTCCACCTGTTTTACCTTCCTCTCTACCTCGTTTAAAACAACAAAACCCTGGAACATTGAGCAGTCAGCCCTGTCCCTCTTTCAACTAAGTCTCTGTAATGGCCACAACATCATAGTCCCATTTACTGATCCAGGGTCTAAGCTCATGCGCCTTGCCTTTAATACTCCTTGAGTTAAAAGTTCAGCCCGTTAGTATCATCATATTCATTTACGTATCTCTGCCTGTCCTTTCTTCCTGATTTACTGGTCCTAACACCTACCTTCTCCTCAATTCCTCCATTTGCTGACCTGCTGCTCTGGTTCCTGGTCCCCTGCCTCCCGAGTAGCACTAGGGAACCTCCCTGCAAGGATATTGGTTCTCCTCCAGTTTAGGTGCAACCCGTTCCTCTTATACAGGTCATCCCTGCCCCAGAAGACGTCCCAATGATCCAAGAACCTGCACCAGCTCCCTTAGCCACACATTCATCTGTCCTATCTTTCTATTCCTTGGCTCACTAGCACTTGGCACTGGTATTAACCCTGAGATTACTACCCCTAAGGTCCTGTTTCTACCTATGTTGTTGGCGCCAATGTGCACTACGCCATCTGGCTGCTCACCCTCTCCCTTAAGAATATCATGCAACCAATCAGAGACATCCTTGACCGTTGCACCAGGGAGGCAACACACCATCCTGGAGTCTCAGACGTGGCTCCTAACTAGCCAGTCTCCGACTATTTTTGGCTGCTTGGATCTTGCCCGACCCTGTTCTACAGCAAAGCCAGTTGTGGTGCCAAAGGCCTAGCTGCTGTTTTTATACTCCCCTGAGAGGCTATACCCCCAATAGCATCTAAAATGTTATACCTGTTAGAGAGGAGAATAGCCACAGCAGACTCCTGCACTACCTGCCTGCCTCTCCTGGTGGCCACCCATCTACCTCACTGAACCTCTGGTGTGACCATCTCCCTGTAACCAGTGTCTATCACATTCTCAGCCTCCATATGCTCCTCAATGTACCAACTGCCGCTCCAACTGAACCACGCAGTCTGTGAGGAGCTGCAGCCTGTCACAGTTCCTGCAGACATAGCCATCAGGAAGACTAGACTACTCCCTGATCTCCCACATCTGACAGGAGGAGCACACCACTGCCCTAACTGCCATCTCTGCCCCTTTACCCTAAGAACAATATAAGAATCTTACCTTGCCTGTCTTAGTCAGTGAAGCCCAGTATTCACCTAAGACTGCACTTATACCAACTAGTTGCACTGACTGGTTCCTTAAATTACGATGCAATCTTTACAAGCAGACCAAATACCCTGTAGACTACAAAAAACTTCTATCAGTCTCTCTTAATGTCTCCTTTTTTTTTGGTTAGAGGACAAAGGAAGGATTGAAACATAACAATAATGTAATGTTTGTTGCTTACCGTTTCTTGACACTGAGTTCTTCCTCACTCCACTGATTGGTCATGGTAACTGCGCCGACTTCTCCCAGAATGCTCAGCAAAGTCTCTCAGCATCCTGTATTGGATGTATGGTCTTTATTGCTGCCTCCATCAATCTGATGGATGTACTCACGGAAATCCCCTTGTGTATGATCGTACTGGTCGTAGTTTACGACTGGCATGTCATCTGCAAAAGATGGCTCAGTTTCCTGGTTTCTGTCATGGCCAAATTGAAGATTCCTCATGCTGTCCATTTCCTTGGAGTAATATTTATTAGCTAAGGTCTGAAAGGGATCTGGAACAAAAATAATATGATTAATAATAATATTGTCCATCCCTTTGAATTACATATGGTCAACTGCTTTCCTTTGTCTGGGGAAGAGAAACATTCTCGTCCCTGGACTGTCAAAAACATTCTGCTTTGATATGTACCATTGTATTGTGACAATTAAAACATACATGGTCAAATGTAAATTGTCGTACAATCAGAAAAATAATTGACAATTATACCTAAGTGGATAATCAATGTTTCGTCTACACTGCAACTGCTAAAGAAAGTTAGTTAGAGCTATGGTCAATAGATCACCAATCTCAAGAGGAGAGACTGCATAAGAGAGGTTGCTGATTCTAACATGTTGAAGTAAATACTGATGTCTGTTGGCAGATAAATATTTTCTACAACTTATTATATAGTCTTCTCTTTCATCTTTCCTCTTTATTCAACAGCCTTTCCCACCCCTGCCAATGGGAAGTTCATATTTGTAGCTTTGATTTGAAAGGTTCTATACTCTGCTTGATTGTTGACAGTTCTGCTCGTTAAATACATTAGTCACTGTCAGACTGTATCTAGTAGCTACCTGTTGAATGGGAGTCATTCATGACTCCTGGCATTTTGACTCTGAATCTATTTCAGAGGTTTTTTCCAGTATTTTCTCTGATCCATTTCTTGTCTTTTCTCAGCCAAATCCTTCACACATCTTAGACCATTATTGTCTATCCCTAATTCCAGGATCCTGTTCTGGAAAGAAGTCAAAGCAGAAAAGCACTTAAACAAACTGATACCATCTCAGCTGACGGAAATGGGCAATTAATATTTACCGATTGTAAATTAGCTACATTGTACTTACTATGGACCAGGGATTGCGCAATCATCACCATCACCTTCCAAGTTCAGGACGCTATGGAGGAATATTGTCTTCACTCCCTTGATCATGCATACAGTCAGCTATTCTTCTAACTGCTGACCTTTAGAGCTGTTCTTATGGTCTTTACAGAAATTAATTGCTGGAGAAACTCAGCAATTCTGGCAGCATCCATGTTGAAAAGCAGAGTTAATATTTCGCGTCTAATGACTGTTCTACAGTTAAAAGTTCTGCTGAGATTTCCTGCAATTTTGGTTTTGTTTCTGAATTCCAGCATCTGCAGTTCTTTGATTTTTTTTGGAATAAATACTTTTTCATTTCCACTCACGGTGACATTTTCGAGAGAGGGGTTTTTATAAATAAGATGATTATTCCAGTTTTCATGGTATATAAGTATCGCTTACATTCTTAACAGTATCAGAGCCTCCGTGAATAGCATTAAGACCGCTCAATCGCAATATTGTTTAAAATGCTGCGCATTTTGGACAGGGATGTGGCAATTAAAAGAATTTTTATTCTTTAAAACTCATCCTGCCATTTACTGTATACTTTTCCCTTGCATTTGACCTCCTAACATGCATCAACCCTCACTTGTCTGGATTAAACTCCATCTGCCATTTCTCTGACCAATTGTCTAGCTGATCAATATCCTGCTGTATCCTTTGACAACCTTCTTCTCTGTCCACAACTCCACCACTTTTCATGTCATCTGTGAACTTATTAATCAGACCACCAACAGTTTCATCTAAATCATTTATATGTATATATGATATATATGTATTACAAACAACAGAAGTCCCAGCACTGATCCTTGTGGAACACCACTGGTCACAGACATCCAATCAGAAAAACATCCCTCCTTGACTACCTCTGTCTTCGATGACTAAGCCAGTTTTGTACTCAATGTACCAACTCACTGTGGATCCTGCAGTACTTAATTTTCTGGACCTGCCTACCATGAGGGACCTTGTCCAATGCTTTAGTAAAGTCCATGTAAACAACTTCCACTACCCAATCTTCATCAATACACGGTAGCTAGTGAATAGAAAGGTCCATCCCAGGCGAGAGTTTATGCATAGACCCAGAGGAAGTGAGTGGTGTATTTACCAAGGTGAAGGACACGTAAGATGATAAGATTAGGGAACCCATGTTGATGTTCTAGGGCATATTGATATTAAGAAGGAGGTGGTGTTGGGTGTCTTGAAAAACATTAAGGGTAGTTATGTCCCCAGGGCCTGATTGAATCCAAACAAGGATACTGAGATAGGCAATTGAGGAGATTGCTGGGGGCTTGACGAAGATCTTCATCACTACCTCAAAAAAACTCAAATTTGTGAAACAAGACCTTCCCGGCACAAAGCTATGCTGACTGTCCCAAATAAGTTAATTCTTTTCCAAATGCAAGTAAATCCTGTCCCGAAGAATCTTCTCTACCACTGATTTAAGGCTCATCAGCCTATAATTTCCTGGATTATCCCTGTTGCCCCTCTTAAACATTGGCTATTGTCCAGTCTTCTGTGACCTTACCTGTCCCTAAAGAGGATACAAAGATCTTCGTCAAGCCCCCAGCAATCTCCTGGATTGCCTATCTCAGTATCCTGGTTTGGATTCAATCAGGCCCTGGGGACATAACTACCCTTAATGTTTTTCAAGACACCCAACATGGTGAACATCAACACCTAGAACATCAACATGGGTTCCTTAATCTTATCATCTTACGTGTCCTTCACCGTGGTAAATAAATCACTCACTTCCTCTGGGTCTATGCATAAATTCTCTCCTTTGTCCTGGAGTGGACCTTTCTATTCACTAGCTACCATGTTACTTCTAATGCATGTATAAAATGCCTTTGGATTTCCCCTTAATCCTGCTTGCTAAGGATTTTTTTTTCCTTTATTCATTCACAGGATGAGGGTGTCGCTGACCAGGCATCATTTATTGCCCATCCCTAATTGTCCAGCAGGCAGTTTAAAGTCAACCACACTGCTGTGGGTCTGGAGTCGCATGTAAGCCAGTCAAGGCAAGGATGGCAGTTTCCTTCCCCAAAGGACATTAGTGAACCAGATGGGTTTTTCTGACAATCAACAATGGATTCATGGTCATCATTAGATTGTTAATTCCAGATATTTATTGAATTCAAATTCCCCCATCTGCCAGTGCGGGATTCAAACCTGGGTCCCCAGAACATTATCTGAGTCTCTGGATTAACAGTCCAGTGATAATATCACTAGGCCATTGCCTCCCCTCGATATTTCACGGCCCCTTTTAGCCCTCTTAATTCCTTGTTTAAATTCTTTCCTCCTTCCTTTATATTCCTCAAGGACCTTGTCTGATTTAAATTCCTTAAATTTTACGTATGCTTCCCCTTTGCTTTCAATATATCTTGTTATCGAGGGTTCTGGAATCTTGCCATTCTTATCTTTAATCTTTGCAGGAACATGCCGGTCCTGAATTCTGATCAACAAACCTTTAAAAGACTCCCACATGTGAGATGTGGAAGTACCCTCAAACAGCTGCCCTCACTTTCTCCAGAGCCTGCCTAATACTGTTGTAATTAGCCTTCCCCCAATTTACCTGAGGCCCATTCTTCTCCTTATCCATAACTACCTTAAAACTTGCATAATTATGATCACTGTTCCCAAAATGTACCCCCACTGAAACTTTGATCACCTGGCCAGGCTCATTCCTGAGTTGGACTGTCTTCTTATTGTTTCAGGAAACCCTCCTGGGCGCACTTAACAAATTCTAACCCATCAAAGTCCCTGGTATTAAGGAATCTCTGTCACTATTCAGGAAGTTGAAATTACCCACTTCAACAACCCTATTGATTTTACATTTTTCCATGATCTGCCTACATATCTGTTACTCTCTTTCCCACTGGCTATCGAAATGTCTGTAGTATATGACAGTGATTGCTCCTTTCATATTTGTGTGTTCTCCCCATTTGGCCTTGTTGTATGACCCGTCTCTCACTGCAGCTGTGACATGCTCCTGAATCAGTAATGAAAATCCCCCACCCCTTTGCATCCCTGCCTACCTAAGTGAAATATCTAAATGTTAGAATATGGAGCAGCCAGTCTTGCTCTTCTCTCAACCAAGTTTCGGTAATGGCTACAACATTGCAGTTCCATGTAGTAATCCATTGAGAGCCTGCTTTTCAACTTTCTACCTAACTCCCTAAATTCCCTTTACAGGATCTCACCTTTCATCCTGGCTATATGTCGTCAATACCAATATGGACCATGATTTCTGTCTGCTCTTCCTCCCCTTTCAGAATGTTTTGTACCTGCTCAGAGACATCCTTGAGCTTGGCATCAGGGAGACAACACACCATTCTGGAAACTGTTTGATCATGGCCCTTATTAATGTTATTTGACTCACTGTGTGCTCACATCAGAACTGTAGGAATAAAAGTAGACCATACCACTTGGAACCTGCTTTACCATTATCACAACATGGTTTCAACTCACTGCTTGCATATTCCCAGTTTAACCCTCATGGACACCTCTCCCCAAAATCCTGTATCTATCCCTTGTTCAAATATGCATCACATTTTCCCTTAAATTGCACAACTGTCTCTGTCCTGTCTCCCTGCAGTCAGAGGCGATTTTAATTTGATGTCTCCCTAACTTGCTCCCCAATCAGAGTCAATTTTCACTTCTCTTTCAAACTAAACTTCTTCATTTCTAAAATATCTAATAAATCTTCTCTTGTACTTCTCTACTTCATTAAGCAAAAGTAATTCTGGTCTACTCATAATAGTTGGTACCCATATTCTGGCAAATATATTGAGTGTTCATTGTGGTCTTATCTTCCTTTTTTGTAAAACGCATTACAAAACTCTACATAGTTTTTTTGTGGTATATAAATCATGCTTGCACATATTCATAATTATTTATTCATTTATTGTTGCACTTAGTGCTCCTATTAATAAATTCCAATTCATTGTTGAAAATTGTATTTTGTTTAAGGTATTTGTCTTGCACTCATGAGGTCAATTTGCATGAGATACCTATATAAAAAGAAAACAACATACATGCTGTATGTGAGGAGAGTGCTGACTCATTGGCAAATGAACAAAGATTGGTCCAGTCATTGCCACGTTGTATGCACCAGTTAATGATGACTGACAAATAACTGCAAAATTTTCTTTAAATTTGAAACCTTGCAGCTTGACTCTGGTCATGACTTCGGCCTAAGGAAGGAACCAAACAATGGCTTTTACCTATTTTGTTGAGTTGAAACAGTCACAGTGTCTGCATATGTTCTAGCTGTCTACAAATGATAGAGTCTTGTGCTTTGATACCATTTACTATCCAGTAGGCATTCATTTGCCATGCTGTGGGTCTGACTGACAATTATAATTTGTTTGTCAAGGTGATTCTTTGCACACTCAGGATTATTTAGCTAATGCTATCCGATCATTACCCACAACTCATGTTGAACATTGTGCTGTGAGCTTTGCAAGTGTGGGCTGTTTGGGTATGCTCGTACCTTATTTGTTGTAAACAGCTGAAGGGATATGCAGTTTGACATGATCCACCAGTATTTGGGATAGATGGCCAATATACCTGGCATTGCTCTGGAGTTGAAGTTCATACACTACATTACTTACTTGTGTGCTAGAACATTGTTTTGCTTGGTCACAGCATTCATTTCATGGAGAACATTGTGTGTGTTGCTACTGTTTAATAGCAGCATGAAACAACAGCTTTGCCTGCTGCTCAAACATTTGAGACATCATATGTTTCCAGGGTAATCTGATACTAGGCACTTCACGGGATCAAGAGAGACTGCTTTAGGCCCATTCATGAATTTATGTTATACACAGTGAGAAGTGGTCTGATAAGTGTAGTAATTATTCTGCAAGACAGCTTTGATGCACTCTATTTCAGCATCAAGCATGCACAGTGAAATTATGACATGAGTTATGTAGTAAGGCCAATCTTGGCAGAAAGATCTCAGATGGTGGTCTTTCCACATTGTGCCATGGTGGCAGCTGCCCCCGAGGTTTAGTGCGTCCTTCAGCACATAGTCCTGAATTTCGAATGTGTCAGTCTTCAACTCTTTGTACTGGAAGACCATCAAGTTTCAGGCAGATGAAATGTTTTTCAATAAGCTGGTGCTCTTTAAGCCATAGTTTGTGTTGCTGTACGTCCCAGGGGACTGACTTTAGAGAATAGAGTCCTACGTCATAGAGCTGCTCAGGATGAGCCTCAACAAAAAGCATTGCAACTCTCTCCAGACCTTCTTTGAATAGACACGTTCCTGAAGGAAGTGTATAACAGTCTCTTCCCTGATGCAGCAGCTTTGAGGGCACCATGTAGTGGCAGAGAGAGTCTGGGTGTACATGAAGGATCACACAGGTAGTACCCTTCTCATTACTAGAACTTTCCAACAGGCACCAAGATGTAGCTTGTTAGCTGGAAGAGTAGATGAGTAGACAATCCTTCCATACCAGGGATCATTCTAATGAACCTTTTTTGGACTGTCTCCAATGAAATGCTCCTTCATGGGGACAGCAATTCCCTAAAGAGAGGGGCAGACGTGAATGGGAAGTTCAGTAGTGGTGGCAGACTAGCACTGGCATCAAAGAAGCCAAAGTGCAACAACACAGAAGAACAAGTAGGCAGGTATTTCCTCTGTGTCTCTCTTGATCGTCACAGCGGTTTAAATCAAGAGATATTATTGCAGCTGAAGACTACAGTTAATTGACTTTTAAGATATTTAATATCCATATGAATGAATTAAGCAGAACAGGGGTGGCTGGGTAAGCAATTTTTGCAGATGTAGTATGTGTGCAATGGTGGACACCATTGACATCAGTGGTGGCCACATCTGCACCAAGTGTTGACTGCTCAAAGAACTTTGGTTCAGAGTTGATGAGCTATAGTCCGAGATGTAGACAGTGATACACTTGGGGAGTGGGAGAGGTACCTGGTTACTGTGTTTCAGGAGTCAGTCGCACCCTATTGATTGATTCTTTGTGGGGAAGCAATGGCATATTGGCAATGTCAATGTACGAGCAATCCAGGAGCCCTAGCTAATATTCTGAGGTTAGGTTTGAATCCCATCTGGTGAAATTTGAACTTTGAACATTCCATTAACACTAAAGAATACGGGTAAAGGAATTAAGTACCATCACCATCACAAGAAAAGGAGTATTAAACAAAGTAATAGGGCTAAAGCAATAGGTTCCCTGACTCTGATGGCTTGCATCCCAGGATCCTAAAAGAAGTACTTATAGACGTGGTGGAGAAATTGGTTGTAATTTTTCAAAAATTCTTGGATTCTAGAGTAGTACTGCAGGGTTAGAAAACTGCCACCATGACAGTTCAAAAAGGGAAGAAACCAAAAAGCCGGTAACTTTGGGTGGATTGTTGGAAAGAAGTTGGAATCAGTTGTTAAGGAACCAATAGCAGAACATTTGGAAAACCAAATCAAGCAGAGTCTTCATGGCTTCATGAAAGGGAAATCATATCTGATTCATTTATTAGAATTTTTTGAGGAAGTCTTAACCAGAGCGGATAGGGAGGAACCAGTAGATGTGTTGAATTTAGACTTCTATAAGACCATAAGACATAGGAGCAGAAATTAGGCCATCCAGCCCATTAAGTCTGCTCCATCACTCAGTCATGGCTGATAAGTTTCTCAATCCCACTCTCCTGCTTTCTCCCCATTACCCTTGATCCTCTTGACAGTCAAAGACCTATCTATCTCCATCTTAAATATACTCAATGACCTGGCCTCCACAACCTTCTATGGCAGTGAATTCCATAGATTCACCACTCTCTGGCTGAAGAAGTTTCTCATTATCTCCATTCTAAAACATCTTCCCTTTACTCCAAGGCTGTGCCCTCGGGTCCTAGTCTCTCCTACAATTGGAAACACCTTCCCAACATCCACTCTGCCCAAGCCAACCAGTATTCTGTAAGTTTCAATTTGATCCCCCCCTCATCCTTCTAAACTCCATCAAGTATAGACCCAGAATCCTCAAATGTTTCTGATATGTTAAACTTTTCATTCCTGGGACCATTTTCATGAACCTCCTCTGAACCCGCTCCAGGGCCAGTACATCTTTCCTGAGATATGGGGCCCAAAACTGTGCACAATACTCCAAATGTGACCTGACCAAAGTCTCATAGAGCCTCCGAAGTACATCCCTGCTCTTATATTCAAGTCGTCTCAGAATAAACGCCAAAGTTGCATTTGCCTTCCTAACTGCCGACTCAACTTGCAAGTTTACCTTGAGAGAATCCTAGACTAGAACTCCCAAGTCTCATGGCACTTCAGACTTCTGAATTTTCTCCCCATTTAGAAAATAGTCCATGCTTCTATTCTTCTTACCAAAGTGCATGACCTCACACTTTCCCACTTGTACTCTGCCACTTCTTTGCCCACTCTCCTAACCTGTCCAAATCTTTCTGCAGCCTCTCCGCATCCTTAATATTACCTGTCTGTCTACCTATCTTTGTATCATCTGCAAACTTAGCCCTCAGTTCCTTCATCTAGATCATTAATGTATAAAGTGAAAAGTTGTGGTCCCAACACTGACTCTTGTGGAACATCATTTGTCACCAGCTGCCATCCTGAGATGGACCCTTTTATACCTCTGCCTTCTGCCAGAGAGCCAATCTTCTAACCATGCTAGTAACTTGCCTCTAACACCATGGGCCCTTATTTTACTCAGCAGCCTCCTGTGTGGCACCTTGTCAAAGGCCTTCTGGAAGTGCAAGTAGATGTCATCGATTGGCTCTCCTTGGTCTAACCTGCTCGTTACTTCCTCAAAGAATTCTAACAGATTTGCCAGGCATGACGTCCCCATGATGAAGCCATGCTGACTTTGCCCAATTTTACCATGCACTTCCAAGTATTCAGAAATCTCATCCTTCACAATGGACTCTAAAATCTTACCCACAACTGAGGTTAGGCTAATCAGCCTGTAATTTTCAGTCTTTTGCCTTACTCCCTTTTTAAACAGGGGTGTCGAAAAGGCACCTCACAAAAGGTTGAGTTATAAGATAAGAGCCCATGGTGTTAGAGGTAACGTATTGTCATGGGTAGGGTATTGGCTATGGGCAGGAAACAGCAAGTGGGATAAGGGGTTATTTTTCAGTTTGGTGACCTGTAACCAATGGGGTTTTATAGGGAACAGTGCTGGGACTGCAACTGTTTACAATATATGTATGATATGATTTGATTTGATTTATTACTATCACATGTACCTTGGCACAGTGAAAAGTTTTGTTTTGCGTGCAGTACAGGCTGATCATATCATACAACGGTCACAGGATAATTGAACAGAGCAAGGAATACAAAGTTACGGCTGCCAAGAAAATGCACAAAAAGCAAGATCAACATTAGATTTGAAATTTGAGATGTCCATTTAGAAGTCGAATAACAGTGGGAAAGAAGCTGTTCTTGAACCAGTTAGGATATGTATTTAAGCTTTTGTATCTTCTGCCTGACTGAAGAGGTTGGGAGAGATCATAACCAGGGTGAGAGGGGTCTTTGATGATGTCAGCTGTCTTTCCGAGGTGGTGAGAAATGTAGTTGGAGTTAATTGATGGAAAGTTGGCTTGCATGATGGGCTGGGCTGTATTCACAATTCTCTGTAGTTTCCTACAGTCCTGGGCAGAGCATTTGCCATACCAAGTTGTGATGTATCCAGATAGAATGCTTTCTATGGTGCATCTGCTAAAGTTGTTGAGAGTCCTTATGAGCATGCTGAATTTCCTTATCCTCCCGAGAAAGAAGAGGCATTGTTATGCCTTCTTGACCATTGTATCAACATAGGTGATCCAGGACGAATTGTTAGTGATCGTCACTCCTAGGAACTTGATGCTCTCGACCGTCTCCACCTCTGCTCCATTGATGTAGATAGTGGCATGCTGTTCTTCATGCTTCCTGAAATTGATGATCAGCGCTTTAGTTTTGCTGATGTTGAGGGAGAGATTGTTATCTTTACACCACATCACCAAGCACTTTATCTCTTACCTGTATGAATGACTTGGAGCAAAGAAACAAATGTACTCAAGTCAGATCTGCAGAGGCAGTTCATTGAAGGTTCACTAAGATGAGCCCCAGTATGGAGGGATTGTCCTCTGAGCAAAGGCTAAGCAGCTTGGGACTCTACTTACTGGAGTTGAGAAGAACGAGAGACGATCTCATTGAAACACATAGGAAACTCTTCAGGGGCTTCACAGGGTAAATGCCAGGAGGATGTTTCTCCTCATGGGAGAGCCTAGGACCAGAGGGCATAGTCTCCGAATAAAGGGGTGTCAAGTTAAGATTGAGATAAGGAGGAATTTGTTCTTCAGAGGGTTGAGAGTCTTTGGAACGTATTGTACATAGAGCTGTAGAGTCAGAGTCATTGAGATAGATAGATTCTTGATCAGTAGGAGAACCAAGGATTACATGGAAAAGACTGGAAAGTGGACATGAGGAATGGAGGATCAGCCATAATCCTACTAAATGATGGAGCAGGCTCGAAGGGCTGGACGGCCTACTCCTGTTCCGATTTCCTACAGCCTTAAGTACAATCTGGAATTAAACAGCTACGTTAATGTAACCAGTGACAATTGTGATCAATACTCATCGGGTTCACTGATGTCCTTTAGAGAACAAAATCTGCCTGCGTGTGACTCTGGTTTATTCTCAGTTGCCCTCTGAAATTGCCTAGCAAGCTATTCAGTTCCAGAATGATTGAGATTGGACCAGTGACGCCCATGCTGAATTGAATATGGTATTTAGCTTTTGAGCCGGCTCAGCCAGCGTCCTGTCTAATGTCTAATAGGTATGAGCATCTTACTCCCAATTCAGACGAACACACAAACTACAGGGAGGATGAGTGAACTGGCTAAGTTGATACAGAATACCTATATGTTCTGAACTGGATAGGCATTTGGAATGGAAGGATAATTTTTTGGGGACCAACAAAATTCATGGGACTAGAAAAGAAGTTCTACTGAGGAATTTCATTTAATTGGTGCTAAATTAAAAGCCGGACTGCAGAAATAATCATCTTAGGAAGATCTTCTGATCCGTGTGCAAATTGGCATAGAGTAAATAAATTAGAGATGTATACCAATGCTGTGTGACTAAAGTCTTTGACTCGCCCATAATTTTTTTTTAGTTAGTTCTCATTGTGAGAATTGGGAAATGAGAACATTAAATTGTACTGAACAGGTTCAAAAACAGAAGTTGCTGGAAAAGCTGAGTAAGTCTGGCAGCATCTGTGCAGAAAACATCAGAGTTAACATTTCAGTCCGGTGACCCTTCCTCTGAGGTTCTGAGGTTTTTGTTCCTGATTACAGCATCCGCAGTTCTTTTGGTTTTTGTACTGAACAGGATGTCACGTAGGGGGAACCATAACAGCACAAACCAGCCATCCAGCCAACTGAAATTACTGACCCTGTGCCATGATGGCCTGAATGACCTATTTCAGTTTCTAAGAATCAGGTTTGCTGTCGTCTCCTGCCTGCTATAAATTTTCAACACACTCTCAGGTGTCATAACTAATGTTGGTCTACTTTACTACAGTAATCTTCTGATTACTATATTTACAGTTTTTTTGTGATTACTATATTAAAGTTCTTTTTTTATGTGAAAAGCAGCCAAATAAAGTCATAAAACGTAATAAATCTATACATAACTCCTACTATCTCCATAACTCAATCATGTAGTGTTAAGGGATCCTGGGAAATGGGGTTTCTGTGCCCGAGCATTGGAGAACATGGAAGATTATTGTAAATGTATAAAAAGGAGCCAAGAAATAATCCAGTCCAGTTAGGATGATATCCTTTCTAGAGCAAAAAACAAAATACTACAGATACTAGAAATCTCAAATAAAAACAGGAAGTGCAAGAGAAATTCAGCAGATCTGGCAGCATTTGTGAAGAGAGAAACAGAGTCTGGTACGACCTGTTCTAAAGAAGCAGGCATTTTGCTTCACCTTGTTCCTTCCTCACCTCCTAATGGTGGACTTGAAAATGGAGTAGATACTAGATGTGTGATGTGTAGAAACCTGACGCAATTCATGAGCAGTTCCTTCTGTTGTCTATGATTATACATCCTCTTGAGTGCAATAGCTGATTCAATTGCTGTCTCTGCATATGTTCTAAAACTTTGCTTTCACTTGGAATCTGAACTCTCGTCAGTTTTGATAGCATGGAAGACATTTCTGTGAAATCATTTTAGTCACAGATCTCCATTTCATTTATGATACAAAACAATTTTGATTTTCATTCCAGTGTAATAAAGCTCAGGAGATTCTGCATTTTATTTAGGTTCCTTTACAAACCTCTTCTCATTGAAGATTGTATTTCAAGATTGTTCATATTGCGGGGAAAAATAATGTTAGTTGCTGATGCTTTGTCAAGAATGTAATTTCATTTGAATTATATATGTACCAAGAATGTATCTGTGATATTTGTATAAATTACAGGCAAAACAAAAACAAGAATGAGGCTGAAAATATGTCTTAATTTAAAAAAACCTTATTCTCTTCTATACTTTTTAACAAAACATTTGAAAATGGTGTTTCCTTTTTTCAAGCGAGGAGCTGTGAGTGTGTCATCATATTTAATCATTTTTGTGGACTCAAGTTTGAAGGGCTGTAAATACCTGGAATGTTTGAATAAAGAGGTCAATGAAAGAACAGTAAACATTATTTTTTTAACAAGGCATTTCTTGAAAAGTCACGTGTCTTCTGTTACCTACTTGTTTACTGTAGAGCCCCTGTCTGAACTTACCACCATCAGGTTGCAGCTCCTGCTTTGCAGATTGTTTGGATTTTTCAGTTGGTGGTCGGCCTGGGGAAGGAAGGAGAGTTTCCTAGCCCAGCTCTGCAGTTTCTGGAAAACCTCTTGTTTTGGTTATAAAGTGATACTTGGAGCCCTAATCCAGTCTGAACCCAGATTGTCCTCTTGAACATTGTCCATGATAGTTTTCTGATGAAGGGTCTAGGCCCGAAACGTCAGCCTTTTTGCTCCTATGATGCTGCTTGGCCTGCTGTGTTCATCCAGCTCTGCACCTTGTTGTCTCTCATAGTCTCTGATGTTTTTCCTAACCAAGCTGTACTGGTAAATATCCCAGAGACATATGCCAGTATTTGTTGATATCCATCATTGAATATCAGATTATCAAACCAACAACTGACCCATCTTTCTACACTGCAACCTTCTTCTCTGCCTTCAAGAACTACAAATTGCTGGTCAAAAGTGTACATTTTTCTCAAATCTCTTCAAGACAAATCCATCTTTTCCCGTTAGCCAGTCTGTGGGTGAGTGTTCACTTGAACCTATGTGCATTAAGTTATTGAGCAGGATGAACATTTATATTTTTTCTACTACAAATTGTGTGTGTCAACCAGGTTTACATCATCATTAAATAGGTTTTGTATATATAAAATCTATAATTTTATGTTTGGTAAACAATCCTGGTCGATGAATCTTTTTGATCCTAAGAGTAATTTGAAGAAACTAGATAAAGCAATTAAGTTTATTTGGTCAACTGTGGAGTTGTGAAACTAAAGAAAGACAGTGTAGTCCTCCTATCTCAATCATCACAATTACGAATTCCCTAATTTAATCAAGTTATTCCACCCTATCTGCAAACTTCGCAACAAAGATAAAAATTGCATCAATATCATCTTTTTTCAAAATTTGTGTTCTAACTAGGATTACTTGAAGAAATCAAAGTTTGAATCAGAACAAAATTGATTTGAATTACAAGTGGCAACCCCACTATGTGAAGTTTTTCCTTGAAAAGACAGTATCTTTTCATTTTTTATGCTTTTTTTTTAAATTGTGGACTAAGTATGAGAAAGAACTGCTTTAAAATCAATGATTTACAAAGATGGCTGCATGTTTTGAAAATCAAGTAACCTAACACTCATGGCATGCACAATTTTAGAGCTGTTTGAGCAAGTAGTAGTTGAAGTTGTTTCAGATGAACAGGAGGTAAGGAAGTTCTGTATTCAGATGAAGTTTTGGATAGTAACAAGAAGTTGATTAGTCTATGGACTAGTGATCTATTGTCATTGACAAAGTCCCTTTGTCTGCCAACAACCATCTGATTGGTTTTCAGGTAAATGAACAGTGTCGGGGCTGAGAACAAGACATGGAGAACTGATCAAATGTTCGCCAACTCACGAGCTGTCTCTTTGTTATCTACAGACAAACCCACTTTAAGCATGAAGATAACTAGTTTATCTTTCCTTTTGTGACATTGTAATTGATAAGTCAGAGACGTTCTATAAGTGAACCAGCCCTCTATTTTTCCTGCAAATCAGTAGAAATATTCAGAAGAGGAAAGCAGCGAAAAAACTTTCTGATCATCAAGAAACAATTCAACAGATCTGATGAATAAAGGCTACTGAACTGTTTAACGTTTTAGCAAAGATTTGTAGCTCAGGTTGTGGGTAAGGTTGTTGACTTGCTCGCCGAGCTGGCTTGTTCTTGTTCAGACGTTTCGTCATCATGCTAGGTAACATCATCAGTGAGGCCTCCGATGAAGTGATGTTGTTCTACTCCGCTTGGAATTTATACTGTCTGGTCCGTTATGGTAAGTAGTGTCATTTCCGGTTTTGTTCCGTATGGGTTTGTATATGGGGTCCAATTCTGTACGTTTGTTGATTGCATTATGGGTTGAGAACCATGCCTCTAGGAATTCCTGTGCATGTCTATGTTTGGCAAGGGTTACTATAGTTAAGTTGTTCCAGTTAAACTGATGGTCTTCATTGTCTGAGTGTACTGATATTAAGGAAAATTTGTCAAAGAAACATTGGCCACATTGCGAAAGGAAGCAGGAACACAGACCCAGCAGCTCCATCAGAAATGACAACATACTCAAACTACTAGATTTGTGCCTCACCACACACTTGGCCTTTAATGGTCAAGAATACAAACGGATCAATGGCACACCCATGGGGTCACCCATCTCAGGACTCATCACAGAGGCAGTCATTCAAAGACCAGAACACACTACCCTCCCCGACATTTAACCTAAACTATGGATCTGAAATGTGTATGACACATTTGTCATTATTAAACACAACAAACTAGAACCCACCACCTCATCAACAACATACTTGTGGGGATTAAATTCTTGAGAGAAGAAAACAACAAACACCTTCCATTTCTGGATGTCAGAATTGAACATATGACCGGGGGGTTCCAAGCCTCAGTATACAGGAAAGCGACACACTGACCAAATCCTCAACTTCCACAGCAACCATCCCAACATCCAAAATAAATCTGTATTAGGACACCATTTAAACGGGCCGCCACTCACTGCAACACGCCAGAACTACACAGGAAAGAGGAAGAGCACCTATACAAAATCTTCGCTATGAACGGATATCTCCGTAACTTCATCCACAGGCCCCTACTAAATAGACAACAACAAAAGGACACCGTACACTTTAACACACTGGCTAGACTGTCCTACATCAAGAACATATCAGAACTGACAAGACTCCTAAGACCACTAGGAATTATGCGAGCACACAAGCCCACAGCCACACTATGACAAACACTCACAAGGATTAAAGACCCCATTCCCACAACATGCAGAACTAATGTAGTTTACAAAATACCATGCAACAACTGCCACAAACATTACATTGGACAGACAGGAAGGAAACTAGCCATCAGAATACACAAACATCAGCTAGCAGCAAAACGATACAACAAACTTTCCTTGATATCAGTACACTCGGACAGTGAAGGCCATCAGTTTAACTGGAACAACGTAACTATAGTAGCCCTAGCCAAGCTTAGACATGCATGGGAATTCCTAGAGGCATGGTTCTCAATCCATAATACAATGAACAAACACATAGAATTGGACCCCATATACAAACCCTTACGGAGCAAAACCGGAAATGACCCTACTCACCATAACGGACCAGATGGTATAAATTACAAGCACAGTAGAACAACATCGCTTCATCGGAGGCCTCACTGATGATGTTACTTAGCATGATGACGAAATGTCAGAATAAAAACAACCCAGCTTGGCAAGCAAATCAACAACCTTACTGAACTGTTTTGCAAGTTTTTCCTCTATTTTTGTGTGTGTGTGTGAGAGAGACGGGGTGGGGGGGGTGGGATCAGAGTTGTATTTTTATGTTATATGCTGACATTGCAAAATTATTTATCTGAAATTGCAGTCTAATTGATTGTAATAAATGGAAATTTATAGAAATCTAGTTTGTGCTTTCTATTAATCTGGCTCTGAAAACCAAATAAATTGGGAATCTTTATGTACATATTTTATAATCTTTAACTTTTGCAATAACTCTAAGAATAGGGGGTTTGATTTCTCAGGTGGTCCCCCTATAAGTCTGACACTGCAACCATTTAAACTGTCTCATTTCATCGACGTTTTGCACTAATAATTCCCAAACAAATGTTTTTTTCCCTTATTTTTCTTATTTCTCTTAATTCTCTTATTTTCCTGCCATTCCCAATTCTATCCTCTTCCCTGAAACTCTAACCTGAATCTTCAGTCTTTTTGTTCTTTTTGTTAAAGTAACCTAATGTGTCCTAAGTTCGACAGTTTTATTCATCATTTCATGGGATGTAGGCCACTGATGAGGCCAGCATTCATTGTCCATGTGTAATTGCCTTTGAACTATGTGATTTGCTGGAGCTGTTAGCAGTCAACCATATTGCTGTTGATCCTTGTTCACCTTGGGGGCCAGACCTGGTATGGACAGCAGATTGCCTTTCCTAAAGAATGTTTGAAAATCAGATGGGCTTTCAAGACAATAAGACATGGATTCACAGTCATCATTGCAAAATTGGAGAGGGGTGGCCATTCACTCCTATTTTAGTAGTTTCTCTACAGATCTTATAATTTAGGTTTGAGCTCAGGACAGAATCTTCCAGTCACAGCAGAGGAAGAAAGAATGGTAAGCAGAGGAATTTAATTGGGTAAAAGACCAAAATTCAATGGCAGAGTAAAATTTTGCAATTAAGTTCTCTGAAATTAAGAGTCTGGTTGACTCTCCCGACAGCCAAAACTGAAGTACTGTTTCCATCTCATTAAAAGGCCGGTTCACTGAAAGTACATAAGTTTCTCAATTATATTCTCTCAACTCAAGAAATATATGCCTTCAGATGCCCAAGAGCAAATAAGAGGCATGTAGCTGGTGAGATATAATTCTTCTTGAACTTCACAGTAGGTATTTGTGATTTTGTCCTCGTGATATAATTTCTTAACAGTGTTTGTGATTCAGTTCCAGTGCAGCCACTCCAAGTTATCAAAGGGCCCCAAGGAGGTCTGATTTCCAGAGCAGGGTGGAGCAAAGGAGGGACGGTCAATGGGTAAGGAAGCAGCACTGTCAGGGAATGGGTAGAACTGATAGCATTCAATGCACATATTCCCTCTGGCGCTCATGTTTGTTTCATCTTTCATCTGCCTTATCAATGGATTGACCTATTTTAACTGAGTGATTCTGCTATGATTGTCATTTTGCAGTGAGCAGAGGGTGTCATTGACCTTTTCACAGTTCAGAAGATAGTTCATTCTTTCCATGCACAGGTCAGATTCTTCTAACTAATCCTTCCAGCTTGTATCCAATATGGGCTGATTCGCTACTGTCCTGACACATGCACCTGACAGCAATATGACCACGCGATAAAAAAAATCAGCTCCCATCTGGAAGAAACTCAAACTCGTAATTGAAAATTACATACGCCCATTTACTGTTTTGGTTGCATCGAAAAACATTAGGCGATGTGACTTTCACAAGTCGGTCCATTCAGGGGATGCATTCTAGAAATGATTGTTCAATTTGGAATTTTCTAGAGATTCTGGGTAGAAATTGCTAAGGTTGCTTGAACCTTAGCAACAATCCCAGAAACCATATTGTGTCTATTTTCAAAATGAAGGACAGTTCCAGAAAAATTTATACTGAATCCAGATCATGTTTAAACTTATGAATATGATATGCCAAAGAATGTTGGAGGGATTCAGTGAGTCAGTCTGAAGAAGAGAATCAGGATCTTCAGAGGGCCCACTAAAGAGAGAAAATGAATAAAGAGAATGGCCAATCGCATGGTGGCACAATGGTTAGCACTGCTGCCTCACAGCACCAGGGACCCAGGTTCGATTCCAGCCTCAAGCAACTGTCTGTGTGGAGTTTGCACATTCTCCCCATGTCAGCGTGGGTTTTCTCTGGGTGCTCTGGTTTCCTCCCACAGTCCAAAGAAGTGCAGGTTGGGTGGATTGGCCATGCTAAATTGCCCGTAGCGTTCAGGGAGGTGTAGATTAGGTGGGTTATAGGGGGATGGGTCTGGGTGGGATGCTCTGAGGTTCGGTGTGGACTTGTTGGGCCAAAGGGCCTGTTTCCACGCTGTAGGGATTTTATGGTTCTATGAGAACATAAAACACCTCTCAGACATAATGGACAGATTGCTGAGGGCTAAAATGTGATCTGATTCAAACCCACAAAGAACTTAAAAGGATTGACAAGCTACATACTGGTATGATATTTGCCCTGGTTGGCAAGTCTAGAACTAGGGGACAGAATTCAAAATAAGAAAGAAATAATTTTAGATTGAGATTAGGTAAAATTATGTGGAGTTTTGGGATAGTATGAGCGAAATTGAGTTGAATTGGCTATGATTGTACTGGATAGTGAAGCATACTCAATGGACTGAAAGGCTAATTCCTGTGCCACTTTTGCAATGTTCATTGATGTCATGATCTCTATATTTATGGTGGATATTTCCTGTTTGTTAACAACTTCACCAAGGTACACCCAGATTTTGAGTTGGTCATATCAGCCACACGTCAGTTTGGAGGCAAGACAGCACCTAAAGCACCAAAATAAAAGGATATATCCAAATTTCTGAAGCAATTTTAAAAAAGGGTGACATGTACGTTTGTACTTTAAAAAACTGAATGTGATTGGTCATAATTTTTGGGGTGGATTGTTGCTAAAACAGTTTTCTTCAGAAAATAAAACAACACAAAACTTGTTGAGCTGCATATTTATTGCTTTTATTATTGCTGTCCAGATGTCCTCAACACGGACACTACTGACCTTATTTTAATAATAGCTACATTTTAAAAAGTTGATGTTCTAGTCACTACTCATGTGGTAACTTGAGGACCTGAACATCAGACTCCAGAATTTTTCAGTCCTCATTGGATTGGAAAACCCCACATGATGGGCTGACCTCTGAGTCCTGATTCTGAAATTTAGCTGCTACAAGTTGAAGGTTCTTGTCAGGAGCCTGAATTCATAAAAAGTAACTTTTTGCTTTGAAATTTCATTCTCTGAGGGACCCGGGTTCAATTCCACCCTTGGGCAACTGTCTGTGTGGAGTTTGCACATTCTCCCCGTGTCTGCGTGGGTTTCCTTCAGGTGCTCCGGTTTCCTCCCACAGTTCAAAGATGTGCAGGCTAGGTGGATTGGCCATGTTAAATTGCCCATGGTGTTCAGGGATATGTAGATTAGGTGGGCTATAGGGAGATGGGTCTGGGTGGGATGCTCCAAGGGTCAGTGTGGACTTGTTGGGCCAAAGGGCCTGTTTCCACACTGTAGGGATTCTATGATCTATGATCCCATGTATATAGGTCAATATGCAAGCTCAAGGATACAGTCAACACCATTTTATGATTGACATATTGCAAGCATCTCTGTTGCAGTACATCTGCTGGAACAACATTTTTCAGCAAGTGAAGAACCTCTTTGAACCTTGTGGTGTAGAGGAGATGGCATTGTGTTGTCTCTCTCAATCCCAGAGACAAACCCATTAAAACTATCAGCTGACTGCTGGTTGTTGTCATTGTCAAAGGATTCTTGTTCAGTATCCAACTCAAATTGTTCAATCCCATAATTGTCCAACGATCTTTGGGACTCCTTCATCTCCATCTCGGTGATGTAGTCATATTCCGTGTCAGATTGCATAAGATCTGAAACAGAGATAGAACTCCATTTGTGAACACTGAGAATTGTTGAGATTAACTATGTTCTTTCATCCCTCTGTCATAGCTGCACTCTCCTGCTCCCTATACCTGTAATGATCCCAATACTGCACATGCAATTGCTCAGACACAAGACTTTACATTTCCAGTAAACCATTTAAATATGTTGAGTTCAGAAACCAATGGCTTGTTCTCCATTGCAAGCAGCATGTAATTGGTTAATGTCTCAATCAGATATTTAGAATTTCAACTTTATGTCATTATGCTAGACTGAACATTCACATCAGAAATTAATTAAACCACCATGAAATCACTCGTGTCTCCAATTAAACAATTAACAACTAACAACCCATTAGGGGCAGTTCAACAATACCAAAAGGAAATGACAGAGAGTAAGGGAGGGAGTTAAATTAAAATGACATTGTATGAGGAAATAATGCACTCCAGCCCTACAGTGCACACCACTCTCTAAATGCTTCAAGGAAGTTTACCCACTCTTATAACTGTTTAAATTTTTTACTCAGCTCTTGCCAATGAGCCAATATATATATTTTCTAAAATCTTGAGTGTTCCTGTTTTTCTAACCTGCAGGATTAATGAACTGATCCTGTGCCACAACTGTAAAACTCACTTGAGGGGACGGAGAATTCCTACATTGCAGGGCTGACTCATCAATTCGTGTTTCTGTCATGGCTTCCTGTTAATGGCTGTTCATTTTGTAATGTCCTAATGTATCTTAAATTATAGCTTGCTGATTGTGTAAGACTCACCGCACACTCCACTGGGGTAAACCGGCTCTCAAGTGATATGCGGGATAACAGGCTTTCTATCACGTTTCAAACTGAATCATATCATGATTGGGACAGTTACAACCCACATTGATTCTTCCCACATTCAACCTGTCAAAAGTACATCCTTTGAATGATTGAAAGCAAAGACGGCTTTAGTCAGTGACGAATTGATTTAGTATGTATTTGGCATCAGGAACCTTCAAAAAAGGAGGATGATAAATTGGTAAGTTTCTGTCCCAGGCCATTGTCCGGTGATTCCTGTTGAAAGTGAGCCAGATGTCTCCCAAAGTGTTTTCCCAATACATTAAACCAAAAGCCACTGATATAAAACAAAGAATTGCAGGCACTGTAGGTCTGAAACAAAAACAAAAAATGCTAGAGAAACTTAGCAGGTCTGGCAGCATTTGTGGAGAGAAAACAGCTAACTTTTCAAGTCCAGTGACACCTCTTCAGCAATTACATCTTTGTAACTTGGCAAAACTGGACTTAATACCAACTTTCCATACAGTGGGCAGCCCTACTAACTTAGCATTAAAACCTGGCCAACGTTTCACATCTCCATGTTGTATTGAATTACACAGAATGCCTGTTTCTGTGCTGTACACTGAGTATAATGCATGAGGCTAATGTTGATGATTGGAACCCCTCTACCTACATCGGTGGCGTATGGTAACAAAGTCCCATTGTGATCAAATTGGGATTGTCACAACAGCAGTGGAGAAGGGATAACAGTAGAGTGAGTGAGGAACATGAGAGGAGGTCAGTGGAAGGTCCTCTTCTCCATAGTAGACCGTAGTGTCTTCACAGGCCAGTCCTGGGAAATTGTTGAACCTGGTTGGATTCAAAGGGATTCTGATCATATGCTCACATGAAACATACACAGGCTCATGTTCAACAGGAATCACAGGACAATAGCCAAGGACAGAAACTTTCGAATCTATTTCCCTCCTTTTTCACCATGGTTCCTGAGGCCAATTGTATATTGATTTCAATTCAGCATTGACTTAAAACCTTTGCTTTCATTCATTCAAAGTATGTATTTTTGACTATCCTCAATTACCTTTGAGTTGAGGGTGCTGAGCTATCTTCTTGAGTCACTGCAGTTTACACAATGTAAATACATTCAGAGTGCTGTTAGGAGCAAGTTCAGAATTTTGGCAAATGAGTGAAGGAACCATGATATCTTTCCTAGTCAGAATGCTGTGTGCAGTGAAGGGGAACTTGCAGGTGGTGGTTCTTCCCACGCTACCCTTGATTTTCCACCTGATATAGCCTGTTTTATTTTAAATGTGCTGTCAAAGGAGCATTGTTGACTTGTTGCATTACATATTGCAGATGGTACACAGTGCTGTTACTGTGCATTGGTATTGGAGGTTTAATGTTGAAAGTGATGAATAATATTCTGTAACTTTCAGGCCTGAGCAATTTAATTTTGGTCTAGTGCATATTTTGTTATATGTTCTTTGGACTCAAAATGGCATTTTTTTTTGGACAGTTTCCACAAAGTGAAGTGCAAGGTATTCATGAGTGATCTGAAAATAAATTTGATCACTGTCAATACTTTCTGATCAACCTGTTCAGTGGTGTCATTACCATCTCCGGAACAAGTGGGACTTCAACCCAGGCTTCTAAATTCAGAAGTAGGGAAATTACCACTGTGCCATAAGATCCACGTGATGGAAACTGTAGATATTTTACTCAAACCGTTCAGAGATGTTATGGCATAGCTCTGGAGTAAGTGAGACTTGAACCAGGGTCTCCTGGCCCAGGGGTCTGCCGTGCACTGTTTTCCTGGTCTACTGATCAATGAAAGCTGTACACATTAACACAAGTGACAGATAAACAATTACTTTGTGAGAGATCAATGATTATTACTTAACCATAGCCAATGTAACGAAGTTCAGTACTCACCAAAGTCAGAAAATGAACGAGTAATAATAATGTTGCAGACACTAAGGAATGTTTTGAGAAGATCCCGTCCACAGAGTTTTGTGAACGTTTCAGTAGGAATCTGGTCAGCACGTTTAACACAGGTCAGTATCAGGCCAATTGTCAGGAAGACCACCAGATTCTTCATTACAGCTCACAAGTGATCAGTTTCAACCTCGCTGACTCTGAAGGATCCTAAAACCAATTGCCCCACTCACTTTCGAATGATTCCACTGTACAAATTATATAACCTTTCTCGACTGATCTAAGCTTCTTTTTCTGACCTCAGGGTGGTTTCTCTGTATTTTTTCCAGAGCACTGTGCTGAACCCTCTGTGGCTGTAAGTTCTGTCTTAACTGTGTCTTCTCCCTTTCATAGCAGTTTTCTGTCCTTCACTGTGAATCATTATTATCTAACAATTATCTAACAATAACTTTTGATAATTATTTACAGCACAGACAGAGGCTCTTCAGCCTATCATATCTGCATCAAGCACATATCAATTCTATTCCCATTTCCCAGCACTTGGCACACAACCTTGGCCTCGTATGCCATGGTGCTTTAAGTACTTATCAAAACACTTTTCAAGATTTCATGCCTGTACTGCATTTGCATGCAGTGAGTTTCAGTGTCCCTTTTTCTAATGGCTTTAGAAACTTCTCCAACATCTCAATTTCACAATGTCTGAACTATATATAACTATAAGCCTCTCTTGATTAATGTTACGCATTGGTGTTTGGAGTTGATTGTTAACAGCTCTAATATTAAGAAGCATTGTTAAGGATTTCATAAATATTACTGCATTGTTGCTAGTTCAGATTTCCCTCAGCATTAAAGTAAAATGTCAGCCTAACATTTTACCAGAAATCGGCTAAGTATCAATTTTGTCAAGTTTCACGGAGGCTGTCTCTCCGTGAGCCCTTGCAAGTTTTGTCATGCTGTTCTCTGAACTTTGCCTCTTTGGCTATGTACTATGTCTCTGTTGGTGCACCACTCGTCCTATGTTCCCTTACGATAGAGGACATAATACTCAATACTGAGGGGACCTGGTGGGATTCCTGGCGTTAGCGTTGTTTGTAAAGCCCAACCATGCAGTTGGTCAAGATTTTCCAATCTAGTGTAGCCCTTCACCTTGCTCATAGTAGAGTTGGAACTGAAAAAAAACTTCTGAGAGCATGTATATGGCACAGCCTACACTTCATTGCACATACAAGTGCACATTCATAAATGAATTATATTCTGAGAATCGAGTCACACAGTTTGCCCCACCTTGGTGTCATTCCATTTTCGAAGTCTGTGTAAGGGGCTACTACTCTATTCCTAATGCCAAGTTCATCCTAACATCTTCTCATTGCTCAGTATGCAACTATCACATACTGGAAAGCCTTTAAACAGGTGAAAACAGTCATTCTTATTCAGACACGCTGACATTGAAGAAAAGAAAATTTTAAAAAGCTGCCCCTGCTTCTGGATAGGGACAGGGACTGGTTGCCATTCAAACAGCACCATATTTACAGTCAGTGAGTGATCACTGCATCCAGCTCATATCTATTAGAACGGGGTCTGAATTACATTCTGTCTGGCTTGCTTGGCCTGATGCTGCAGTGCTCTATCCTTCTAAAAATGACATTCTTCTTATTCAAAGTACTCTACTTCCTCCTCAGAAGAATACTGCTTTTGCTTTCCCCACTCTTCAGAGCCTATCTCCTCTTCAGAGCACAGCACACTGGAATTATGCAGCACACTCTGTCTGAATTATATTGCAAGGTGCCTCTCCAGACTGATCTAAACATCAGAACCTCACCTTCAGGGGGTTTATCATCCGCTCCAAGAGAGCCCAAGTTGAAGAATAGGCTGTATTGTGTACATTGTTCCTCATTCGGGGGTTGCGTAACGAAGCCATCTGCCTCAGTTGCTGAAAGTAGCCCTTGTCTCCCAGTAGTCATCTTTGTAAGGCATCCAGCCCTTAAAATGAAGCAGGAGGATGAGAGTTCTCAAAGATTCAGCCATCATGGCAGTTCTGTATATAACTGCCACAAACTTCTAAGATGTACTGATGATCACAAATGATTTGTTCATTGATGGGACGATTTCCTTTCTTGTTCATGAAATCAGCTGTGTTATCACATGGCTGTCTCAACACAATGCGTGTACTTGTCTATAATGCCTCATCCCTGGGGGAAGCCACCTTGGTAAAGCCTACAGCCCGGCTCAGCACTGGTCTTGTCTCAGGGAAATGAGATAAAACAGTGTGATCTGGCACAAATTGCACTAGTAACAATTTTCTTCACCACTTGCTGTGCCCACATGCTTACTTTCAGCAACTGATGTACAAGGAGACCCACGTCTCATTGCATCTGCCCCTTTTCCCTACCTATCACGATTCAGATAATAATGTGTTCCTGTTTTTGCTACCAAAATGGAAAATCTCATATTTATCCACATTATACTTCATCCACCATGTATTTGAACATTCATTCAACTTTTCCAAATCACATTGAAGCTTCTCTGAATTCTCCTCACAGCTTATCCTCCCACCTAGCTTTGTGTTATCTGCAAACTTGGATATATTACATTCAGTTCCCTCATCTAAATCGTGAATATATACTGTGAATAGCTGGGGTGCAGGCACTGATCCCTATGGTACCCCACTGGTCACTGCCTGCCATTCTGGAAAAGACCCATTTGTTTAGATTCTTTGTTTCCTGTCTGCCGACCAGTTTCCTGTCCTTGTCAGTACCAATCACATGCACTTTAATTTTATATGCTAATCTCATATGAGACCGTGTCAAAAGCCCTCTGAAAATCCAAATAAACCACATCTACTGGCTTCTCCTTATCAACTCTACTACTAGTTACATCCTCAATGTAAAAATACCAGTAGATTTGTTAAGCTTATTTTGGACTGTAGCATTGTCCCCACTGCCAGTGTCAGATGAACTGGTCTTTAATTCCCTATTCTCTCTCAACCTCCTTTTTTAAGTAACCAGCTTACATTAGCAATGCTCCAATCCACAGGAACTCTTCCAGAGTCTATAGAATTTTGAAAGATGACCACCAATGGCTCGACTATTTTCAGAGCCACTTGTTTAGACATACTGAGATGTAGATTCTCAGTCCCTGGGGATTTATCAGCCTTTAATCACATCAGTTTTCACAACACAATTTCCCTTTTGACACTGATTTCCTTGTAACGAAGGGGTGGTCGATACCCCTCTGATAACTAAAACCGAAACACCCAGAGAAGCTCGCCTCATCTCGTAATCTGTTAAAGGAAATGTGAAAAGAGGTATAATCTGCCTCTCACCCCCAAAGGAGTGGTTAAATGAAAGAAATCCCTCTTACTCACATTATAAGCAACAATAACAATTTATTTATCTAACTGTAACAGTGAACAAATTAACAGAACTACTAACATAACAAACAATTCCCCCCTTAACTACTAACTATTCCCAAATAAAACAAAATTCTAATGGTATGCTGTTCCAATAAATACCAGTCCGACTTATATAAACCAAAGTAATAAGAAAAAAGAAAGTTAAATTTAGTCTGTCAAAATTACAACCAGGATAAGTCTTCCTGAATGTTCTTTGCCTTCTCCATTGTTTTCCATTCAGGAATGCCTTTCTCCGCTGAATTCTTGTGTCAGGAATATTGGCTAAGAGTATTGTAGTACCTTTATTTAGACAGCGCTTACCCTGAGAGCTTAGAGATTTCTGTGAGAGCCAGACAGTTTCTCTTCAGATAGCTGTTCGCTCTCACCCTGATTTTTCAAATGCTCTCTTCTTTTATACCCTTGATGACCTATTAATTTCTTACAATAGGATTGGTTCTAAGTTGTCAAAAGGTTGAAATTAATTGGCTAAATTCAAAAACTTGTTGTCTTGGTCAAAATGATGCTTTGCCTGCTAACAGTATAGCCTTTTCATACAATGTCTCAATTTCAAGAACTCTCTGTGCATCTGCTGCTGCCTGCAGACATTTTCTTTAATCTCCAAGCCTAGAAAAAAACATATCACCTTTTAAAGTGACCATGCACTCGTCCCCCTATCATTTTACAAACAAGTTCTAATGTCATGCTTTCCCATCCATAAATATTCTACCCAACCTCACAATATCCTTCAGTTCATCCATGCAACTACCTGTAATTTCCAACTTTTTTGGGATGTTTTTTGTGTCGTCCTCTGTGAAGACAGAATCAAAATATGTATTTAATTGGTCTGCCATCTCTTTGTTATCCATTAGATTCTTCACATGCCTATAGAAGCTTTTGTAATCAATTTACATGTTTCCCACAAGCTTACTCTTGTTCTGTATTTTGTCTCTCTTAATCAATGCCCCTGTCCTCCTTTGCTGAAATCCAAACTGCTCCCAATCCTCAGGTCTACTGATTTTTTTTTAATGTATAAATTGTAAGTCCCTTCCTTGGATGTAATTATATCCCCAATTTCCTTTGTTAACCATGGCCTAGCCACCACCCCTACTTTATTTTGTGCCAGCCAGGAATGAACAGTTGTTGCAGTTCCACCATGTGCTCTTTAAATGTTACCCATTGTGTATTCACCATCATTTGTTTATGTAGCATTCTGCAATTTATCGCAGCCAGCTCATGCCTCAAGGCATCATAGCTTCCTTTATTTAATTCAGGACCCTAATCCTAAAATAAACACATCACTCTTCATTTTTGGTCAGAGGCAACATGGAAGTTGTTCAGAATAAGCAATGAGCTAAATCTGCCAGGTTACCGTCTCTGGTTTCCACGTGGTGTTTTCCTAACCTCAAGCTAGTATGGTAAGTTAGAATGCTAAATATTAGTGAGATGAGTCTGCTGTTAACAAGGGATTCAATAAGCATTAACCCCTGTCAGTTGGCAACTCACTTCATGAGAATCTTACCACATTATTTTCCGAAAAGCATAAAAGAGCAAGAGTTGCTCCTGATGTCAAGATGGGCTTCACGGCACTTGTCACTCAATTCTACCACACTTCTTGTCAAACTACCAACTGTCCTTAGACATGCCAAACATTGCAAGATTGACTGTGATCCACTCTTCTCAATGTGGTGATACAGAACCCCTGACCTGACTTCCCCAGGCAGCTGACTGACTCCATCCAAACCCTTCAGCAGATATCGGATGACGCCTTTTGTTACTGTGCTGGCACCCCCAATTGAAGGCTGTTTCCCATCGCCTGACTAAGGTCTACTTCTCTTTGATTTTGAGAAATGGCCATTTGGTTGAAGCAGATGCAGTCTTACATATCACAGTGTGTTTTCTGTGAAGGTTGATAGCACAAGCTTCAGGTGTGAGATGGATATAACATGGTTCCCTCCAGCAATATGTCCACCCAATTGACTGGTCACTACCACAAGCAGGACAAGTAGCCTGTCCAGTGAAGCATGACCTGAGATGTTGGGGATTTATGTCCTAGATGGAGGACTGGAGGAACAAGTGGTGAGCTGGAGTCACGAGGTACCCACTCCAACTCTCATGTTGGGAATTATTGCCATGTAGTTTCTTTCCAAAGGGCGGGAGAGTAAGAAAATGCATCTCAATGAGGTGTGATTAGGTACTAATACAATGCTTATATATGCAAATAAACCTCTGAGATTCTCATGTTGCCCTTCAAGACTCTTTTGCAGAACTGAACCTTTTTCCCAATATCCAGAATCTCATTTTACTGATATCACAATATTTTTCCAACTAACTTTTCAATGCTCACATTTTTCCGGGTCAGGGAAAAGGAGCAAGAAACTGATGCAGCAATGGAGAATGAAATATGAATGCAATTGAGGAAAGCAAATATAAAACAGACTGTAATAGCTTCTATAGGTATGTAAAAAACGAAACATTTAGTTATAACGAATGCAAGTCCATTACAAGCAGAGTCAAAAGAATTTAAAATGGGGAATCATTAAATGACAGAGAAACTAAATCATTACTCTGTGACTGTTTTCACTGAAGATGATACCAGAGATCTCCCAGAACTTGGGAGAATGAGGAGTTGAAAGAAATTAGTATTAGTTAGAAGATTGTACTGCAGAAATTAATGGGGCTGGAAGATGATAAATCCCCAGGTACTGAGTCCCGGTTGTTGCATGAGACTGCTATGGAAATCATCGATGCAGGTGATTATCTTTTAAATTTCCATAGATTCTAGAATAATTCTTGTCAACCTGAAGATAGCAAATGTCATATCACTATTTAAGAATTGATTGAAAGAGAAAGCAAGGAACTACAGATCTATTAGCCTCACATCTGTAATAGGAAGGATGGTAGAATCTATTATGAAGGATGGGGTAAATAGACACCTGGTTGATATTGATCTGATTGGGCATACTCAGCATTGATTTGAAAATGGGAATTGTGTTTGACGAACTTGTTAAAAGTTTTTTTTGAAGATGTTACAAATAAAATTGATTAAGACCAAATGGATGTGGTATAGTAGATTTTCAGAAGACTTTTGATAAAGTCCCCCACAAGAATAATAATCCCAATAACATGGAATAGGAGACAATGTAATCTCATAGATTAATGATTGGCTAACAGTTAGAAAACAAAGAATGGGAATAAATGGGTCAGGCTGTGATTAGTGGTGTACCCCAGTGATCAGTACTTGGGCCCAGCTGTTCACAATATGTATCAAAGTTTAGGAGATTGTGACAAATGTACTATTTTCAAGTTTGTGGATGATGCGATACCAAGTGGGAATGTGTGTTGTGAGGAAGATGTAACGTGGCTTCAGAAGGATTTGGACAGGCTTAGTGAATGGGCAAGAACACGACAGATGGAATATAATATGGAAAAATGTAGTGTTATGCTTTGGTAGAAGAAACAGATCAGCAGAGTTTTTTCTAAATGGTAAGAGGTTAGAAAGTGTAGATAGAGTCATACAGCATGGAAACAGACCCTTCAGTCCAACCAGTCCTTGCCGAACATAATTCCAAACTAAACTAGTCCCACTTGCCTGCTCTTGGCCCATATCCATCCAAACCTTTCTTTATTCATGTACTTAACCAAATGTCTTTTAAACATTATAATTGTACCCACATCCACCACTTCATCAGGACGTTCATTCCACAAGCGAACCACTCTCTGTGTAAAAAATTGGCCGATTATGCCTTTGTTAAATCTCTCTCCTCTCACTTTATAAATGTGCCCCCTAGTCTTGAAATCCCCAAAAGGAAAAGACAACTACCATTATCTCTATCTCTACCTCTCATTATTTTATAAACCTTTACCAGGTCGCCTCTCAACCTCCTACTCTCCAGTGGAAAAAATCCCAGCCTATCCAGCCTTTCTCTATAACTCAAACCTTCCATACCCGGCAACATTCTGGTAAATCTTTTCTAAACCGCTCAAGCTTAATAATATCCTTCCTATAACTGGGCAACCAGAACTAGACACAAGAGGCCTCACCAAGTCCTGTACAACCTCAACATGACTTCCCAACTCCTATACTCAAAGGACAGAGCAATGAAAACAAGTGTGCCAAATGCCTTTTTAACCACCTGGTCTATATGTGACGCAAACTTCTACAACACTCCCCATGGCTCTACCATTAATTTGTTTGTTGTACTAAAACACAATATCTCGCATTTATCCAGATTGAATGCCATCTGCCATTTTTCAGCCCATTGACCCATTTGATAAAGATTCCTCTGTAATCTTAGAAAACTTTCTTCACTGTTTACTATGCCACCAATTTTGGTGTTGTCCACAAATTTACTAACCATCTCTCCTATATTCTCACCCAAATCATTTATAATCATGACAAACAAAAGAGGACCCAGAACTAATCCCTGTGGAACACTCCAGGTGACAGGCCTCCAGTCCGAAAAGCAACCCTCCACCACCACTCTCTCTCCTGCCTTTAAACCAATTATGTATCCAGTTGGCAAGCTCACCCTGAATCCCATGTGACCTAACTTTACTAATTGATAGATTATAGATTGATAGATTTCTGATTATCAGTGGCATATAGGGTTTTGAGGATGGGGTGAGTAAAAGTCATTGAAGTGTTCGATCATCCATGATCATATTCAATGGCAGGGGAAGCTCGATGGCCTGAATGGCCTACTGCTGTTCCTGTGTGAGAACAGCGTTATGGTTGACTGCCAGCAGTCCTTTGAAATGGCCCAGTAAACCTGACATTTGCATCATCATTGGCAGTTACTGCTAGCCTTCTCAGTGATGCCCAAATCCCATGCACGGGAAGAAAATATGCTGGAGTATTACACAAAGCAAAATGATGATCCTGGGTGACATGGCACATCCTGCCTTTCTGGTTTTGGGTCACTCCCTGTGTTCCATAACTGAATACAGCCGGAACAGTTGAGAGTGTACCAGTACATTATGTTACGTTACAACTAGTGCTGATTGCAATCATATTGAACTCTGAAGAACACCATGTTTGTTTCTCAGCAGATCAAAACATTTGGAATTGGTACAGGTGCCACGTGTCTCCCACCCTCCTCCAGTTGCAGACATTATTGGCTTTGACCATTCTACATAATGACCATTACAAATAACTGATTTGTTAACAAATTTAAGAGTTAAAAGGGATATTTATATAAAATTGTCCAAGGGACAGAAAGCAGAGATCAATCTTGAAAGTTTGTTTCTCCTACTAGCTATAAGTTTGTGTTCCGCAGGGGCTATATCAGGACAACAGTTCTTTTTGACACATGTTCAACCCTGGACTTGCAGGTGTAATTACAATGTTTGCCAAGGATCCAAAATGCAGCAATGTAGTGAGCAATGAGGGGTTTAGTAAGATAATTTAGGAGTCAGAGACTAGTGAAATGTGCAGAAGTGTGAAATGATAACATTTGGTAGGATTAATAAGAAGAGGCAAATGAACCTTTGGTACGATTTCAAAAGTTCCCCATAATAATTCAAAAGAGAATATAGCAACAGAGAGACCTGGAGCACTTTGATCTTTGAAGATGATAGGAAACAGTGAGAATAGTTTAAAAAAAAGTGGAATCCCTAACTTTACTTATAAGGAATAATAAACAAAAGCAAGAGAGCTAAGGTAAGTATTTGTAAAGCGTTGGTTAGCCCTCAACCGAAATGCTGTGTTCAATTCTGTGCACTTAGGAGACTGATGGCAAAGCCTTAGAGAAATTACAGAATAGATTTACTCGAATGATACAATAAATGAGGTCTTCAGTTATTTAGAGAAACTGAAGACTGTGTGGCCATTCTCCTTAGAGGAGAGAAAATTGTTCTCCAGTTCTGAAGAAAAGACATATCAGACTCAACATTAACACTGTTTCTCTCGCCAGAGACGTTGCCAGACCTGCTGAGTTTCTCCAGCATTTTCTGTTTTTGTTTAAGGTTATTATGGGGAACTTTGATCGAGGTATCCAGATCATGAATTGTATTAATAGGGTAAATGAGGTGAAACTGTTTCCAGTGACAGAACACAGAGGTTCAAAGATGATTGATAAAAGAATGAAAAGTGACATGGGACTGTGGAAATATTCCTGCTTCTCCTAGTCCTCAAGCAGTACTGACAAAATAGCCCTCAGCTCCTATTGGCTATTCCACACAGGTTTCCTGAGGTTTGTGAAAACTGATCAGTTAATATTAAAGCTGGAGTAGGGAAAAAGTGGAAGTACTTTCCCTTACTAAAGCATACCACCATGCTCCTGGGAGTAGGTTCATCAAATATATCTACTGTTGGCCTCAGTTAAACCCAGAAATCCATGGCTTTTACATCAAATAATTTGGCTTTGAGGTTTTATAAATTTTAACATCTCACCAACTTCAAAACAGTCTGGGCTGGAGTGATGGGGAGTGGATAAAGTTATCCAGTGGTGTAATTTACGTTGTCGGATATGTCTTGTCAGAAAGACACAAGACAACATTATTTATCGTAGCGCAATTCTTATTCTGATTTATTGTAACCATAAAACCAAAAGGAAGGGAAGTAGAGTTCAAAATTGTAAGCAGGGTATCTACATGAACCTGCATGACAGAGGTAAATAGCTTAATCTCAACTGCAAGTGCTCGACTTCATTTCACCCTTAATAATCTATATTTATTTTCTGTGTTGATGCAGTTGCAATACATTTATGATTTAGCAGCATTCAGTCGCCAAGATACAACATAAAGAAAATGAATGTATTAGTCACATAGTAGATCAGATACTAAACGTGTCTACACCCTTCAATGGAAAGAACGAAAACCAGCTGTGGGGCTGGGCCCGAAACATCAGCTTTCCTGCTCCCCTGATGCTGCTTGGCCTGCTGTGTTCATCCAGCTCTACACCTTGTTATCTGCGAAAGAAAAAGGTCTGGATGTATTTGTATGTTAATTGCTAAAATTTCAGGATGAATATTGTGAATCTGATTAAAGAGAAGAAGGTATTTGGTTGCAGTTAGCGGGTTAATTCAATACAAGATAAAGAACACCAGTTTGTCCATGTACAGGACTCAGTTAGAATATGGTGTGGTCTGTTTCAGTTTCCTCACACGTATTAATATTGACACTAGGCTCTCTGTCTGATCTGCTGTACAGTCATGATGACTGCAGCAATGTCTCCCAGAATTCCACTGTGATGACTCTCAGCCATCCTCTGATTCACTGCCTTTCTTTGCTATCTCACAGAAGGTGTCCTGCAGAGGTCTCCTGTGCAGTCATGATGACAGCATCATCATCATCATCATTATTATTATTATTATTATTATTATTATTATTATTATTATTATTAT
>NC_063334.1:37910402-37928072 GCF_021869965.1 Rhincodon typus
ATTATTATTATTATTATTATTATTATTATTATTATTATTATTATTATCATCATCATTATTATTATTACCCAAAATTCCTCTGCAAATGACTCTCAGCCACCCTCTGATTTGCTGCCCTTCTTCACCGTCTCACGGAGGGTGTACTGTGGAGTTCTCCTGTTCAGTTGTGATGACTGTGGCGATGTCTCCCAGATTTTTTTTTTCTATTCATTTGTGGGATGTGGGAGTCGCTGGCTGGCCAGCATTTCTTGCCAATCTCTCGTTGCCCTTGAGAGGTGGTGGTGAGCTGCCTTCTTGAACCGCTGCAGTCCTCCTGCTGTGGGTTGACCCACAATGCTGTTAGGGAGGGAATTCCAGGATTTTGACGCAACGACAGTGAAGGAACAGTGATATATTTCCAAGTCAGGATAGTGAGTGACTTGGAGCGGAACTTGGAGGTGGTGGTGTTCCCATATGTCTGATGTCCTTGTCCTTCTAGATCAAAGTGGTTGTGGGTTTGGAAGGTGCTGTCTGAGGATCTTTGGTGAATTTCTGCTGTGCATCTTGTAGATAGTACACACTGCTGCTACTGAGCGTCAGTGTTGGAGGGAGTGAATGCTTGTGGATGTAGTGCCACTCAAGCGGGCTGCTTTGTCCTGGATGGTGTCAAGCTTCTCGAGTGTTGTTGGGGCTGAACTCATCCAGGCAAGTGGGGAGTATTCCATCACACTCCTGACTTGTGCCTTGTAGATAGTGGTCAGGCTTTGAGGAGTCAGGAGGTGAGTTACTTGCCACAGTATTCCTAGCTTCTGGCCTGCTCTTCTAGCCACTGTGTTAATGTGGTGAGTCCAGTTGAGTTTCTGGTCAATAGTAACCCCCAGGATGTTGATAGTGAGGGATTCAGTGATGGTAACACCATTGAATGTCAAGGTACAGTGGTTAGATTGCCTCTTATTGGTGATGGTCATAGCCTGGCATTTGTGTGGTGCGAATGTCACTTGCCACTTGTCAGCCCAAGCCTGGACATTGTCCAGATCTCATTGCATGTGAACATTGACTGCTTCAGTATCTGAGGAGTCACAAATGGTGATGAACATTGTGCAATCATCGGCGAACATCCCCACTTCTGACCTTATGATGGAGGGAAGGTCATTGATGAAGCAGCTGAAGATGGTTGGGCCTAGGATACTACCCTGAGGAACTCCTGCAGAGATGTCCTGGAGCTGAGATGATTGACCTCCAACAACCATGACCATCTTCCTATGTGTCAGGTATGACTCCAACCACCAGAGAGCTTTCCCCCCTTACCCGTTGATTCCAGTTTTGATGCCACACTCGGTCAAGTGCAGTCTTGATATCAATTGCTGTCAATCTCACCTCACCTTTGGAATTCAGCTCTTTTGTCCATGTTTGAACCAAGGCTGTAATGAGATCAGGAGCTGAGTGGCCCTTGCGGAACCCAAACTGAGCGTCACTGAGCAGGTTATTTCTGAGCAGGTGCTGCTTGATAGCACTGTTGATGACACCTTCCATCACTTTACTGATGATCGAGAGTGGACTGATGGGGCGGTAATTGGCCAGGTTGAATTTGTCCTGCTTTTTGTGTACAGGACATACTTGGGCAATTTTCCACCTTGTTGGGTAGATGCCAGTGTTGTAACTGTACTGGAACAGCTCAGCTAGGATGATTCTCAGCCGCCCTTTGATTCGCTGCCCTTCTTCGTCATGGTAGTAGCATGCTCCTCTTGCAGGTTGTGGGAGATCAGGGAGACTTCCAGTGTCCCTGATCGCTTCACCTGTGAGAAGTGCACCCAGCTGCAGCTCCTGACAGACCGCGTTAGGAACTGGAGCTGGGTGCACTCAGGATTATCTGGGGTGCAGAGAATATCATTGATAAGAGCTACAGTGAAGTATTCACTTCTAAGGTACAGACTGCAGGTAGCTGGGTGACCACCAGAAATGGTAAGGGGGAAGGCAGATAGTGCAGGGTGCCCCTGTGGCCATTCCCCTCAATAACAGGCATACCACTTTAGATACTGTTGGAACGGATGACCTTTCAGGAGCTCGCAGCATCAGTCAGGTCAGTGACACTGTGACAGGTTCAGGGGGAAATGGTGCAGTCAGACAGAGCGATATTGATAGGAGACTCAATTGTGAAGGGGACAGAATGGAGATTCTGTGGCTACAGAAGAGACACCAGGATGGTGCGTTGCCTCCCAGTTTCCAGGGTCAAGGATGTCTCTGAGCAGTTGCAGAAGATTCTGAAGGGGAAGGGTGAACAGTCAGAGGCATTGTGCACATTGGTACAAATGACATAGGTAGACAAAGGGATGAAGTCCTGCAAAATGAGTATAGGGAGTTAGGCAAGAAGTTAAAAAGCAGGACCTCAAGAGTAGTGATCTCTGGATTAATGCCAGTGCCACGCCATTCTTGGATCATTGGGAACTCTTCTAGGGTAGAGGTGATCTATATAAGAGGGACGGGTTCCACTTGAACTGGAAGGGGTCCAATATCCTTGCGGGGAGATTTGCTAATTTTATCCGGGAGGGTTTAAGCTAGTTTCAGGGAGTGGGTCTCTGAATAAGAGAGGGGCTATTGAGAAGTCAGGGGAAAATACATTACCTATCGACAGCAAGTTTACTATTCAGGATAGCCAGCGGCACACTAAAGGGAAGGAATAGACTTTTGGTTTAAAGTGCATTGATTTCAACACATGAAGGCCTGCCTGGCAAGGCAGATAAGCTCAGAGCATGGATTGGTTCTGGGGACTGGGATATTATAACCATAACAGAAATGTGGCTGAGAAGGGCAGGACTGACAGCTCAATGCTCCAGGATATAGAAGCTACAGGTGTGACATAAGTACAAGTAAGCAAGGAGAGGGTGTTGATCTTTGGATAAGGGAGGACATAACAACAGTGCTTAGAGAGGATATTCTTACAGGGTCATCAAATGAGGCCATGTGGTTAGAACTTAGAAACAAAAAGGGGATGGTCACTCTGTTGGGACTGTATTATAGACCCCCCAAATAGCCAGCAGGTACTAGAGGAACAGATGTGTAGGGAAATTGCAGATACCTGTAGGAATAATCGAGTAGTATTGGTTGGAGATTTTAATTTCCCCTGTAATGACTAGGCCCTGAAAGGTTGAATTTCTCAAATGTGTCCAAGAAAGTTTTCTAAATCAATATGCAGTAAGCCCTCCTCGGGAGGGTGCAACACTGGACCTCCTTTTTGGAAACGAGGTCGGGCTAGCGACTGAAGTGTCAGCCAGAGAGCACTTTGGGTCCAGTGACCATGACTCTCTTAGTTTTAACACAGTTATGGGAAAAAGATAGGACAGGTCCACAGGTTAAGGTGCTAAACTGGAGCAAGGGCAATTTTGGGGCCATTAGGCAGGATCTAGCAGAAGTTGATACAGTGTGGACCTGGAGGAGCACAGCAGGTCAGGCAGCATCAGAGGAGCAGGAAAGTCGACATTTCAGATATATACCCTTTCAGATGCTGCCTGACCTGCTGTATTCCTCCAGCCTCACACTGTATTGACTCTGACTCCAGCATTTGCAGTTCTTGCTATCTTCTATCAGAACTTGATCGGGTGAGTCTGTTTGAAGGAAAAGGAATGACTGGCAAATGAGAGGCTTTTAAAAGTGTGATATCAAGAGTCCAGAGACAGTATGTTCCTGTTAGCGTGAAGGGAAAAGCTGGCAGGTTTAAGAATCCCTGGCTGATCCTGAGGGATGTTGAGGCTCTGGTCAGGAAAAAGAAGAAGGCCTCGTTTAAGCTATCGGGCTCAAGTGAATCCCTAGATGACTATTAAAAGTGTAGGACCACACTTAAGAGGGAAATCTGAAGAGCAAAAATAGGGTATGAAATGGATCTGACAGATAAAGGTTAAAGTTGATCCCAAGAGGTTCTGTAGCTATATTAAGAGTAAAAGTGTGGCTACGGAGAGAATAGGTCACTTTAAAGATCAGCAGATGTGTGGATCCACAGGAGATGGGGGAGATTTTTAATGAATATTTCTCCTCAGCGTTTACTGAGGGGAGAATCATGGATGCTAAGGAAATAAGGGAAACAGGTGGGGATGTTTTGAACTGCATACATGTTGCCAGAGAGGAGGTGTTTGCAGCCTTAAAGTACACTAAGGTGGATATGTTCCCTGGGCCTGATCAAGTCTATCCTTGGACATTGTGGGAGGCTAGGGAAGAAATTCCAGAGGCCCTTGTGGAGATTTTTGCTTCATCTTTAGCCACTGGTGAATTTCCAGAAGACTGGAGGGTGGCTAATGTTGTTCCATTGATTAAGAAAGGTAGCAAAGAAAAGCCAGGGAACTACAGGCCAGTGAGTGTAACATCAGTGGTAGGCAAGTTATTGGAGAGCATAATGAGGGACAGGATAAAACCAACATTTGGATAGTTAAGGTCTGATTTGGGATCGTCAGCATGTACTTGTGTGCGGGAAGTCGTGTCTGGCAAATCTTTTGGAGTTTTTTGAAGAGGTAACCAAGAGGATAGATGAGAGTAGGGCAGTGGATTTTGTCTATATTGACTTTAGTAAGGCCTTTGACAAGGTCCTGCATAGCAGGCTAGTCATGAAGGTTAGGCCGAATGGGATCCAGGGAGAGCTAGCTAATTGGATTCAAAATTGGCTCAAAGGTAGGAAGCAGAGGGTGATGGTTGAAGGTTGTTTTTTGTACTGGAGGCCAGTGTCTAGTGGTGTGCCACAGGAGTCGGTGCTGGGACCTTTGTTATTTGTTATTCACATAAGTGATTTGGATGTGAATGCACAAGGCATGATTAGTAAGTTTGCTGATGATACAAAATTAGGAGGTATCATTGATAGCAAGGAAGGTTATCAAAAATTACAGAGGGATTTTGATCAGATGGGGAGGTGGACTAATGATTGGCAAATGTAGTTCAATACAGATAAGTGTGAGGTGTTGCACTTTGGAAAGTCAAACCAAGGTAAGACTTCTACAATAAATGGTAAGATCCTGAGGAGTGTTGTGGAACAGCGGTACCTAGGAGTACAAGTATATAATTCGTTGAAAGCAGTGTCTCAGGTAGACAGGGTGGTGAAGAAGGTATTTGGCATGCTGGCCTTCATCGGTCGAGGCATTGAGTATAGGAGTTGGGATGTTACATTACGGTTGTATAAATCGTGATGAGGCCGCTCTTGGAGTATTGTGTACAGTTTGGTCACCCTGTTTTAGGAAAGACATAGTTAAACAGGACAGTATGCAAAGAAAATTTACGAGACTGTTGCCAGGACTAGTAATCCCAAACTAAACTAGTCCTACCTGCCTGCTCGAGGCCCATTTCTCTTCAAACCTTTCCTATTCATGTACTTATCCAAATGTCTTTTAAACGTTGTAATTGTACCATATCCACCACTTCCTCAGCAAGTTCATTCCACATGTGAACCGTCCTCTGTGTAAAAGAAATTTGGCCCTCATGTCTTTTTTAAAGCTCTCCCTCTTACCTTAAAAATATGCCCCCTAGTCTTGAAATCCTCCATCCTAGGGAAAAGACAACTACCATTAACTCTATCAAACTTCTCATTATTTTAGAAACTTCTATAGGGTCATCTCTCAACATCCCACGCTCCAGTGAAAAAAGGTTCCAGCCTATCTAGCCTTTTTTTTAATAACTCAAGCCTTCCATACCTGGTAACATCCTGGTAAATCTCTTCTGAACCCTCTCCAGCTTAATAGCATCGTTCCTACAACTGGGCAACCAGAACTAGACATAGTATTCCAGAAGAGGCCTCATCAATGTCCTGTACAACCTCAACATGACTTCCCAACTGCTATACTCAAAGGACTGAGCAATGAAGGCAAGCATGCCAAACGTCTTTTTAACCACCCTATCTATATATGACGCAAACTTCAAAGAATTATGTACCTACACTCCTAGGTCCCTCTGTTCTATGACACTACCCAAGGCTCTACCATAAATTGCATATGCCCTACCCTTGTTTGTTGTACCAAAACACAATACCTCACATTTATCCAGATTGAATGCTATCTGCCATTTTTTAGCCCATTGACCCATTTGATCAAGATCCCTCTGTAATCTTAGAAAACCTTCTTCACTATCTACTATGCCACCAATTTTGGTGTTGTCCACACATTTACAAACCATCTCTTCCATATTCTCATCCAATTCACTTATGTTAATGACAAACAGAGAGGACCCAGAACCAATCCCTGTGGAACATCGCTGGTGACAGGCCCCCAGTCCAAAAAGCAACCCTCCACCACCACTCTCTCCTGTACAATTATGTATCCAATTGGCAAGCTCACTCTGAATGTGCCCTAACTTTACCACTTAGTCTACCATGTGTAATCTTGTTGAAGGCTTTACTAAAGTTCAAGTAAACATGGTCCTTTATTAAACAAAGTTACAACATTAGCCACCCTCCAGTCATCAGGCGCCTCACCTGTAGTTATAGGTGATACAAATATTTCTGCAAGGGGTCTCGCAATTTCCTCCCTTACGTCCCACAACGTTCTAGCATACATTTGATCAGGTCCTGGAGATTTATCGCCTTTATTTTCTCTAAGACCTCCCAGACTTCGTCTTCTGATATATAAACTGATTTCAAACATCAAAATTTATTCCTCTATGTTCTCTATTCTCCATTTCTTTCTCCACAGTAAAAATTGACACAATATCTCTCTCGTCTCCTGGGGTACAACAGAAAGACCTGCAAGCTCTGGCCCTTTGACCAGCAGAGTGACTTCCTGTTTTCTTGTTTCACTGTGGTTGAAGTTTCTAAAGTGAACAAAGTCAGCTGATACAGAGAGGCATGGCCAATGTTGAGCATTCTCTAATTCAGGTGTTCCCATTCTTTGTCTCACAATTAGAACCTGAACTTCACTAAGTGCAGCATAGTGCATTTTGAATCAACAGCACTTTGAATTTTTGAAAAATTGAAAAGCAAATTAAGAATTGATGCATTTTTTAATCAGTGATAGGAAATAATCATGTGAGGTGTATGAAGTAGCCGTAACTCCGGTTTTCTCCAGTTTCTGCTCACTTTTTTCCACAGATTTGCTCCCTTAGTCTAACTCATTATTGTCTAAGATTAAATTTTGTCTCTCTTTCTAAGGACTTTTGAAACCTTGCTGTAGTGTTTGAACCAAAAGGAACCACATTTCTTTATTTGATTAATGCCTAATTTAACCTGTTGGTGTTTTTGTACTGACCTCTAACAGCTCTCATGTAGACCAATAGTGGGTGAACTTGCCATTATGCAACACTACCAAGGCGTTCAGAAATCTCACAGTGTTGTTGCTTATTCAGACTTCACTAAATATTACAGTAAATTATCAGCCTAACATTTGGGTTTAAATCTCTGGCATTGAATATCACTCTGGAACCTTCTCATTTTGATGTAAACCCAACCACTGAGTTATAATTGACCAGTTCAGGAAATTCTGCTGTCCTTCAGTGCTGCTAAAGCATATTAGTGAAAGCGTTTTCACCACTGAAATATACCTAGCTGGAGAAAAGTGTATTAGGGGCACAGTAGCCACATCCCTGAAATCCACTTCGATCTCAAACACTGGATACAATAACCATCGCCCTCCATTCCAACGGGTGGTCCTGTGCTTCCTTGAGTAGAGCAGTTATTTTGCTGATAGCTTCTTCCTTCTGGTCTCAGACCCATGTCATAAACATCATTATGACAAAGCTCCTTAGACATATGTTTCCGCAGCTATTACAGTCTATTTGCATAGTTAGCACATTACACCACAACATCTCCCTCCAAGTGTTTATCCCCATTTAAATTTTACACTGTTTTACACAGCATTCGACTCCTTTCCCCCTAATGTCTCTGTTCGTCTCTGCGTTTTCCTAAAATAAGCATAAAGTTCTTTTTGGAGCTTGTGTGTGGTTTCTGCCATTCAGCCTTGACTCATTTGTTATTGGTTATGCTACCATAATGTCTTCTTGAGGATGCCATTTTCTGTTTAGATAGGTTAGGTCGGTTGTTGCAATCTCACGTTCACGACACCCTCTCGCTGATGGTCCCTGAACCACACCTTCTCTCCCTTTTCCAACATGGTCCAATTGTTACACCTGTGCCTTTGGTTGAAGTTGTGGGCTTGGCCTGCTGTATTGCTTTCTCCTTTCTGCCATGTTTGTGAACCTACACAGTGATGCTTGTCATTACTGTAAATGAGAGGGAACTTAAGCTCACAGCCTGAAGACCCATTAAAAGCTTGCCTGGTGTGGACCTGTTTTGTCATGATGTAGAGCTGTTGTTGGATCGTATTAAATGAAAAATCTTTATTCTTTCTCAGAAAGTATTTTGTTCATGGAACATGTCTCTCACTCAGCTTCACTGTTGTCCTGAGGGAATCTCGATGATTTGTGACATGGACGAATCCATATGAGGGTGCAAAGGATTAGGCATACCCATTGGTGACTTGTGTCCCATTGTCAGAGACAATGTCTAGTGCCCCATTTGTGGAAAATATCCTCTTCAGAGAAGTGAGTTATTTTAGTTCTTCACCTCAAGCCATCCTGAAATCAACCAGGAGGGAAAAAGATTCTCCCCTGAATTCAAATCAACCAGTCCCAAAATAGTCTGATAACCTGGCTGGAAAGGAGGAAGGGATTTTCATCTGCTCCTGTACCAAGGTAGAGACCACATCCTTGAAGTAATATGAGAGACCAGGCATCATACAGATCACTGAATCCTCATTTCTGGATCACATTTTTGCAATTTTTTTTGCTATCAATAAAGTTGCTAGTGGGCTGTGGTCAGTTTCAATCTTACATGGGAGGCTAAAGTCACAGAAAAATTCTTGCATGCCAAAATTGCTTGCCCAGAAATGTTAAAAGCAGGATTTCACTGGTCCCTCCTTCCACCCGGGCCACAGTCTCATGTAATCATGGAAATATCGAGTCATAGAGTTTTCACAACATGAAAAAAGACCCTTTGGCCCATAATGTCCACACCAGTCATAAAGCAGCCATCTGTTCTAATCCAGTTTTCTGACTTGGCTCATAGCCTTGCTTTTTTATGGCACTTTAAGTGTTAATCAAAATACTTTAAATATCTTGAGGGTTCCTGCTTTTACCACCTCTTTAGGCAGTGGGTTACAGATACCCATCAAACTCTTGGTGAAACATCATGGCCTAGCTCCTTGTGCACATGCTCAGTACTGCTGATGGTAATGATAATGATGTTGAAGGCAGAGCTGTAGTTGATGAGCAGGAGTCTGACATAGGTATCCTTGATGTCCAGTTGTTTCATGGACGAGTGCAGGGCTAGGGAAATGGCATCTGCTGTAGACCGTAAGAAACTACAGGAGGTTGTGTGCACAGCTCAGACCATTACGGAAGCCAACATCCCATTCAGGGACTCCATTTACATGTCTCGTTGCTGTGGCAAGGCTGCCAACATCATCGAAGACCCAATCTCACCCCGGTAATGCTCTCCTACAACCTCTTCTGTTAGGCAGAAGATACAGATGTTTAAACACATGCACCAGCAGGTTCAAGAACAGCTAATTCCCTGCCATTATTAGTGTGATGAATGGGCACTCTAACTTCAAATAATGCTGATCTTTTTAATGTTGTCGCAAATGGACATATCTCATCATTAAGGATCTGTCTGGGAGTTGTGGGGCTGAGGGGGTGATATAGAGTTGTAAAGATGTACAGCATGGAAACAGACACTTCAGCATTAAGGGGAGGAGGGAATGGGGCATGGTGACATCATTATGAATTGCACACTGAGACCTCAAACTGTTATGTATCAGGGATTCCAATGCTGGCAGTTATGAACAAAGGCCACACACAGTTGACAGGATTGGCCATACTCATTTATCCACTTGGATCACTCATGTTCAGGTGATATAGAATCCCTACAGTGTGGAAGCAGGCCATTCTGCCCATTGTGTCCATACTGACCCTCTGAAGAGCATCCCACCCAGACCAACCCCCGCTATTCTGTCCCTGCAACTCTGCATTTCCCAATGTTAACTCACCTCACTTGCACATCCGTGGACATGTGAACAATTTAGCTGGCCAATCCACCTAACCTGCACATTTTAAACTGTGGGAGGAAACCAGAGCACTCAGAGGAAACCCATGCAGACACAGAGAGAACTCCACACAAATACTCACCCAAGAGTCAAATCGAACCCAGGTCCCTGGTGCTGTGAAGCAACAGTGCTAACCACATATATCCAACTAAAATCAGAGAGTGGCCAACAGTCAGTGCTGTAGGGCCAGAACCAGCAGTCAGGGGAATTGTCTATTGTTAGTTGGGGAGCTGCAAAGACAGTGGTCATGATCAAATCAGTCATGTCTAGAGACTGCTCCACGAATTTGTTCTGCAGGCAGGGCAAATACAGTCCTGGTTCATTCAGGAGGGTGCAAAGGGAGTCTTGTGCCCACCTGCTGGTGGGATGCTGGAAACTATGTTTGGCTTTCTAAAAAAGTGAAAGTGGATGCAGGAGGAGCAGGGTAATGTGTAAGACAAGAAGTACCCAACTTAAGCAGACATTGAAGCTGCAGAGCACATGTGGGGTGCACAGGAGGCATACAATATTCTGTCCCTGACTTCATTTTCTGGGGATGAGTGAGGTGTCGTGCTAACGCAAGCTCCATATGTCCTGGGATGTTGTGATGGAACTGTGCCGGATGCTGGAATGGGACTTGAGGGCTGCAGGAGTGCGAGGTCATCCTTTCCTAGTGGCTGCAAACCTGACAGCACCAGGAATTTCTGTGTGACTGGCTGTCTTCCTGGGAGCAACAGGTGACTTGTGTGGGATCTCTCAGTTGTGGACCCACAAATACATCAGGACAGTGACCAATGCCATACGTGTAAGGTTACACCAATTTATTTTCTCATAGAAGCCCTACAGTGTGGAAACACTTGGTCCAACAAGTCCACACTGACACTCCGAAGGGCATTCCACCCAGACTCATGCCCCCACTCCCCCCACACCCTATCTATGTAGCCCTGCACTTGCCATGGCTAATCTACCTAAACTGCACATCCCCGGACACTATGGACACTATGAGCAATTTGCAATGGCCAATCCATCTAACCTGCACATCCTTGGACTGTGGGAGGAAACTGGAGCACCCACTTCTGCCATGACAGAGTCAGTGTTGTGGAGAGCAGTAGGATTATGGAACATAGCTGTGTTCCCCCAGGTGCAGGTACGTTGACTGTACATACGTGACACTGATCATGCAATTTCACAATGCTGTGGATGCAATTTATCAACATGAATTTGATTCATGTTTAAATGGAGTGTGATTGACATTCCTATCTCTTGAGATGTGTGTCTGGTATCCTGGCTGCTGCCATGGCTCCTACATCATGGAGCATACTGTTGTATCTGGCATGTTTGAGAGTCCAGGGCCTTATGAGGCTGCTTACTGGGAACAGGAAATACCTCTTGTCACAGTGGTTCATGAGATCATTGTGCAGCACCCTAACTCATGTGGAGCACAGGTTTAAAACTACCCAGGGCCATGATGAAACAGACGATGGAGCTTCTTCAACTGGTCTGGAGAGGGGTGATCCAGGGTAGTCTGGACAGAGTGTACCACATCATTCTAGTGTGCTGTGCTCCACAGTGAGGTGATTTGCTGGATATTGAGGAACTGGGTGAACAGGAGCAGTCTTCCGAGGACACTGGGGAGGGAAAAGCTCCTTTGTGCATGATAGGGCTCAGCTGCTTCAGGTGCTACAAGCGAGACAGGACCAGACTGATACCCGATTCCAGTAGATGAGAGCTGGGTGCAGATGACCATCATGGAATGTAGAATAGTTGCTGGACATCATACCACATTTGATTGGCATTGTTGGGGGTTTTTGCTTGTGCTTGCTTTTGCTGGCTATAAATAAACGCTCATGCTTGGAATTGTTCAATAACTTGCCTGTACGTGATGATTTCCTACTGAACAGTGAAAAGATGTGGGTCTGCAATGGGTATCAGTGAAAGAATAGTGGGTGACTTAGAGAGTATTTGAATGAGGTGTTGCTAAGATCAGGTAACCTGTGTAACGTGGTGGTTGAACAGCGATTAGCTGAGATAATGGTATTGCATGTATGACAGAGTGTCAGCCACGCCAGCTATGTGCTGTGAACAGAGTGGTTTCATGGCTGCTGTGCCATAATGTTGCCAGTGAGAGGCATCAATGGATTGCCATCATGTGAACAAAACTGTGAACAGATGGCACAGGCTCAAAGGATACTCACTTGTAAGGGATATCCACTGAATGGAGAGTTGTTCCAGAAGTGGTATGCGGTAAGATGGAGATGGAATCAGGCATGAGGGACACCCGGTAGATATTGAGCTGAGTTTGGCAAATAGAGCGAGAAATCTTGCTATGCGTTGCGGGCGAAGACCCTTCTAAAAAAACTCAACACAACTTGCCAATCAGCCAAAAAAAAACATAAATTTCAGCTGATAGCGATAAAAGCTGGTCTCAGTTATAGTACCATAATTCTACTATTGATGACTTAAAAACACATGCAAGAATGGGCAAACTCTGTTTGGAACACAAGATTAATAACAAAAGAGCTTGCAGTATATAACACACCATTGGGTTCCATGTTGAATGTTAAAAAGCATTTCTAAGTTTTGAAGTGTTTTATCTGATCAACCAGAAAAGGTCAGAACATTCCATTACATGAAATAAAGAGTGCAGTTGTTGCAAATAGAAAGAACACAAGATCTACCTCTATACTGGCACATGAGACAGATCATGTGTTCAGGTAAAAATGTCAAGAAGAAGGGGAAAGAAGCAAAAGAAAAAGCGAACGAAGAGGACAAGCCCAGGCACATGAGTCCGGGCGCTGCCTACTTCTCTGCCGCCATCTTGTCTTCTTGCCCTAATACTTTATTGCATTTGTTAAGAACCATCTGTTCAGAGGTGACATTGTTAGTTAATTAAACAAATAAAGTATACAACCATGATAACTGAGGATGGTTCATTGATACCAGAGGGCAAACAGGCTGTTGACATGGAAAGTATCGGTTTTGTTAAAGCTGTGGAGGCTGGTTCCTGCTGTTCAGTCAAGGTGTTAGGAAACTCTTCCCAGGGTCTTCCTTGTATTCTTCAGGTCCATCTTCCATCCAAAGAAGACAGCTTCTGAACAGGACTAACCTCTGTACCTGGGCACTTTTGATATTCCTTCTTTCTAGGAACTGGTCACTATGTTGTAGAGTCATAAAGCATTGAAACAAGTCCTTCAACACTACTCGTCCATGCCAACCAGGTTTCCTAAACTGAACTAGTCTCAATTTGCTATCGAGAGGAGAAAGGATAGGGGAAAGGCAACTGAATTATTGAACCTGTCTCACCTGGAGTTGCTCTGATGCCGGCACATCAGCACACTCTTCCATTTATTCCCCCACCCCAGCCCACATCAAACTCACAATCTTCCAGAGAATGAGGACAAAGAGTAAAGAGTAGCATCCCATCGAGCAACACACTTTGAAAAATTTATCCCTGAGCCCTGCAGGCAATCACGCAAACTCTGGGAGAGCATGCCTGAACAATGGGTTCTATCTCCCACCATCCTTCTATATGGAGAGCAGTCAGGAAATACATGTCTCCTTGTCAGAAAGAGAGATAGGACTGAGAGACACTAACTAGTGTACAGATATCTCCCTGAGAGAGAGCAGAGACTGAGAGACACTATTCAGTGTACAGATGACTTCCTGAGAGAGAGAGGGGTTACTGAGAGACCCCAGTCACGATTCTGTAATATCTCTGAGAGGGAGAGGTAGCTGAGGGGGCTTTGGTAGCTCACTGTATTGTGAAGGGTCGGACAGGTGGGATTGCTGGCTGGGAAAAGGTTCATAGGATACTCAGCTCCGCAATTAATGTCTGTTGGCTGATATTTCATTGCCTGTTGATTGACACTTGGCCAATCTGTCAGGGAAGCTGATTCATGGGGAGAGCAGACTGTTATCTGCTTCAAAAGGAGCCAAACATTACTCTGCTAGGTCCAAGAGGCTGGTCAGAAAATATATACAAATCCAGGGTCCACGATGTACAGCTCACTTCAGCTGGAGACAAACTGTTCACATCAAGCATCAATAAATTGTTAATCCTTTTGGCCAATGATTATGGGGCAATGACTCATGTTTCCAGGATGACTGTTGTCCCCTTGCCCACCTCCATTGGTTTTCATTCCTTCTCAGAACATAAACTTCATATTTCCCAAATACTGCATGAATAATAGGATAGTGTGCCACCTAGTAAATTTTTACCTCATGTTTGTAGAAGATTAGTTATTACTGTGACACACTGAAATCAGGTCTCATTCTACACAGGGAAAAATAAAAAAACACCTAATGAGAACGGTTTTAAAGGGGACCCTGATTTTCAACATCATGTAGAATGGCTCCCCCAATCCTGCCACTGGTAAAATACCAACAGTGGTGTGAGGCAGCCCTTAAATGGACATCAATGAGACACACATTGACCCAATTGCCCCAAGGCAAAACCCACTGAGGTGGGAAATCAATGGAGACCCCAGCTGCTCCCACTAGACTCCTCCAAGGTAGTCACTGCATGTAAAATTAAAGCCCAAACTTGAGTATGTTCAATTTTACCTGCCAGTAGGCCCTCTCAATTCTGTTATTATTCTCCTTGGCAGTTACTGAATGTCTATGCTTTGTATTGTCTGAAAATTTTGTACTTATGCTTGGCATCTCCAAGTTCATGTCTTGAACATTTCTAATATGAGGCAGCTGTACACATACTGATCTCTGGAGAACACCACTAAAACATTTGAGAAATTCCACATTTCACCAGGAGCCCTGCACCCAATCACCATGTTATCCGAGCAGTATTTGGGTGATTAAAGATTCTAATATTGCTTAATGTTTTAACAAAGATCTGTAGCTTGGGTTGTGGTTGGAGTTGTTGGTTGGTTCACCGAGCTGACTGGTTTTCATGCTAACGTTTCGTCTCCCTTCTAGGTGACATTTTCAATGCTGTCTAGCCTCCATTGAAGCTTCAACAGAGGCTAGACAGCACTGAAGATGTCACCTAGAAGGGAAACAAAACGGTTGCACAAAAACCAGTCAGCTCGGCGAACCAACAGCCCTAATTCTAATATTCTACTGTATACTTCCCTCCACTCTGAAGAATAAATCTTAACCACCACTCTTTGCTTTCTGTCTGTTACTCAATATTGCATCAATGCTGCCATTGACTATTTAATCCCCTGCATTTTAATTTTAATAACAAATCTATGTACAAAGATGTTTCCAGCAAGGTCAAAGCCAAGAGTCTCTGCAAAAGGAAATGGAATGAGGGCACACCACCCCTTGTGTTTTATCCTAGCTTCTGGTCTGCTGGGAAGCATTCAGTGTTTTTGCACCATTGCTTTCATTGCTAGTTGAAAGAGGGTGAACTGATGCAAATATACCCTCTCTTCTTAGTGCAGAGTATTACAAGAACACTCAGAAAACAGACTGAGCTAGAACTGCAGGATGTGCCAAGTCTCCCAGGATCAGGATTATGTTTACCATAAGCCTCCAACATGTTTGCAACCATTCACGAGGTATGGGTGTCATTAGGCACAGCATTTATTGACCACTCTGATGTAACTGAATAGTTTGCTGGGCCATTACAGAGGTAGTTTAGTGTCAACCACATTGCAGCAGATCTGAAGTCACATGTAAGTTAGACCATGAGGACAGCAGAATTCCTTCCTGAAATAATATTAATGCACCAAGTGGACATTTACACTAAACCAGCAGTTTTATGGTCACCGTAATCAATCCTAGCTGTTTATTATTGATTTATTTAATTATGTTCAATTTAATCTTAAATTCTGCAGTTGGATTCGATCTCATGTCTCCAGATTGTTAGTTCAAGAACCTGGATTATTATTTTTCCACAGGCATAGCCACAATTCTTGTTTCATGTTTTCATGGCATGTGAGGATCTCTGGTGATGCCAGAAAGGTTGCCTATCAAAATTACCATTGAGAAGGTGGTGGTGAGCAGCCATCTTGATAACCTGCAGTCATGGAGTCACAGTCATAGAGTTATACAGCAGAGAAACAGACCTTTTGGTCCAACTCATCCATACCAACCAGATATCCTAGACTGATCTAGTCCAATTTGCTAGCATTTGGCCCATATCCCTCTAACCCTTGTTAGAGGGATGGTGGATCGAGCGTGGGCTGGAGCGACGGTGACGGATCAAGAGTGGGCCAGTTCAGCGGTGAGAATGGGCCGGTGAGGCAGCAGCAGTTGGTGGTGAGAATGGGCCGGTGAGGCAGCAGCAGTTGGTGGTGAGAATGGGTCGGTGAGGCAGCAGCAGTTGGTGTTGAGAATGGGCCGGTGAGAAAGGAGCACTTGGTGGTGAGAATGGGCCGGTGAGACAGCGGCATTTGGTGGTGAGAATGGGCTGGTGAAAAGACAATGGCAGCGGCGGCCTACTGAGATAGGACTTGGGACTCTGAGGTCTGGACTTTTCTTTTTTTCTTGCTTACCTTTTGGCTCTGTTAAGTCTTTTAATTCTGGTTTTTGTAACCCAGTTGGCGCCAGTGAATGGCGACTTTGTGCACTTTTCGTTGTACTGACATATTCCTATACTTAGTACATGTGAGAAATAAATAAATCTAAATCTAAATTTTGAGTCCAGTATGACTCTTTTTCAAACTACCATAAACATTTCAAATCATACTGGACTTGAAACATTAACTCTATTTCTGTCTCCACAGATACTGCCAGACCTGCTGAATTTCTCCAGCATTCTCTATGTTTACTTCAGATTACCAGCATCTGCAGTACTTTGCCTTTACTGCGAAGACAGGAGGTGAGTTACCCCCTACAGAATTCCTAGTCTGTGACGTACTGTTGTAGCCGCTGTAATTATTTGGCTGGTCCGGTTCGGTTTCTGGTCACTGATATTGCCCAGGATATTGACTGGGAAATTCAGTGATGGTAATAGGACTGAATATCAAAAGGAATAGTATGGTTCTCTTTTGTTAGATTTTGTCTGACAGGTAGTTCATACAGGACCTGCTTTATTTGGCAAGTATTACTGAGCCTATCATTGTAATGAACATTTAAATTGCTCAGCCAGAATGTATTCTGTGTCCTTGCTACCCTCACTGCTTTCTCTAGACGAGGTCTAATGTGTAGGAATGTTGATGTATTGGCTAAGGAGAGCTTTGGAGGATAGCCAGTGGCAATCAACAGTATGTTTCTGTATCCCTGTTTGACCAAAGGCCATGAGACATCATGGAGTCCAAGGTCTCGTTTCAAATTGAATGACACCTCAGCTGAATCTGTCCAAACCAATGGATAGCGATGGGTGTGCCTGAGACAGACAGACCGCCGAACCAAATCAGCTTTTTCTACCTCTGTATTTTCAACACAGTAAAACCAAACCATCAAAGATCCCCAAACAGTCACTCTCCTGGTTCCGAACCAGACTTTGGAAAACCAATCCTAGACATTGCAAATAAGTAATTTCCAGACACTGGTTTATACCTTAAACCAAAACCTTAATTAGTTAATTAATACACAATAAATATAGCAGAGAGAACACTCCAACAGCTGATTATTATATTAATCAGATAAGCTGATTAATGCCTGTGCTTTAAATCCAAAACATTTGTTTCCAGCCCTAATTCACACAAAAGGCAGACAAACAAAGACAGTTATGGATAAATAA
>NC_063334.1:37933072-37972640 GCF_021869965.1 Rhincodon typus
TGCTGCTTGGCCTGCTGTGTTCATCCAGCCCTGCACCTTGTTGTCTCAAAAAAATTTGAATTCTGCTTCTGCCCTTACAGACTGATCGACTCTTCCTGCAGCCTGAATTATCATTCAAATGCTGCAATCTTTTTGAACATGAGGTGTCTTCCAGACTCGAGGGAAACAATTCCCAGGTACTGACTTCATTAATCGCCAGTTTCTGCAATCTGTTTAAATAGAATGCTTTTCCTGGGCTAACTGTGTCTGTAAGAAGAGACAACAAGTTGCAGAGCTGGCTGAACACAGCAGGTCAAGCAGCATCATAGGAGCAGTAAGGCTGACGTTTCGGGCCTAGACCCTTCATCAGAAATGGCCTGTGTCTGTAAGAAAATTTTTAATCAAGGCTCTGCCTGCAATTAGCCTCCAGGTCTGGCCTCACAAAGAAACAAAGCTTGTTTGGTTTGTTCTTTTCCTTTCACCACAAGTTGTCCCAAAATCCACAAGTAACACACTCTGCCCTGTGCCTTCCTACTCCTTATCACATTTTCTTATTGTTGCACAGAGTGCATCATAACAATGGCTTCTCTTCTCTCATAGAACATAGAACAGTACAGAACAGTACAGGCCCTTCGGCCCACGATGTTGTGCCGAACTTTTACCCTAAACCTAAGGTCTATCTAACCTCCACCGCTACCTTATACTATCATCCATATGCCTATCTAATAGCCGCTTAAATGCCCCTAATGAGGCCAAATCCACTACCCTCTCCGGCAATGCATTCCACGCCCCTACCACTCTCTGAATAAGAACCTACTTCTGACGTCTCCCTGATATCTACCTCCTTTCACTTTAAAACTATGTCCCCTTGTAAAAGCTACCTCCACCCTAGGAAAAAGTCTCTGGCTGTCTACTCTATCTATACCTCTGATCATTTTGTACACCTCTATCAAGTCACCTCTCATCCTTCGTCGTTCTAAAGAGAAAAGCCCTAGCTCTCTCAACTTTTCCTCGTAAGATCTTCCCTCCATTCCAGGCAACATCCTGGTAAATCTCCTCTGCACCTTTTCCAACGCTTCCACATCTTTCCTGTAATGAGATGACCAGAACTGGACACAATACTCCAGATATGGCCGAACCAGGCTTTTGTATAGCTGGAGCATTACACTGGAACCTCTGGTGTTCTCTAAGAATCTCTTCCCATGCCTGTTTTTCATCAATATGGTGTCTCTCAGTGACTTCAACCAAAAATATACTATCAGGTGCTGCTTTATACGATCACCACTGCTAGTATTGTGTCTCGTCAGGTTTGTGTGCCTACACTCTGATAGGCTGCTGCTTTTTCTCTGAATTAACACATTTCTTGGTTTATTTTGACTTGTTCAGGGAATGTAGGTATTGCCAGCTGTGCCAATATTTATTGCCCATCGTAATTGTCCTTGAGAAGGTGGCCAGGAGTAGCGATCTTGAACAACCAATGTGATGTTTGGGCACCGCAACAGTGATGTTAGGGAGGGAGTTCCAGGATTTTGAGCCAGTGAGACTGAAGGAAATGTGATATATTTTCAAGGGAGACTATTTAGTGGCTTGGAGAGGAACCTGTAGGCGAATCGGTGCCCATTTTTCTAAATGGTAGTGTTGTGGATTTGGCAGTTTGAGGAGAAACACAAGATATTTAAATCATTCGATAAAGATGACTCCAATTTGTATACTTGAATCATTAAAGAATGATTGGAGTGATTAGCTCTTGGATCCCCTACAGAGTCCGAATGGCTGAAGCTGATCAATTGTGAGCTGCAGTAGAGTGTCTGGTGGTCATCCTGGTAAATACACTGATGCTGTCTTGTGTGGTACCTGGAAGCTACAAAGCTACAGATGTGTTACAGATCTCTGTGATCATGAAATTATAAGAACATTAGCTAAGTATCTGCTTGAGCACTCATTTTCATTCTCTCTCTATTACTCTGATGAGCACCAAAGTCTGTTTCTCCCAGCCAAGGTTGAGTAATAATCATTAATCTCTAACAAGATGAGTGTTTATCCATCTCTTATACACATTAGCATGGCTGTTATTGACCAGTGAAGCAGGAATACAGGGATTGAGCACGACTGTTGTGGTACAGTTGTTGTGTTCCTACCTCTAAGCCAGGAGGCCTGGGTTCATGACTCTCCTGCTTTGGAGATATGTAATAACATCACTGAACAGGTTGATTAGAAAATATTTACAGGTGTTGAGTTAAGAGCTCTTGTTGGGAAGTGGTAGTGTCCTGCCTCTGAGACAAAAGTCCTGGATTGAAGTCTTACTTACACCAGCTGTGTATCCTAATATATCTGAACAAGTTCCTTTAACATATAGAACTTTAATAGCTCAGGAGGTATAGTGTCAGATGCTTATTCTGAGTGTCAAGGGGTTGAGTCCCTATTTGGGCAACTGTGTTAATCTCAGACACAAATACAGAAATTGCGGGAAAAGCTCAGCAGGTCTTTCAGCAACTGTGGTGAGAAACCAGAGTTAACGTTTTGAGTCCAGACTACTGAGCTTTTCCAGCAATTTCTGTTTTTGTTCTGATTTCCAGCATCTGCAGTTCTTTTATTTTTTATTTAGTATATAACGCACTGCCACATCTCTTCCAGGCAGCTCAAAATGAAGAAGTTCTGCTCCTCTCTCCAACAGGATTTCCATTTGAGTCTTCTCTCTAATCCACTGTCATTAATTTCGCCGTCCCTGCTGGTGTTTGACAAGGTATTTGCTAAAAGACCTGCTGAGCTTTTCCAGCAATTTCTGTTTTTGCTGCAATTTCCAGCATTCACAGTTCTTTTGGTTTTTATCAACTAATCTCAGGTAGTTCTGTTCACTTAGAATACCAATTAAATAGAAAATCCACCATTCTGAAGAGTTTCTTCGCCCAGCTAAAGATGATTAGTGAACTTGCAGTAAATATGATCAGTTTAGGTCTGTTATGGTGCAGTGGTAGTGTTCCTACTCCTGGGCTAGAAAACCTGGGTTCAAGTCCAAATTGCTCTAGAAGTGCATCGTAACATGTCTGAATAAGTTGATTAAAGGAAATATATATCTACAGGGAATGATTAGGGACTCTTTTGCTGCTGCGGGTAGTATCCCCACCTTTGAGTCATAATGTATCCGAACTTGTTGCATAACAATACCTGTGGGCTTTGTGGTGCAATGGTAGTGTCCCTAGCTTTGTGTCTCTGAGTTCAAGTCCCACCTGCCCTGGACATGTGTCACAACATGCCCAAGCAGACTAATTAAAATAGATGTCATCAAATTTGTTTCCTGATCACTAATGAATATTTTGCACATTTACTGTCCAAAAATTGTCATTTGGATTCGAAAGAAAATAAAATGTTAGATACAAAATTGCCCTAAGAAAATGCAGAGTGGCAAGGAGAATAAACATAGAATTAAATCCCACACTCCAGATGATTCTAGGTTCAATACTCACTCAGTACTGAGTTAGATGAACTCAGCCATACAGTTAATGATAGGGCCCTGGGTAATGTTGTAGAACAGAGAGACCGAGGGGCTCAGGTACATAATTCTTTGAAATTTGTGTCACATGTCGATAGGGTGGTTAAGAAGGCATTTAGCATGGTTGCCTTCATTGCTCAGACCTTTGAGTTGTAGGAGTTGGGATTTCATGTTGAGGTTATACAGGAGGTTGGTGTGGCTTCTTCTGGAGTATTGTGTATAGGATTCTGGTTGCCCTGCTATAAGAAGGATGTTAGTAAATTGGAAAGGGTTCAGAAAAGATTTACCAGGATGATGCCAGGAATGGAAGGTTTGAGTTATAAAGATGGGCTGGATAGACTGGGATATTTTTCACTGGACCATAGGAGATTGAGGGGTGACTTTATAGAAGTTTATAAAATCATAGATAAGGTGAATAGATGAGTCTTTTCCCTAGGTGGGGAGTTCAAAACTAGGGGGCATATTTTTAAGGTGAGATAAGAAAGATTTTAAAAGGACATGAGAGGCAACCTTTTTACATAGAGAGTGGTTTGTATGTTGAATGATCTGCCAGAGGAAGTGGTAGTTGCAGGTACAGCTACAACATTTAAAAGACATTTTGATGGGTACAGGAATAGGAAAGGTTTGGAGGGATATGATTCAATGAGCTGGTCAGTGAGGCCTCAGTAACCTTGGAAATAGGTGGGAAATAAATCAATAATTTCTAACTCTCCATTGTTCAGTGACTCCTGTTGATATTGAGTTTCTGCATGTTTCAGAACAAAAAAAAATACATTTTATGAATTCAGGCTCCTGACAAGAACTTGCAGCAGTTCACTTTGGAATCAGGGCACAGAGTTCAGCAGATCCTGCAGAGTTTCCAATCCACAATGACTGAAAAATCCTGCACAGTTTGATGTTCTCATTCCCAAATTCCCACAGTAAGTGCTGACGATAAGAGCAATTTCTTAAAATGTCTTCTGTAGCTGATAGTAAAATAGTTTTAATAAGATCCATGTCAAGGACTTGTAGTCACACAGCAGTGGTAAAACAATTTTAAAGACAGAATTCAAATTGTTCAGTATTGTGGCGTTTTCTACTGGACGTGATGCATAATTCTATAGGAGTCATCAGGAATTCCAAAAGACCTCGTATTTGGTGCGTTGGCTTAAGCACACTTCAGACAACTTTCATGCCCAAACTCCTCCATGATCCTGCACTCCCTGAACCTATTTTATGTAGTGTCTTATTGTGATTGTACACATTCTCTTATTGAGAATCTGTTTGAGAGACATATTTATTATCTAATTTTTACAGTTTTTTTCATGCAGAAGACGTCAAGAATTACATAGATTCAATACAGGTGTGCAAATGCTGAAATGTATGCCAGAGAAATATATTAAAATTCATTGAGGAGATAATAAGCAAGTCAAATAAAGGGGAACCAACAGATTTAATGTATTTGGACTTTCAAAAAGTATTTGATAAGATATCACACATGAAGCTACTTAACATGATAGGAGCGCATCATTTCAAGTACTATGTTAACATAGATTGGTTGACCAACAGGAGACAGAGAGTTGAGATAAAGAGAGCATTTTCAGAATAGGGAACAGTCACTAATAGAATACCAAAGAGACCAATGCTGAGGCCTGTGGCGATACTATGGCTTTAAGAGGTATATTTTGTCCTTTTCTTTATGAAGAGAGGTTGAGATAGAGGAGGAGAACGGTCTGTTCCAAGCCAATAAGGTAAACAGCTTGTGAGGCCTTAGGGTTTTTTTAAAAAGTTGTAACAATTTTTATAACAAATAACAAGAAGCAGCATGAAAGGGTGGGGTGAAGCTCCTACAGGACCAGGATTTCAGTTTAACTTTCTTTAGCTGCTTTACATCTCTCCCTGCTATGGCAAAATATTTGTGTTTTCTCTCTCTCTCTCTCAAAAGTTTTCTCTTGATGTTCTTTTCTCCTGGACTAGAGAATTGCATGTGAGACCATCTATTTTACTGCATTTCCCTTTGTCAGGCATATGTACATGGGATGTTACTATATTGGAACAATTGCTGTTTAGTAGTTAAACAATCTGTTATTCTGTTAAGTTTTCCAGTCGTGTTGTTATCCTAATTCTTCTTTTGTTTATATTTCAACTATAGTGTAAGAATAAAGTGTGTTTTGCTTCAAACCTAGTAGTTTGACCAATCAAATTATATCTGGAATACAACACCTCACACTTTCCTTTTAAAAATAAGAAAAAGTTGGTGTCTAGGCTATCTTCTTAATATATTTTAAAGGGTTTGGCCTGGTCCATAGTAGGCCACAATAATTTACAATATACATTAATGATTAAGATAAGTGAAGTGAATTTACCATCATCAAATTTGCAGATGGCACAAAAATAGGTGGGAGGTCAAGTGGTGTGATGACACAAAGATTCCATGGATGGACTTGGACAAGTGAATGGGCAAAAACTTGGCAAATGGAATATATTGTTGGAAAAATGTATGGTTATGCATTTTGGCAGGATGAATAGAAGAGCTGAATATTATTTAAATGGAGAAAGACTGCAGAAAGCTGCAGCAAAGAGGGATTTGGAGACTTAAGCATGATTAACAGAAAAACTAGCATCCAAGTTCAGCAGGCAATAGGGAAGACAAATAGTATGGTTGGCCTTTATTTCAAAGAGAACGGAGTATAAAAACAAAAATTAAAAATACAAGTATTAGTCAGATCTCACCTGGAATACTGTGATTCGTTTTAGTCCCCTTATCTGGGGAATGATATACTGCCATTGGAGGCAGTACAGAGGATGTTCATTCAGCTGATACCAGATATGAAGGGATTGTCTTATTAGCATAGAATGAGTCAGTTGGGCCTATACTCATTGTCATATCAAAGATTGAGTGCAAACCTATTGAAACATAAGAGATTCTTCAGGATATTGACAGGGTAAATGCAGAAAAGTGGAAGTGTCTTGCACCAGAGGGCATAATCTCAGAATAAGGGTTGCACATTTAATAGCATAAGACCATAAGATATGAGAGCAAAATTGGCCCATCCGTGCCATTGAGTCTATTCCATCATTCTATTATGGCTGGTTTATTTCTCAACCCCATTCTCCTGCCTTCTTCTCATAACTCTTCATCCCCTTACTAATCAAGAACCTATCTATTTCAGGCTTGAATACATTCAACGACTTGAAATCCACAGCCTTCAGTGGTAATGAGTTCCACAGGTTCATGACCCTCTCACTGAAGAAATTCCTCCTCATCTCAGTTCTAAAGGATCATCCCTTCACTCTGAGGCTGTGCCCTCGGACCCTAGTCTCTTCTACTAATGGAATCATCTTCTCCATGTCCTCTCTATCCAGGTCTGTCAGTATTCTAAGTTTAAATCAGATTCCCTCTCATCCTTCTAATCTCCACTGAGAAAAGACCCAGCGTTCTCCACTATTTCTCGTATGACAAGCCCTTCATTCCTGAGATTATTCTTGTGAACATTCTCTGGACACCTTCTAAAACCAGTACATCCTTCCTTAGATTCAGGGCCCAAAACTGCTTCCAATATTCCAAATGTGGTCTGACCAAACCCTAATACAGCCTCAATAGTATATTTCTGCTCTTGTATTCTAGCCCTCTTGAAATGAATGCTAATATTGCATTTGCCTTCATAATTGCCAACTGAACCTACATGTTAGCCTTAAGAGAATCCCGAACTAGGACTGATGAGTTGCTTTGTGCTTCAGATTTCTGAAGCCTTTCCCCATTCAGAAAACAGTCTATGCCTCAATTCTTCTGACCAAAGTGCGTGACTTTCCCCCAATGTATTCCATCTGCCTTTTCTTTGCACAACCTCCTAGCCTGTCCAAGTCCTTCTGCAGCCTTCTCATTTCCTCAACTCTACTTGTCCCTCCACCTAACTTTGTCTCATCTGCAAACAAAACAACAATGCCTCTGTTCCTTTGTCCAGATCGTTAATGTATAATGTGAATAGATGTGATCCCAACCCCGACACCTGCTAACAAATGTTTTACAAACATTGTTAACAGCAAAGCCAAAACCAAGAGTCTTCAATAAGAGATGGGATGAGGACACACCTCCCTTCAGTTTTATCCTAGCTTCTGGTCTGCTGGGAAGCATTCAGTGTTTTTGCCTCATTGCTTTCATTACTAGTTGAAACAGGGTGAACTGATGCAAATATACCTTCTGTTCTTAGTTCAGAGTGTTACAAGAACACTTTGAAAACAAACAGAACCAGAAAGGCAGGATGTGCCAAGTCTCCCAGGATCAGGAGTATGTTTACCGTAAGCCTCCAATATGTTTTTAATCGTTTACAAAGTATGGGTTTCATTAGCAGGGACAGCATTTATTGACCACTCCAATGTAACTGAATAGTTTGCTGGGTCAATTCAGAGGGTAGTTAAGTGTCAACCGCATTGCCGCAGATTTGAAGTGACATGTAGGTCAGACCATGAGCAAAGCAGAATTCCTTCCTGAGGTAACATTAATGTATCAAGTGGATATTTACATGAAACCAGCAGTTTTGTGACTACCAGGATCAATCCCAGCTCTTTACTCCTGATCTATTTAAACTTATTTAATTTAAACTTACATTCTCCTATTGAATTTGAACTCACATCTCCCAAACATCAGTCCAAGCATCTGGAAGATTGCTCCACTAACATAATCATTATTCCTGCTTTATATTTTCATGGGCTATGAAGATCAGTGGTAATTTTTTTTTATTCATTCTTGGGACATGGGTATTGCTGGCTGTCCAGGACTTATTGCCCATCCCTACTTGCCCTTGAGAAGGTGATGGTGAGCTACCCTCTTGAAGCAGTGTAATCACTATGCTTTATCTATACCCATAGTGCTACTGTGGACTAAGTTCCAAGGTTTTGATCCAGTGACAGCAAAGGAATGGCTATATATTTCCATATTATTTCTTGCATGGCTTGCAGGGGATCTTGTGGGTGGTGGTGTTCCCATGTATCTGCTGCTCCTGCCCTTGTAGGTGGTGGAACTTTATATGGCACTATTGCAGGGTCATTGGTGAGTTGCTACAGTGCATCTTGTAAATCGTACACAGAGCTGCCACTAGGCATCAGCGTCGAGGAAATGACGGTTTAAGGTGGTGAATGGGGTGCCAATCAAGTGGCTGCCTTGAATAGTGTTGAACTGTTTTAATATTGTTTGAGCTATAGTCATCCAGGAAATTAGACAGCACTCCATCAGACTCATGTCTTTTGCCTTGTAGATGGTGAAAAGTTTTAATGGTTCACTCCTAGCACAGTAAAATTGAACATCCTTACCTGGTTTTCAACATAGAGACATCTACTTTTACCTGCAGTCTCAGTAATGGCAGTCTCCATTGCTGGCACTGCCAAGGCTGTCAAGCTGCTACTACCATGATTGGTCCAGTACCTCTGAGATAGGACACTGCCTCATAATTGACCGTAGTCTGTAAGATTGCTCCCGTGGTGTAGAAAACTTGATCAACAATTCTATTCAAGGCATTTTGAACACTCCACAGTTAATTAAGCTTATGGGACATATTCAGTTTTGATCATTTTATCAAGGTATTTTCATCTGGCACTTATTAGGACAATTTGCAAGATACCAATATAAAGGGAAAACAAGACTTAATTTTCTGGGAGTTGAATGCTGATTGGTTGGTAAATGGACTCTGATTGCTAGAGATCTTGCCATGACAAATATAATAGTTAGATGATAACTGACAATAAATTGCAATTTTTTGTTTAAAATCAAATTATTTCTCACTGTATAGTACACAAATACATAGACAGGTCTAAGGCTGTCACTTTTGATCCTGAAAAGTGCTTAGTCCACGTCAAATTATCTGGGACGAAAAGGTATCTCAAACGTTTGACCAATAGATGAAGCTAGCTGTTTGATGCTGATCCTATGCCGTAACACGCTAATAGTCTTTAATTCTATTCATGAATTAGGCAACAACCAAGGACAGATCTCTACTTCCATAACCATACATGCATGAACAGAAGATCTATCACAGTGCTGTGCCAGTGTCCCCACCTCTGGGCCAGAAGATTTATATTCAAAATTGTAATCCACAACTCCAGGCTAATGCTAAGCAGACATAGTTTAAATCTCACTATAGCAGGGGTGAAATCTGAATTTAATAAAAATCTTGAATTTTAGGATAGCCTAATGTAAAACTATCATATAATGATTGTCATAAAAAAATGTGGTTCACTCATGTCCTTTAGGGAAAGAAATCTGTTGTCTTACCACGTTTGGCCTACGTGTGACTTCAGACACCCGGCAATATGGTTGACTTTTAAATGGCCTAGCAAGCCACCCAGATCAAAGGGCACTTAGAATGGGCAATAAATGTTGATCTAGCCAGGATGAACAAATAAAAAAAACAGGTCAGTCATGGTCTTGTTGAATGGTGGGACAGGCATAAAGGGCCAAATGGCCAACTACTGTTCGGAGAAGCAGGAAACCTCCATCAACTACCATCTTCCAACAATTTTGTTCGGTAAGACTCTGCAGGATTTTGACTGAACAGCAATGAGCAAGCTGAAAACTAGGTGTGTAGATCATCTTTGAACTCAAAAGGTTATCATAATTCAAACAAGACAAAATTTAGTACAATGAACATGGAGAGCTAGTAGGCTGGAGAATTCATCGGTTACTGGAAAATAGAACTGTCAAAGTTTAATTTGTCTGTATATCATGGATGACAAGCTCAGATTGTGCTTTTCAAATATTTTGTTACACGGAATAGACGATCATAGATTAAATGTAATATTTGCTTTACCTACCAATGATGAAATGTATCTGCTGAGAATGATACTGGGCAAACATTAGAGAATGATACTAGGCATCATTAGAACCTGTGATCAATGCATTGACAGTGTAGCTAACTTACATTTTCTTTACCAACAGTCCCTTAAAAATCAAAATCACTTTCCACATCAGCATTTCCTCAAATTTGTTGGAATCTTTTAGCAAGGACATTGTCCTTACACATTGCAACTTCAGTGAAAACATCTATCTATTAAACCTACACTTACGATTCAATTGCTTGTTTTTACTACATCACCATGTGGGGATGTTAGCAAACAGAACAGGCATAGGAAGGCTGGAGATTGGATTGGGGGGAGATAGGTATGGGACTAGGAAACTTGAGATTGGGATGGGTGAGTAGATGACTTCATGGGGTGTGGTGCGGAAGATTATGTTTCATATGGGATGAGCTGGGTAGGGATTGGCCGGTGGATAGTGGCTTGGAGATGAGTATGTTGGACTGAGTTGGTGGGAGATGCTGGAGTTTGGGAGGCAGGGAGAGCAGGAGATATCTGAAGATCATGCCTGGGGGAGCTGGGGAACAGAGGGTTGAAGAATGCCAGAGGGCAGGCCAGGAACAGCACCAGGCTTATCTAAAAATAAGGTGTCAACCTGATGGAACCACAACACAGGATTATTTACATGTCAATCAGCATAAACAGCAAGTAATAGATAGGCCTAAGTGATCCCAATACCAACAGGTTAGGTCTAAGCTTTGTAGATCTGTCACATCCAGTAGTGAATGTTGCTGGATAATTAAACCACACACTGAAGGAGGCAGCTCAACAAATACCCTCATACTCAATGATAAGAGAGGCCCAACATTCACTGCAAATGAGATTGTAGAAGCATACTCCTGAGGTCACCAACCTCACGGGTGCCAGTCTTCAGACAGTTTGAGTTGCGCCAGATGTTATCAAGGAACAGCGGAAGACACTGGATATTGCAAAAGGTACGGGCTCTGAAATCATCCTGGCAATTCTGTTGAAGACTTGTGTTCCAGAACAAGCCATGCCCCATAACCAAGCTGTTCAAGTACAATTATAACACTGGGATTTACCCAGCAAGATGGAAAATCATCCAGGTTATGTCCTATGCACAAAAAGCAGGACAAATCCAATCTATTCTAATCATCAGCATAGCGATTGGAATTCTCATTGAGAATTATATCAATTGGCACTTACTCAAACTAATCTACAGAGTGATATATACTTTGTGATCTGCCAGGGCCACCCAGCTCCTGATGTCTTTAAAGCCTTTGCCCAAAGATGGACAAAACAGCTGAACTCAATAGGGAAAGTGACTTCAAGGCCACATTTAACTGTGCTTGGCATCAAGAAAATCCTAGCAAAATTAGAGTCAATGGAAGTTAGGGGAAAACGTTCTGCTGATTGAAGCCATATTTGTTATAAAGAAAGACAGTTGTTGGAAATCAATCATTTCACGCAGAGGACATCATTTCACGGGTTCCTCAGAGTAGTGACCTAGGCCCAAACATCTTTAGCTGCATCATCAATGATTTCCACACCATCAAAAGGTCACAAGTTGGAATGCTCACTGATGATTGGAAAATATTCAGCACTATTTGTGACACCCAGATACTGAAGCAGCCCTTTTCTAAATGCAGCAAAATTTGGACATCTTTAAAGTTTGAGCTGACAAGTGGCAAGTAACATTTGTGTAACACAAGTACCAGTAAATAAAAGAGAGAATTCAGTCATTGACCCTTTATATTCAACAGTGTTACCATTGTTGAATTCTCCCACTAACAACATTTTGGGGTTTACCATGGACGAGAAATTGAACTGCACCAGTTGTATAAATGTTTGGCTATAAAAGCAGGTCCAAGTCTGGGAATTCTGTTTAGAATTGCTCACCTCCTTTCTCCTCAAAGCCTATCCACCAGTTAAAAGGCACAAGTCAGGAAAGATGGAATACTGTCCAGTTACCTGAATGAGTGCAGCTCCAACAACACTCAAAAATCTTGATACCATCCACAAAGCAGACGTCTTGATTGGCACTCAATACACGACTGTCAACGTTCATACTCTCCACAATTGGTACATGGTAGCGTCTACAAGATGCATTGCAGCGACACTTAATGCCCCTTAGATAGCACCTTCAGATCTACAATCCTCAGTGCCTCTAAATACAAGATTGCATATACTTGTGAACACCATCACCTAAAATTTCCTCTCCAAGTCGCTCACTATCCTGCATTGGAGCTATATCCCTACTTCTTTGTTGTTGCTCAGTTAAAATCCTTGGAACTCCCTCACTAACAGAACTGTGTCTGTCTCTGCACCCCAAAGATAGCAGCAGTTCAAGAAAGTAGTTCACTGTCACCTTCTCAAGTACAATGAAGTTGGGCACGAAAAGGTAGAAGATAAAATAGATATTAGAGAGGAAGGAATGCTTTGCTGTGATTGATAGAAAAAGTACTCTGGTTTAAGGAAGACTGAAGACTTTTCTTTATTGCCTTCTTGAGATTTTCTTGGCCTAAGTGAAGCCTGTAAAATAAATTTTATGCCAATGCACTGGATAGGGTTGATATTGGATGTTTCTCCTTGCTGGAGGTGTGTAGCATCAGGGAATATAAACTCAAGAAAAGGGGAAGGTGTTTATGAATTGAAGTGAGGAAGAATTTCTTCAGAACATTGTAAATTTTTGAAATTCTCTCCCCCAGATGGCTGTGGAGGCTCAGTAATGGAGTATATTCAAGATAGAAATTAATGGACTTCTACATATTACAGAAAATGGCTTTGAAGTGCAAAATCAACCTGATCAGTTGAATGAATCAGCAGAGTAGGTTTGAGAGACTGAATGGCTTACTCCTGCTCTTATTCCTTTGTCCCTGTGTTTGGCCTGACAGGACAGTAGATATTGTTAACCTGCACAGCAGACTTCTGGTTGGCATTGGACATGGGACTTGACAGAACCAACAGTATACAAACATACAAGCACGGAGCAACTTGATCCTTCAAGCCTGTTCTGCCATTCAATAGGATCATGACTGATCTGATTTTAACTGCAACTCAACATTTCTGCAAATCCCCAATAACTTTTACCTTTTGGCAATCGAACATTTATCTATTACAATATTTAAAGATTCTGCATCCAGTGCCTTTTAAGGAAGGGAATTTTAAAGATTCACAGTCCTTTAAGACCCAATCTATGTATTTGAAAAAGGATCCCACCTTCTTACTTTAGGTGGCCTGCATATGTGCTCTAAAGCACTGGTTAATTTTGGGGCAAACTGGAAGGAAGCAACATTTATGAAGTTAACCATCACCTGTTACTTTACCTTCTACCTCCACCCAGTTTCCACAAAATGGGGACATTTAAAGCAGGGTCATTATATTCTGGTGACACTAGCCATTGGAGAGAGCAGGGAATAGTTTTTAGGCAGCTGAAGCTGCGGAGTGGAAGTCAGAGCAGTCGTATTCGACAGTCCCTGGATCCTGGGAGCTCCAGCCTCCTTTCTGGCCCAAGAACAAAGAACTCAATCACCCGCTTTATTCCTCAGCTGCATGATATCTGCTGAGGTAAAGACAGAGGAAAGTGAAGACGTACCTGATCAGTAAGACATTAGACAAGGTACACATGGAAGAATAGTCAAAAAGTTAAAGCTCATGCAATATCAAGAATGTGGTGAGTTGGATCCAAAATTGGCACAGTAATAAGGAAAAAAGTGAAATGGTCAATGAATGTTTCTGTGAATGGAAAACAGTTTCTAGTGGTGTTCCACTGGGCTTAATGTTAAATCCCTTGATTTTTTTGTGTGGTAAGTATTAAGGATTTAGACTTTACTATGGGAGGCATGAATGGGAAGCTTGTAGATGATACAAAGCCTTGCGGTGTTGTTGATAATGAAGAGGATGACTGCTGAGTCCAGACTGAGGTCAATGATATGGTTGTATGGGTGGAAAAGCGACAAATGGAAATCAATCCAGAGAAATCTGAGGTAATGTATGTGAAAATGGAAAAGAAAGCAGGAAATACAAATGAACAGGGAGGGTATTGAGACGGATAGAGGAAGTAAGAGATCTCAGAATACATACCCACAAGTCCTTCACATGGCAGAACAGGTAGATAAGATGTTAAAGAAAGCATTTGGAATGCTTTACTTTAATGGATGTGATATAGAATACAAAAAGAGGGATGTAATGCTGGAACTATATAAAACACTGGTTAGGTCTCTGCTGAAGTTGTATATTTAGTTCTGGTCATCCATTATAGGAAGGATATAGTTACTTAGAGAGTACAGAGGGTATTTAGAAGCATATTGCTAGGGCTTGAAAATTGTATCTACGAGGAATGATGACTCAACTAGTGTTGCTTTCATTAGAATAGAGGAAGCTGAGAGGTAACTTCAACTGAGGTGTACAAAATAATGAGAGGTTTGTAATTAATGGACATGAATGGATGATTAGAGGAGCCAATATTCTCAAGGGTTATCAGTGATTTGCCTCCTTTACTGTATATCAGTGTAACTCAAAATGGATGAGCAGCTAATTGCTCCCAACATCATCAAAGACCCATCCCACTCTAGTAAAGTTCTCCTACAACCTCTTCCATCAGGCAGAAGATACAGAAGCTTGAAGACACACATCAACAGGTTCAAGAACAACTTCTTCCCTGCCATTATTAGACTGATGAATGGACTCTCTAATTTCAAATAATGTTGATCTGGTTAATGTTGATCTTGCTTCATGAATGTCCAGTGTGCGTCACTCTATCCAAGTCTTCTTCACCCGATGATCTACCTGTACTGCTCACAGACAAAGCTTTTCACTGTAGTTAGGTACACGTGACAATAAATCAAATCAAATCAATTTGACAAATTGCCTTTAAAATCATGGTTACATACAAATAGCTAAATTAGGAGGAGGAGTAAGCCATTCAGCCCTTGAGCCTGCTTCACCATTCAAAAAGATCATGGCTGACCTGGCTTTGACCTCACCTTCACAGTCCCACTTACCATGCTAGTCAGTAATCAATTTACCTCTGCCTTAAAAATATATTAATTTGGCAGAGAAGCAGATTTTTAGCTGTTGTTTTCACCTAATAGATCTGAGATTATTTCCTTTCATAATCAATTAATGATTTTGTGAGAAAATAAAGTTTCTAAAACAATTAAAGTTCAAAATTATTTTCACGTTATGAACCATAAGAACACAAGTCATTGATAGGGATCATATTAGAAGGTATCCCAAGGAACAATCAAATATATTTAATGATTTTTCTCTCCCAGCACAAAGCTTGTCTTCCAGCACCCAGTGTGGGAATATAGAGGAAGAGATCACCAAATTGTGCAGGATTTTGCAGCCATCATGCAGTATCTGAGCCAGGAGGCCCAGGTTCAAGTCCTACCTGCTCCAGAAGTGTGTAATATCATCTCTGAGCAGGTTATTTAGAAAGTACCTTTTCTGCAGTATCTGCTAAATATGGTGCCCTATTTACCAAAATGGCTGTTGACAGAACAAAGTCTTTGTCAGGTGTTTGAATTCCTAAATTTGACTTTCTGACCTCAAGTCTGACCGATGCTGAGTCAGCGTACGTAGTCATTCTAATTTCGTTGACCACAGTGTAGAGAAGCAAGGTCCTGAATGCTGAAGCTAACTTTACTGAATGTTTTAAAGATTTCAAACTTCAATTCCCTAAGTTGACCATAGGTGGGACTTTCGCATGTCAAAGGCTTGTAAATGGTAGTTCATGCCATTTAGGGAGAAATGATGTCCAAAACACCAAGCCTGTGAGAAAAATGTCTGAAGTTATTGTGGATGTTTTACTGTCCAGGATCTGATTTAAGTTGTGGAATTTCATTATTGTGAGTCATGATCTGAACCTTCTTCATGTTCATCTTCTTGAAGTTTCCATTGTCATCTGATGCATGATCTGCAACAGGAACAAAACTTCATCTGTGAAGAATTGAGACTGATGTTATATTCTTCTCTGCTGTCACATGCTGCTGTTCTCTTCCACATATATATTGATATGTATTTGTTTCTCTCCTTTGGCTAAGCAGATTCTCAGCATGTGAGGGCACAGGGTTTAAACCCTGCATCTGAACAATGAGGCCCCCAGTGTTGAGTCTCAGTTCCCACTGTAGTAGATGGGACACAATATAAGTTTGAAGTGCTGCCAGATCCATAGTCATTCAGGGAAATGGGAAGGTGAAAGAAGAATTGGAGCAATTCAGCAATACAGAAGGCATGATAGGACATCAGGAAGGAATGGTGATTTCTGCTCCAATGTCTTATGGTCTTATGGACAGGCTGTGCTCATGAGCAGCAACAACGATGGGTTAGTGACCTGAATGGAGGCCTGTGATTGGGAGTCAATGCAGTGATGGGTGGGGGGTAGTTATCAAGGTATTGGCATTGATTGCAGGAATGGTGGTGATTGTAAAGTCAGTAATCAGGTAAGAACGGTGATTCACCAAGAATCATTCATCAAGAGTTGATGGTAGCTGGACTGAGGATTGATAATCAAGAGAGGGGTTGTGAGTGGATATGGTGTTGTCAGGTATATTGTGATCAGACAGTAATCTAGTTAGTGATAAGAATTGTGGAGTGGGATGTTGATTAGGAGAGTAGCAATCCCTGGTGCAGCAATGACTGGGTGAGGTGGTTGATCAGAGGGAAAGGGCAATGATTATGAGAAGTTAGGTGAATGGGGAAACAAGGTTGATAAGCAAGGGATCTGACCATGTGGGAGGGGTGGTGACCATGTGGGAGGGAAGGTTAGTGATCACAGGTTCAAGATGATTATCAAGGGGAGATCTGGTAATCAAAGGTGAGGCATAGTTATTGTGAAGGAGCAGTGTCAAGGAGGACAGGCATTGGTCAGGAGTTCAGTTAATGTTGTAACTTAGACTCACTGTATTTCTGATCAACAGATGAATGAAATCACGTCTCATTTTCATGGGAGTAACACTCGCCTTGTTCAAAATCACCAACAATTTCTCAAAAGATGTCAGCAGATTTCAATACTCACCATGTTGATGGAGGAGACCAAGTTAGAAAATTTGACAGATTGGATCCACATATTGTAAGCCATGTTTCCTTCATTTCTTGAATGTAAGACAAGATCCCTTTCTGATTGGTCTTTATAGAGCCTGCAAATGTGGACAGGATGAGAATAATGACCAGGATGACCACTGAACACTTCATTGTAGCTCACAGGTGATCAGCTTCAGCCACTCTGACTCTGCAGAGGAACTGAGAGCCAATTGTTCCACTCAGTCTCTAATGCTCCTCCTGTCGAAACTAAACCAGCCTTTATCAACTGATCTAAATTTATTTTCCTGTCAAAAGCTCCACCTGACTGGATTTCCCTATTGATTTGGAGTATTTTGCTAATTCTCCTTTATCTAACTTCTCTGTTCATCGGTTCCTTATCCCTTTAACCGCAGTTTTGATCCCTTACAATATTACATTATCATTATTTTTTATTAACTTTTGTCCTCTTTTTTAATGACCTGGAAATGTCTTTGATATCTAAAATCTGAAACTTAGCTTTGTTTAATGTTTCACTTAACCAGTTGTGGTCTGTAACTGATGCTAGCAACTTTCATGTAAAGCATTATTTTACATTACTTTTAATCAAACTGTTTGAACATGTTATGACACACCTCAATGGCAAGTATAACTTGAAATCAGATCTTCTGGCACAGGGCAGGGGCACTAAAGTTGTGCCACAAGAGTCCCCGACTGCTTTTGCCTTATGATGAAAAGAAATTAAATTAACCATGGAGAGGGACAAGTAAAAACGTTGATGAAAACACTTAAGTGAATAAGAGAAAATTTCAGTGATTATAGAAAAAATTGAGCACAGTTACATTTCCAAAGACACAGATGAAAGAGATGGAAGATCTGAATGGTGCAGAAAATTCATGGGTGGAGAATGCTAAAAGTCAGAAGAATGGAACTTGGCGCCAAGATGAGGCATCGAATTGGAATCCAAGTATATGGCTGAAGATCAGGGTCTGGAGGAGGTGGAGAACAGAGTGTCTGGATGGTGATTGAGTTGGTGATTAGTGGCTTGGGCAGAACCAAAGGAAAAAGTTGCTTTGCTCTAATTGATGGGGAGAAGATAACCTAAAGGATGAAATTCAGACCCCACCCGCTGGGCTTCTTATTGCTCAGATTGCAACCTAGCTCAACAAGATAGATGTAGAAAGAATGTTTCCCCTGGCTGGGAGAGTCTAGAATCAGGGGTATAGCCTCAGAATAAGAGGTAGGCTGTTTAGGACTGAGATAGGGAGTAATTTCTTCGCTCAGAAGGTTGCAAATCTTTGAGATTCTCTGCTTCAGAGGGCTATGGTGGTATAAACATTGAGCAAGTTCAAAACAGAAATTTCATGATATTAAGGGAAATAAAGATAGTGTGGCAAAATGGTGATGAAGTAGATGATCAACCGTGATCCAGTTGAATGACAGAGCTGGCTTGAAGGGCTAAATGGCCTACTTATTCTATTTCCTAAATCCTTATGTTTATCCTGCATAGCAGATCTCTGGTTGGTATGGGGAACATGTGGACTGATGGCATTAACAGATGCTATCTATATTTAAAATAACATCCCACTTCCATGGGCATCCTGCGCAGATGCTGTAAACAATAGATTAATATTGATACATACAGGATAGAAGTAGGATTGATAAGGGTAACTGTCACCCATTACTTTAATAGCTACATTCACCAGTTTCTACCAGGCAAGGAAGATAAAGTGGGATAATTATATCAGCCCTATTCATTTGATATGACAGGAGATGGTTTTTATGGAGTTGTCATCACTATAAGTGCACTGACTGATGGTGAGTGAGCCCTACATTGAAACATTTTCCCATTTTTCTTTCCAGGTAGGGAACAGAATAACTGAAGCACATTATTTACAGTTTAGCAACGGACAGTCTGGCTGAGGGAGATTTGAATGAATTTCAATAAAGGTATAAAATGAAGAAAATATCAAACAAGTTAAGAGGTTCTGGTGGAGAGAGAGAAACCAAAGTTTAATTTTCAGGTTTGTGATGGTCATCAGTTGTCATTTACAACATTTTGCTTTTTTAAAAAAAAATTCATGGGATATGGGCTTTGCTGGCTAGACCAGCATTTACTGCCATCCTTAATTGTCCTGTGAAGGTGACAGTGACTTGCCTTCTTAAACAGCCACAGTCCATGAGAAAATGCGTTAACTTGTATGGACGCCCACAGTACTGTTAGTGAAGGAGTTCTAGGCTGTTGATGCAGCAACAATGAAGCAACAGCCATATAGTCCCAAGCTGGGATGGTGTGAAACTTGGATGCAATCTCAAGGTGGAGGTGGTGGAAGCTGCTGTTCTGTGAGCCTTGGAGTGTTGGTACAGTGCATTTCATGATGGTACATACGACTGCCGTTGTGTGTTGGGTAGCATCAAAACGGCAACATTGAAGCTGACTGATAGGGTGCCAATCAAACGGGCTGCTTTTTAGTTGTCTTGGATGGTGTCAAGTTCCTTGAGTGTTATTGAAGCTGCACCCATCCAGGCAAGTGGAGAATTTTCCATTACACTTGTGACACATGCTTTGTAGATTATGAATGGACTCTGGGAAGACAGGAGGTGAGTTATTGCAGAATTCCCAGCCACTAATCTGCTCTTGAAACCACACAATTTATGTGATAAAACAAAGAACTGTGGATGCAAGACAAAGGTTACTGGAGAAACTCACCAGGTCTGGCAGTACCTCTGGACAGAAAACAAAGTTAACATTTCAAATCCAGTGACCGTTCTTCAGAACTGAAAGAATCTTGGAAAAAGGTGGTATTTATCTTGATGATAAGGGGTGGGGAGGAAAGGAATGAGCTGACTGTTGGAGACAGAGCCCAGAGAGAGACAGAGAGGAACAAAGGGATTGTTGATAGTAACCCCAGGAAGAAGAAACACCAAATAGGTGATAATTGGTACCGTGAGTGGGTGGAAATGAGTTGGCTGTGCTGAAAGCAACCCATGTCATGCTAGGACCTGGGATGTGCGGATAGGTAAAAGACATGGGAGAAGATGTTCGGGCTCTAAACTGATTAAACCCGATATTGAGTCCTGAAGGCTGCAGGGTCCTCTAGTGGAAAATGAGATGTCATTCCTTCAGCTTGCACTGAATCGCACTGGAACACTGCAGCATGCCCAAGACAGTATGTATATGACTGGTCCAATTCAGTTTCTGGTCATTGGTGACACCAGGACATTGTCGTGAGCAATTCAGTGATCATGATATAATTGAATCCCAATGGAATATCATCTCAGCTACATTCTTTCTTATAATCATAGAATCCCGTCAGTGCAGAAAGAAGCCATTTGGCCCAAAGAGTGTGCAACAACCCTCCAAAGAGCATCGGACACAGACCACTACTTGATTCCTTTATTTACCATGGCTAATCCACGTGGCCTACACATCCCTGGACATTATGGACAACTTAGCATAGCCATTCAACCACTATCTTTAGATTGTGAGACAAAATCAGAGCACCTGGTGAAAACCAATGCAGACATGGGGAGAATGTGCAAAGTCCACACAGATGGCTGGAATCAACCCTGGGTCCCTAATGGTGTAAGGCAGCAGTGCTAACCACTTTGTCACCTTGCTGTCCCTTGTTGGGGATGTTCATTTTTGGACATTTGTGAAACATGAATGTTACTTGCCACTTATCAGTCCAATCCTACATATTGTCCAGGTTTGCTGCAAATAATACTGACTGTCTCAGAATCTGAGGGGTAGTAACTGTTGCTAAACACTGCCCAATCATCAGTAAATACGCACACTTCAAACCTTATATGAAGGGAAGGTCATTAATGAAGCTGCGGATGATGTTTGAGCCTAGGACACTATCCTGAGCAAACCTTGCAGCGATATCACAGGCTTCAGATGGCTGATATGAAACAGCATCCGTCTTCCTTTGTGCCAGGTATGATACCAAAGAGTGCATAGTTTCCCCCAGTTCCTGTTGACTCCAGGTTCGCTAGAGCTCCTTGATGCCATACCCATTCAAATACAGTTTCAATATCCAGAGCAGCCATTCTCACACACCCCCTGGGATACAGTTATTTCATCCATGTTTCAGCTAAGGCTAATTTGAGGGAATTGTTAAGCACATGCTGTTTGATAACACCAACAATAATCCTTCCATCACTTTGCTGATGTCTGAGAGAGACTGATGGGACAGTAAATTGGCTGAATTGGATTTGTCCTGCATTTTGTACATAGGACAGACCTGTGAAATATTCCTTGTTGCTGGATAGATACTAATGTTGTAGCTGTACTGGAACAACCTGGCCACAGACATGGCTAGTTCTGAAGCACAAGTCTTCAGTACCGTTGTCGGAATGTTATCAGAACTGTACCCAGTTCTTGATACCAGTTGGAGTGAATCACATCGGCTGAAGACTGGAGTCTTTAGTGTTTCTGAACTCAGGAGGAGACCAAGATGGATCATACACTCAAAGCATCTAGATAAAAACTACTGCAGATGCTTCAGCCTTGTCTTTTGCATTGATGTGCTAGGCTACCCCATCATTGAGGATGGGAACATTTGTGAAACCTCCTCCTTCAAATGATTGGTTAATTGTCAAGCATTGATCCCATCTGGAAGTGACACAACCACCAAGCTTAGATCTGATTAAATCTGATTCCTTGTTTATAGAATCTCTTAGTTCTATCTATTGCATGCTGCTTCTGGTTACTGACATGCAGGTTATTTTTTGTTGCAGCTTCACTAGATTGATACCACATATTTAGGTTCCATTTTGCTAGATCTGAGTTAAATCTGTCCCATTTAACACAATCAATGCTGTACAATAGGATGGAAAGTGACCTCAATGTAAATAAGGACTTCATCTCCACAAGGACTGTGTGGTTGGTACTCCTGTCAATATTGCCATGGACAGATGCATCTGCAATGGGTAGGTTGTTAAGAATAACGTCACCAGTTAGTAGTTTTCACACCACTTGTCACAGAACCAGTTATGTCCATTAGAACTCAGACTCAACATTCATAATGCATATCATATGGTGGTCCTACTGCCAGTCTTCAGGTGGATATTGGTGACATTTCAGGATATAAACAGTCTTTACAGTCCTTGAATTTCTGCTGTAGCTTTCCACTTGGACACTGGGCCATTTATGACTTCATGAATGCTTCCAGATCTACCCCATTTCCCTGAGTCTTACATCTCTGCAAAACCCCAGCAATCTGAATCAATGCCTCTTTCCAAATTATATCATTCTGTTCAGACCACATTCTAAATATCTTGTTACAGCTTGATTGGCTAGCTGTAATGTTCCAGGTTGTCCAGCACAAAAGTCCAAATATCATGAGCCACTTCATGACATTGCTCTCTTATGCAGGCCTGTTGGGATAAATCAAGACATTAGCAGTTCTTCTCAGCTAAAAACCCTCAAAATCCTCTTCATCTGAGGGACCATCAAATAACACAGATATCTCCTTGTTCCCTCTGGCTATTAAGCCTGCTATGGCTTTCCCTTCCTCCTCTGACATCCTACACCATCCTTCTCATCTTCATTGCTTTTCACATAGAGTCGTAGAGATGTACAGCATGGAAACAGACCACTTCGGTCCAACTCGTTCTGAATTAATCTAGTCCCATTTGCCAGCATTTGGACCATATCCTTCTAAACCCTTCCTATGCTTATATCTATCCAGATGCCTTTTAAATGTTGTAATTGTTCCAAACTCCACCACTTCCTCTTACAGCTCATTCTATACACGTACCACCCTCTGCGTGAAAAAGTTGCCTCTTAAGTGCCTTTTAAATCTTTCCCTTCTCACCTTAAACCTAAGCTGTCTAGTTTTGTACTCTCATCCTGGGCAAAAGACCTTGTCTATTTACCCTATTCATGCCCCTCATGATGTTATAAACCTCTATAAGGTCACCCCTCAGTCTCCAACGCTCCAGGGAAAATAGCCCCAGCCTATTCAGCCTCTCTCTTTAGCTCAAACCCTCCAACCCTAGCAACATCCTTGTAAATCTTTTCTGAACCCTTTCAAGTTTCACAATATCTTTCCTATAGCAGGGAAACCAGAACTGAACGCAGTATTTTAAAAGTCATCTAATCAATGTCATGTACAGCCTCAACATGATCTCCCAACCCCTATAGTCAAAGCACTGACCAATACAGGCAAGCACACCAAATGCCTTCTTCACTATCCTATCTACCTGTGACTCCACTTTCAAGGAATTATGAACCTGCACTCCAAGGTCTGTTTGTTCAGCAACACTACCCAGAACTTTACCATTCAGTGTATAAGTCCTGCCTTGATTTGCCTTTCAGATTTTGCCTCACATTTATTTAAATTAAACTCCATCTGCCACTCCTCAGCCCATTTGCTCATCTGATCAAGATCCCGTTGTACTCTGAGGTAACCTTCTTCACTGTCCACTACAACTCCAATTTTGGTGTCATCTGCCATACCTCCTATGTTCACATCCAAATCATTTATATAAATGACAAAGAGCAGTGGACCCAGCAGTGGATTCTTGTGACACAGCGCTGGTCACAGGCCTCCTGTCTGAAAAACAACCCTCCATCACTACTCTCTGCCTTCTACCTTTGAACCATAAACACACCTGCACTTCCACTCGGATTTTCCCAATTCCCTGCATCATCTGAAGCATTCAACTGAACTGCTCTTGAATGACATTCTTCACAAAATCCTGTCTGTTTCCCTTGAGATCTTTGATTGATGTGATACCATTAACTTCTTCCAGTGCTTAGCAGGACTTTGTAGACTGACGGACTAGTTTTGGATCACTTGGGCAATGAAACGTAATCCTTGGTCAAAGTCTACTGTCCAAGATAATCCTCATTTTATGAAGACTAGGTAAATCAGTATTTTGCAGTGTGTTTGCAGTATTTTATTTTCTTAGGGAAGTCTTCTATGCATTTGCTTGAAGTGTCTAGAATGACATGGATGTATTTATAAGCCCTTTTGACAGTGATTCATTTATCAATTAGTCCATGGTCCTGCCACTGTTCGAGAATGCCTCAATTCTGCCTTGTGTGCACATTGGTCTGGATTATTCTGAGCGCATACAACAAAGTTTTCTACATAATGTTTTACGTTTTTTCCCAAACCAGGCCACCAATGTAATCACTTAATTCGGGTCTTAGTGGCTACAAAGCCTTGATGCCCATACATATCATGATTCTGATAGATCATCTGGTTTCTATCCTGTGCAGGTATTACATTTATCCCATTCCTTAATGTCAGTCTCTCTTTTATTCTTGTGCTATTTATTTCCATTTTATATTCTTCAAACCATTTATCTGAGAGTTCTTCTTTGATTAACTTTAGCTCATGGTCCTCCCCTTCTGTTTTCTTTAAGTCTTGTGTATTTGTCAATGACATTTTTACTGCTGCTATTTGTACATCAATATTTAGCCTTGCATCCCATCCTTCAGTTAACAATCTCATGCCTTCTTTCACCAGAATGTCTGCATTCCCATTTTCCTTTGTTCTGCCATAGTTCACTGTGGACCTTAACTTTGATTATTTTGCATTACCTATTGGCTGAGGTAGCGGCCATAAAAAATTTCTTTAGTAGTAGGTAGTAATGGCTGACACAAATCCCTTGCTTCTCAGAGAGGTAAGTATTCTGTCAAGCTGTTAAATACTTCATGTCTGAGTGCAACTTTAGGGATGGTGGGAATTTCTGTTGGCTCTGTATTCCTGAATCTTCAGGATCATCCTTACTGCATTACCCTATCTAGTCCTGTTAGAATGTTATAGTGAATATAGTCCTAACCAATCCAGTCTCTCTTCATGCATTCGTGCTGCAATCCCAGGGATCAGACTGGTAAACCATTGTTTCATTCCCTCCATAGCCAGAATATGCTTCCTCACATAAAGAGATCAAACTGCACATGGTACTCCAAATATGATCTCACCAAGGTCCTGTATAATTGCAGCAAGACATCCCTGTGCCTGCACTCGAATCCTCTCACTATGTCAAATCGCATCTCTGTTGAGCTGCCAAGGGCAATCTTCAGTTAAATGATGACAGGTGACAATAATGGAGAACCATCTCCTCTGGAGTCAGGGCCAGAAGTGCCAAGTTTGGGCAGAAAAGAGGGTCAGAGGCAGAAGCCCTGATGATGTGCTGAAGAAGTGGACCTTGTATTGACTAATGAGCCTGGCCACATGAAAAAGTGGCCAGACGCCACGAGGGACAGCATCAAGAAGAAGGGACAACAAGCCAAAGACAGCAGCCTAAGCCCTCAGTAAGAAGGAGTGTCAACCTGGACAGTACAGAAATTAGATCTGAGAAACTCTGAGTTGCAAAAAATGTTTTATGATTATTCATTCACAGGGTGTGGGTGTCACTGAGAGGCCAGTATTTATTGCTTATTCCAAATTGTCCACGAGAGGGTGACAATGAGCTGCCTTCTTCGACTGCTGCAGTCTGTGTGGATAATGAACACCTTTGGCAAGTCAGGAGGTGAGTTACTTACTGCAGTATTCCAAGTGCTTTGCCTACTCTTAAAGCCATTTTATATATATGTCTGATCCAGTTCAGTTTCTCATTATTGGTAGCCCGCAGTATGTTGCTAATGAAGCATTCAGCAATGGTCGAGACATTAAATGTCAGGAGACAATGTTTGGATTCTCTGTTGTTGTGGAGATTTGGTAGTGTTACGTGGGAGGGTTTAAAATAGCTTGGCAGGGGAGTGAGACTCTGAGTAAGAGAGGGGCCATCGAGAAGTCAGGGGAAAATACATTACCTATCGAGAGCAAGTTTACTATTCAGGATCGCCGGGGCACAGGTAAAGGGAGGGAAAAGACTTCTGGTTTAAAGTGCATTTATTTCAATGCACGAGGCCTGACTGTTAAGGCAAATGAGCTCAGACCATGGATTGGCTCTGGGGACAGGGATATTGTAGCCATAACAGAAACATGGCTTTGAGAAGGGCAGGACTGGCAGCTCAATGATCCAAGATACAGAAGCTACAGGTGTGACAGAAGTACAAGTAAGTGAGAAGGGGGAGTTGCCCTTTTGATAAAGGAGTAGGTAACAACAGTGCTTGGAGAGGATATTATTAAGGGGTCATCAAATGAGGCCATATGGTTAGAACTTAGAAACAAGAAGGGGATGGTCACTCTACTGGGACTGTATTATAGATCCCCATATAGCCAGAGGATGCTAGAGCAGCAGATGTATAGAGAGATTGCAGATACCTGTAGGAATAATAGAGTAGTATTGGTTGGAGATTTTAATTTCCCCTGTATTGACTGGGCCAGCCTGAGTGTAAAAGGCCCAGATGGGGTGTAATTTGTCAAATATGTCCAAGAAAGTTTCCAAAATCAATTTGTAGAGGGCCCTACTTGGGAGGGTGCAACACTGGACTTCCTCTTATGAAACAAGGTCAGGCAAGTGACTGAAGTGTCATTCGGACAGCACTTTGGATTCAGTGACTATGACTCTTAGTTTTAATGTATTTATGGAAAAAGATAGGACAGGTCTACAGGTTAAGGTGCTAAACTGGAGCAGAGCCAATTTTGGGGCCATTAGGCAGGATCTGGCAGTGGTATTTAAATGTGTGATATCAAGAGTCCAGGGACAGTGTGCTCCTGTTAGGGTGAAGGGAAAAGCTGTCAGGTTTAGGGATCCCTGGCTGACGTGGGATATTGAGGCTCTGGTCAGGAAAAAGAAGAAGGCATACATTGGGTTTCAGCTGTCATGCTCAATGAATCCCTAGATGACTATAAAAAGTGGAAAAGTATACTTAAGAGGGAAATGAGAGGATCAAAAAGAGGGTATGAGATGGATCTGACAGATAAGATTAAAAATAATGTCAAGAGGTTCTAGGGAGAGAATGGATCCCTTTGAAGATCAGAATGGCCGTCTTTGTGTGGATCCACAGGAGATGGGGGAGATTTTGAATGAATATTTCTCCTCAGTGTTTACTGAGGGGAGAATCATGGATGCTAAGGAAATATGGGATGTTTTGGACCAATACATATTACTAGTCAGGAGGTATTTGCAGCCTTAGATTGCATTGAGATGGATAAATTCCCTGGGCCTGGTTAAGTCCATCCTTGGACATTATGGGAGGCTAGGAAAGAAATTGCAAAGGCCCTTGCAGGAATTTTTGCTTCACCTTTAGCTAGTGGTGAAGTTCCAGAAGACTGGAGGGTGGATAATTCCATTGTTAAGAATTTAGCAAAGACAAGCCAGGGAACTACAGGCCAGTGAGCTTGACATCAGTGATAGGCAAGTTATTGGAGAGGATACTCAGGGACAGGATCAACCAACATTTGGATAGTCAAGATCTGATTAGAGATAGTCAGCACGGATTTGAGCACTGGAAATCATGTCTGACAAATCTTTTAGAGTTTTTAGAGGTAACCAAAGTAAGGCCTTTGACAAGGTCCCACATAGCAGGCTAGTCATGAAGGTTAGGTTGCATGGCATCCAAGGATAGCTAGCCAATTGGATTCAAAATTGGTTTGATGGTAGGAAGCAGAGGGTGAAGGTTGTTTCTCGGTCTGGAGGCCTGTGTCTAGTGGTATGCCAAGGGTTGGTGCTGGGACCTTTGCTATTTGTTATTTACATAAATGATTTGGATGTGAATGTACAAGGCATGATTAGTAAGTTTGCAGATGGTACAAAATTAGGAGGTATCGTTGATAGTGAGGAAGGGTATCAAAAATTACAGAGGGATCTTGATCAGATGGGGAAGTGGGCTGAGGATTGGCAAACGCAATTCAATACAAATAAGTGTGAGATGTTGCACTTGGAAAGTCAAAGCAAGGTAAAACTTATACAGTAAATGGTAAGGTCCTCAGGAGTGTTGATGAACAGGGGTAGCTAGGACTACAAGTACATAGTTTGTTGAAAGCAGTGTCACAGCTGGAAGGGTGGTGAAGAAGGCATTTAGCATGCTGGCCTTCATCGGTCGAGGCATTGAGTATAGGAGTTGGGATGTTACGTTACAGTTGTACAAGTCGTGATGAGGCCGCTTTTGGAGTATTGTGTACAGTTTGGTCACCCTGTTATAGGAAAGACATAGTTAAACCAGAAGATGTGCAAAGAAGATTTATGAGGATGTTGCCAGGACTAGTAATAGGGAAAGGTTGGCCAGGATAGGACCTTATTCCTTGGAATGTAGGAGAATGAGGGGTGACCTTATTGAGATGTATAAAAACATGAGGGGCATAGATAGGATGAATGCATATCATCTTTTTCCCAGGGATGGGGAATTGAAAACTAGAGGGCTTAGGTTTAAGGTGAAAGGAGAAAGATTTAAGAAGGACCTGAGGGGCAACTTCTTCACACAGAGAGTGGTGCATGTATGGAATGGGCTGCCAGAGAAACTGCTTGAGGCAGGTACAATAGCAACATTTAAAAAAACATTTGGATAGGTACATGGATGAGAACGGTTTAGAGGCCAATTGGAACAAGTTGAGTGGGCACCATAGTCAGCATGGACCAGTTTGAGCTGAAGGGCCTGTTACCATGCTGTATTTCTGTGTGTCTCCATGGTCATTGCCTAGCGATTGTGTGGTGTCAACGTCGTTTGCCACTTTACTTGAATGTTGTCCAGGTCTTACTACATTTGAACCATGGACTGTTTCATTATCTGAGGAGTCACAAATGGTACTAAAAATTGTACAATCCCAAGCAGCACTACGCCATATAGACTACAGGATTTCAATAAGCAACTATCAACTTCTCTAAGGCAATTGGGGACGAGCAAAAAAAATTAAGGCCAGTGATTCCCATATGTAATAAATGAATTAAAACCTCACAAGGTTGTCATTAACACATTCCCTCTGGTCATGCAGGACAACATCAAGCATAACCCAAACTAAGACATCACAGTCATTGATAACAGGTATTAAGTGGAGAAATAAGACCAATGAATTAAAATCAGTGTTGCCTTGCTTTCTCATAACCATGTCGAGTCTTTAAAACTCAACTCCACATTTTGCTACCAACTATGGACATTGTATGTCTCCCTCTGAAACTCCTCAGTAATCTTCATTGATATTCTACCCTAGAAATATCAAAGTGTGTCATGTTCCACATCATCCACCTCTACCTCACAGCCAACTCCTGTCACAGCCTTTGCCTTTTCATACAGTCTGCCCTGTCTCCCGTTCAGGATGAATTGATAGTTCCATTAGTAAAACATTGTGAGGAAGATACAGAGAGATAGGATGGAGGTGGTGTAACAAATTAGCTCCATTGCTTATTAAACTCTTCAAAGACTGTGGAGTCCTGACAATTGTTGGATTGTAGAAACTGGATACTTGTCTGAAATAATAGTTTTGCTGACAGCACTAAAGTCAGTGTTTGGGTTCAGAATATTTCCTTTCAAGTTCTTTGCTAGAGATTTTCTTGAGGGCTTTTTTTTTACTGTTTGCTGTGTTTCAGAGGCTCTGCTTTCATTCTCAGAAATTCATTGACTCGGTGATGCAGTCTAATATTAACAATACTGTCTGTATTTGTGCTGATTTGTGTAATAACTGGACTCTCACAGAAGCAGAATTAGAATTAATCAATATTCTGAATAATTATCAACCTTCTATTAAACTTAAAGTAATGACAGAAAGGAAAGCATTCATTTTCTAAAGACCACAGTATATAAATTGACACAAGACAATAAACCTGAAGAGTGTCTGTCACATGAATGAAAGTTGTGAAAAATACTGATGCTTCGTCACTCAAAATAGATACATTAGCACCAAAACTGATAAGACATGATACTGAGGTGGCTAAGATCTCACCTGAGTATTGCTTACAAAAAACAGAAATTGCTGGAAAATCTCAGCAAGTCTGTCAATGTCTGTGGAGAGAAATTAGATTAACATTTCAGGTCCAGTGACCCTTCTTCAGAACAGTTCTGGAGAGGACCTAAGCATCTTTACAAAATGGTTCCACTAAAAGCATGAGCTGCACTTTTTCCCAGAAGTGATATGGTGTCGTGACCTGACAAGCACTTCAAGAATTTGAACACAGTTTTGAAGGTCCATGATCATGATAGACACAGGTTGATGATGTCTCCTTGTCTGAATCCCTTGTATTTGAGCTGGTACAACAAGCTTTGTCCATGACCTTATGTCTAACTGTACATTTCTATTTAACTCCTTTGAATTTTAACATGGCAAATTTGATCTAGACTGACAAACTGTCTTTTTTCTAAGGCTAACTGATTCATTAGAAGGCACTCTTATTTGTGGAGTTTAAGTCTTTCAATTGATTGGTCATAAAGTAATTAATTAATATTAATGATAACATACATGATTAATGTACCAAATTTACACATAAAAGATAATTGCCACATATTATTTAATGAGCTCACCAATTACCTAGGATCTCTGAAGGAATGTATATTATTTGATTTTCACACTATTTTTGATAATGTTTTACTTCCTATTGCATCAAACACAAATGTATCTTCTGTGGGCTGCTAAAATATTTGCTGGCCTTGTGTTCCAGAAAATATACAAGGGTCTCCATCTCACAGGCAGTTCCTCTGTGTAAACCATCTATCCTTGTAGTGAACAAGTAGGCGTTGAAGCTTGAAATCTCTCATAATATAATAGGAAGTGCCAGTGATGAAAGAAATGGTTCTGGAGCTAGTAAAATAAAAATTTATCAATAATCCCTCCCAAATTTGTTGCATATTCTCCACTTTGTTGTTTATTTTAGAATCATAGAATCCCTACAGTGTGGAGACATGCCATTTGGCCCAACAAGTCCACACTGCCCCTCCCACTAGACCCATTCCCCTACACCTGATTTCCCATGTCTAACCCACCTAACCTAGGCATCCCTGGGCACTATGGGCAATTTAGCATGGCCAATCCACCTACCCTGCACATCTTTGGACTGTGGGAGGAAACCCATGCAGACACAGGGAGAATGTGCAAACTCCACACAGACAGTTGCCTGAGGCTGGAATCGAACCCGAGTTTCTAGTGCTGTGAGGCGGTAGTGCTAACTATTGAACCACCGTGCCATTTTAGGTGGGTGATTTATCTTGGAGCGATTCAGATATGACTTTATTTCTAAATCTACAATATGTTTATTTGCAGTACTCGCATATATCTCAAACATTTATCTAGTTCTCTTTTGGAAGGTATTATTACATTTGTTTCCACTGCTTTTTCAGGGAACGTATTCAAGATTACAACAACTCACTGCAACAAAAAGTTTTTCATTATGTCAAACTTGAGAAGGTGGTCAAGAAGGCATACAGCATGCTTTCTTTCATAGGCTAAGAGCATCAAATATAAAAGTCGGCAAGTTATATTACAGCTGTATAAAACTTTAGTTAGGCCACATTTGGAATATTGCATGCAGTTCTGGTCGCCACATTACCAGAAGGACATGGATGCTTTGTAGAGGGTGCAGAGGTTTACCAGGATGTTGCCTGGTTTGGACGTTTTAAATATGATGAGAAGTTGGATAAATTCAAATTGTTTTCATTGGAAAGAGTCTGAGGGGGTGAGTCTGATAGAGGTCTGAGGCATAGATAGGGTGGGTAGGCTTTTTTCCCAGTGTGGAGAGGTCAACTACAAGATGGCACAGGTTCAAGGTGAGAGGGGAAAGTTTAGGGGAGATGCCTGGGGAAAATCTTTCAAACAGAGGGTAATGGGTGCCTGGAACGCACTGTCAGTGGAGGTGGTGAAAGCAAGCGCATTACCACCATTTAAGGCCTGTCTTGATAGACACATAAATGGGAGGTGAACAGAGGGATAGAAACTGCGCATGGGCAATTATTGCTAGTCTAAATAAGGATTAGGAATCACTGCAGGCTTGGTGGGCCAAAAGGCCTGTTCCTTTGCTGTATTGAATTGCTTATAGCATAAACCACCTTGAATATATGTCCTCTAGTTACTGACCCTTCCACCAATGGATGACATTCTTTGTCAATTATTCTGTCAAAATGGTTCATGTTTTTTGTTCAAATGGAAATAGTTCTCTCCTTAACCTATTTTGCTCTAAGAAGGAAAACCCCAGTTTCTTTAGGTTCTGCACAAACCTAATGTCTCTCATCCCCGGTACTCTTGTAAGTAAATCTATTCTATATTGTATTTTAAGCCGTGATTCCTTTCTAAACTACAGCACCCAGAGTAGAACACAATACTCTAGTTCATACCTAACCAGTCTTTTATAAAGGTCTAACATGACTCCATTCTTTTGTACTTCATGCCTTTATTAAGACACCTAGCTTCTTTATTTTATTTTCTCAAGCAGCCTTTGCTTCCTGCCCAGTCTGCTTAAGAGATTTATGTACATGCCTACCTAGGTCTTGCTGTTTCTGTTTCATATTTAAAATCATTCTGTTCAGTTTATATTCTCCCTCTTCATTCAGCCAACCAATGACTTTTCTTTTTTACCAATTCATCAGTTTGCCTGTGATCCCCTGAAGTCAGTTACTATACACTTCATTGTTTTGCAGATGAATTTTTTGTCATCTGCAAACTTTGAAATTATACCCTGTACACCCAGATTCATGTCATTAATAGACATCTATATTTTAAATATATAAAGAGCAGTAGTCCTAATAGCAGCTTTTTGGGAAAGCAGCACTTTAGACTTTGTAAAGAATGTAAAGCAACTATTGCTGCTGATATCACAATCTTCAGTCTGTTTGTTAAAATGTCATAAAAGAACATCCTGAGTGTGTTAATGTTTGTTGCATTCATGATACAAAACAGGATACAAATAAATCTCAAGTTAAACTTTCACAGTTGGATTTTCCAGTGAGCGATGATTCTGAACACTGACTGTCCTGGATATTTTCCTTGACAACCATATTTACAGCTGACAACGACACTTTGGAGAACATTGAAATAAGGTTGACAGATGATTCAGAATTCATTCGGTCCAGAAACAATATATTAAATGCGCAATTATGATTCAGACATAGAATGATTTTTTTAAGCCCAATTCACACTCCAAGATGAAATGATTGAGTCACCATTGTCCCTTATTGAAGCCTCTCCAAATGTTAATTTGAGAGGATAATCTCTCATGTCAGACTGACTACATTATGAGTAGCACATTCCCTGCAAAACAATCATCAGTAGAGTTAAGCAGGAGATACCAAGGTAAATTTTCTCTTCTTTGGAGAATTGATGCCCATCATGCACAAGGAAGAGGATAAATGGATACAGACTGTAACACTCAGTTCTTTGCTTTCATGATTTTCAATTTTTTTTTAATTCACTTCTTGGACATGGGACAATAATTGTCACTGGCTGGCCAACATTTGTTGCCCCTCCCTACTTGGCCTTGAGAATGCAGTGGCGAGCTGTCTTCCTAAATCGCTGTAGTCTATTTACCCACAATGCCCTCCATGAGGGAATTCTAGAATTTTGACCCAGCAACACTGAAGTACTGGCAATATATTTCCAAGCCAGGATGGCACGGTGGCTCAGTGTTTAGTGCTGCTGCCTCACAGCACCAGAGAACTGGGTTCAATTCAGCCTCGGGCAACTGTCTGTATGGAGTCTGCACATCTTCCCCTGTCTGTGTGGATTTCCTCTGGGTGCTGTGGTCTCACCCCACAGTCCAAAGATGTGCAGGCTAGGTGGATGGACCATGCTAAATTTCCCATAGTGTCCAGGGATGTGCAGGCTAGGTGAATTAGCAATGGGAAACGCAGAGTTACAGCTATAGGGTAGGGGGCGGGTCTGGGTGGGATGCTGTTCGGATGGTTGGTGTGGCCTGCTTCTACACTGTAGAGATTCTATAATTCTACGAATGGCTTGGAGAGAAACTTGGAGGTGGTGGTGTTCCCGTCTATCTACTGCCCTTTTTCTTCTAGGTGGAAGTGGCCATGGATGTGGAAAGTGCTGTCTCAGGATCTTTTGTGAATTTCTACAGTGCATCTTGTAGATAATACACACTGCTGCCATTGAGCATCTGGGCTGAAGGGAGTGGATGCTTGTGGATGTAATGCTAATCAAATGGGCTGCTTTGTCCTAGATGGCATCAAGCTTCTTGAGTGTTCTTGGAGCTGCACTCATCCAGACAAGCAGAAAGTATTCTATCACACTTCTGACTCGTGCCTTGGGACAGCCTCTGGGGAGTAAGGAGGTGAGTTACTCACTCCAGTATTCCTAGCATCTGAACTCCTCTTGTTGCCACTGTGTTTACGTGCGGAGTTCAGTTGAGTTTCTAGACAATGGAAACCCTCGATATTGATAGTGGGGGATTCAGTGATGGTGACACCATTGAGTATCAAGAGCCAGTGATTAGATTGTCTTTTATTGGAGATGGTCATTGCCTGGCATTTGTGTGGCCTATTTGTTATTTGCCAATTGTCAGCTCAAGCCTGGATATTGTCCAGATATTGCTGCATTTGGACAGGGACTACTTCATTTCTGAAGAGTCACAAATGGTGCTGAACATTGTGCAATCATTGACGAGCATTCCTACTTCTGACCTGATGATGGAGGTAAAGTCATTAATAAAGATGGTTAAGCCTAGGACACTAGCCTGACGAACTCCTGGACAGAATGTCCCAGAGTTTAGATGACTGACCTCCAACAACTACAACCATCTTCCTATGTGCCAGGCATGACTCCATCCCACTGTGGAGAGTTTGCTCCCAATTTCCATTGATACCAGTTTTGCTAGAGCTCCTTGTTGGCAACTCAGTGGAATGCAGCCTTGATGTCAAGAGCTGTCACTCTCAACAACTCTCAATCATCTATCAAACCAGTCGATGTCCCAGTGAAATAGTTCTTGTTTAACATAAATACTGATCAGCTATTTGAAGTAATCTGGTTTTTCTTCTGACCTGAGGAAGTACACATTAGTGAAGCAATTGTGAGAAAACAAGCAACTGTAATTGAAACAAAAACAGAAGATCAAAGTTAACATTTCAGGTCCAATTCTGAGGAATGGTCACTGGACCCGAAATGTTAACTTTGATTTCTCTTCACAAATGGTGCCAGACCAGCTGAGCTTTTCCAGCAACATCTCTTTTTGTTTCTGGTTTGCAGCATCTGCAGTTCTTTCAGGTTCACGGTAGTTGAAAGCAAGGAAATGAACCTGAAGGCAAGGGGAAAACGTTTCTAGTTCTTACTTTGAGGATGACCTTATTTAATCAGAAATGCTAAAGTATATATTAGGATTAGAGTCACAGGAATAAATCAATTACTCTGATCTATGAACATTGACATGCCAGCCAAGTTGTACGCGGGACACGCTGCCATTTCATCAATTGGACCAGGCTGCTTCTCAGGGCTTCTCTTGCTCTTTTGTTGCTCACTCATTTTGTGCCTATTCTGAAGAAGGGTCCCTACCCGAAGCATCAGCTTTCCTGCTCCTCTGATGCTGCCTGGCCTGCTGTGTTCCTCCAGCTCCACACTGTGTTATCACAGACTCCAGCATCAGCAGTTCTTACTATCTCACCTTGTCTCTGCCTTGAATTGCCTTTTTGCACTTTTCTTCCTCAATCAGACCTGAAACGCTTACTGTTTGCTGTCTTGCCTTGCCTTTTATTGCAGACACCAAGCCAAGCAGTTTGTACTGATTATCAACAGCGATCCATCAAGGGGTTGGGCATGCTGTTGTACAGCACTATGGGCTATATCAATCTCACAGGATATATGAGAAAAACACAGCGTTTGCTGCAAACAAATAGCCATATCTCAAATTCTAAACAAGTAGTCCTCAGTCAGGCCAAAGGAGACAATCTTCATTCAGGGGGTCAGAGCATCTTACTAGTCAGAGCATCTTTCAACATTAGTCCTGGAGCTTGGACACAATCAATAAGTTTCAGTAGCCAGGGTCAGGGAACCTGAGAGAGTAGGCCACAATCAGCCTTGCCAATCTGCCAGAACCCGCCCAAGAATTGACAACAAATCGGTTAGGTAGCTGCACAGGAATCTGTCAGAGGTCTGGACAATCATCATTTAGGCTGTCAATCAAATTATTCAGGGATATCAACTCAATAAATTTAAAGGTGATTATCAGGGGCCGCTGCTGAGGTAGGAAATTTGGGATGTCGCTTTTGAGGATTGGAGGCAGAACGCTGCGATGCCACAGGCACGGTAATTCTGAAGTGGGGAAAGCTCAGCACATAACGGTGAGAGACAATAATGCATTGGAGGAAATGTGTTACTTCTGGGGTGGTGTCATCAATGGCCACAACCACTTGGTCTCAACTGTGTACAGTGTAGCACGATGATTGGCATGACTAAGCCATAGGACCAGGATACAAGGGGTAATGCTGGGAGATGATGTTGTGATTCAAAGAGGTATTTGGGAATGTGGGGGAACTCGGTACTGATGGTCTCAACAATGAATCCAAGGAAGTGAGGAATATAGAGGACCGTGGGGAGGGCCTTGTGACTCACTGGGCCAAGAGTGACCTGCATTATGATCCATGCTCATGCAAATCCTAAACGGAAAAAGAAATGGAAAAATGATTGCAACAACAACTAGAGTGGTCTTTCTGAGCACATTGGCTCCGCTTGTAAGTTATGTGAGGCCCTTCAAGGAGCAATTGCATCAATCAGGCACTTAAATAGTACAGGTTAAAGTCACTTGTATTTGTAGCATTCTGCATATGAAGTGTTCAAACATGTGTTTTACACATTCTGGTGACAAGCACACAGTACTCTAGCTGTTGCCTGAACAAGTTTTATACAACTCCAACATCACCTTCTTGCTCTTTTTGACACTGGTAGCATCCCAAAATAACTAAATATTCAAGTGGCAAAAGCTCAGGAAATAAATGCAATAACTGTCGCTAGAGAAAAAGTGCTACGAAAACTAATATGGCAAAACACCTGAACCTGATGGGATGCATCCTAGGATATTTAAAGAAGTAGCTACAGAGTTAGTCAATGCACTGGTAGTAATATGTCAAGAATCCTTATCCTGGAAAAGTCCCAAGGATTGGAAAACTGCCAATGTAATACTTCTATTTAAAAAGAGAAGGATACAGAAAAAACAAGTAACTATTGGTCAGTTAGATTAATGTTTATCATTGGCAAAATGTCAGAGTCTATTATAAAGGATGCAAGAGCTCAGCATTGACAAATGCATAATATGATCAAGCAGAGTGAGCATGGCTTCATGAAGGGGAAATCATGACTGATAAATTTCCTAGAATTATTTGAGATAACAAGCAGGATAGATATGCCATGTTTATAGTCCCTGATGAAAACTTGCCTCTCCAATTGGAGACTTAATTATCTTTTTCAAAATTTTCTCCAATAGTTTCCCTATTGATGTGAGATTCACTAGTCTGTAATTCCTGGTTTACTCCTACCACCCTCCTTGTAAAATGGAACCACATTGGCTGTTCTCCAGTCCTCTGGCATTTCCCCTGTGGCCAGAGAGGAATTAGAAATTCGAGTCACAGCCCCTGTAATTTCTGCTGTTGCCTCCCATTGCAGCCTGGGATGCAACTCACCTGGAGCTTTTTTTTTAACTTTTAAGCTCGCTGAAACCTTTCTCAATCCCTTTGTCAATCAGCTCAAGAAGTTCACAGTCCCTCTACCTGAATTCTGTACCTAGATCCTCCTTATCCTGAGTGAATACAGAACTTAAATTTATGTGTAACACCTGACCAATGTCCTCTGGCTCCACACAAAGATTGACCCCTTGGTCCCTAATGGACCCTATTCTTTCCCTGGTTATCCTCTTCCCTTTGATAAACTTGTGGAATATCATAGGATTCTCCCTAATTTTACCCACCAGTGTTTTATCATGCACCTTTTCTTCGTCCTAATTTTTTTTAAGTTGCCCCCATACTTTCTATATTCCACAAGGACTGCTGTTCATTTGTTCACTTTGTACCTGCTAAAACTCTCTCCTTCTTATCAAGTCTTGAATATTCCGGGACATTCGGGGTTCTCTAGCCTTATTGCTCCTACAATTCACCTTGGTAGGCCTGTACTATGTTACTATGTTAGGCCTGTACTCTACCACCTCTGGAATGCCCCCCCACTATTCTGTAGATTTTCACACAAGGCTACTTTGTTCCAAGACTACTTTGGCCAGATTCTGCCTTCCCCCAATCCAAAACCCTTTTTAGCAGATAATCCTTTTCCTTTTCTATAACAAACTTAAATTGTACCATGCTGTGGTCACTATTCATGAAAATGCTCCCCCATTCCCACCTCAAACACCTTTCCACCTTTATTCCCCAGAATTAGGTCCAGCTGTGTGCCATCCTTCTTGGGCCTTCTACATGTTGACACTAAAAGCTCTCATGAATACATTTAAAGAAATCTACCCTCTCTAAATCCTTTACACAATGACTATTCAAAATAATGTTGCAAATCTCCTAATATAATTACCCAATTATTATTATCATTATTTTAACCCACCTCAGTGAATTTTCTACATATCTGCTCCTCAGTTGCCCACTGACTGTTTGGAGGTCTATAATAGACTCTCAGCAATGTGATTGACCCATTTTTTTCTTAAGCTCTACCCACAAAACATTTTTTGAAGTTTTTGAAGTTTTCCTACTTTGAAGGCCTACTTAATCGCCATGACTGTTGATTAAAAAAATGGTGCTTCTCCTGCCTGTGTTTCTCAGCTTGTAGACGTATTGCTCTGAATGACCTAGAGGAGAAAGCAGGGCCTTTGACACCTTGCAAAAGGTTGAAGCTTGATCTCTACTTATCAGGGATGTCACTACAGGACCTGAGGACACATACCAGAGGTGGCAGACAAGTGCAGCATTGAGTGAGTGTTGCAATGCTATTTGAATGAAACATTAAGCCTATAGGCCCCATCTGCCTCTTGAATAGATGTAAAAGGGTCAATCACACTATTTTGAACAACAGGAAAGGTGTTGTCCCTGATGTACTGACTAAGAAGCCTAGGGAATACTTGATGAACTATAGGGCCTTGGGAAGCACTGAAGATCAGAGGGACCTTGATCCACTGGTCATAGAATAGGAAGATAAAAGTAGTTAAGAAGGCATATGGGATACTTGCGTTTATTAGCCAAGGCATAGAGTTTAAGAGCAGGGCGGTTACACTGTACAGAACTGTACAGAATGCTGATTAGGTCACAGCTAAAGTATTGTGTGCAGTTCTGGAATCAACATTAAAGGAGGGACGTGACTGCACTGGAGCGGGTGCAGAGGAGTTTTACCACGATGTTGCCTGGGCTGGATAAATGTAGTTATGAAGAAAGACTGGATAGACTCAGAGATAACAAGGTGTAGAGCTGGATGAACACAGCAGGCCAAGCAGCATCAGAGGAGCAGGAAAGCTGACGTTTCGGGTCTGGACCCTTGT
>NC_063334.1:37973040-38030480 GCF_021869965.1 Rhincodon typus
GGTTGGCCTGCTGTGTTCATCCAGCTCTACACCTTGTTATCTCAGATTCTCCAGCATCGGCAGTTCCTACTATCTCTGAATTGGATAGACTCAGGTTGTTTTTCTTGGAGCAGAGGAGACTGATGGGTGACATGTTTGAGATACATAAAATTAAGAGGGTCATTAGATCGGATAGATAGGAAGAAACTTTTCCCCTTGCTGGAGGAATCAATGACCATGAGCATAGATTTAAGGTGAGACGCAACAATTAGAATTCCTACAGTGTGGAAACCAGCCCTTCGGCCCAACAAGTCCACACCGAACCTCAGAGCATCCCACCCAGATCCATCCCCCCACTGAACACTACGGGCAATTTAGCATGGCCAATCCACCTAACCTGCACATCTTTGGACTGTAGGAGGAAACCGGAGCACCCAGAGAAAACCCACGCAGACACAGGGAGAATGTGCAAACTCCACACAGACAGTTGCCCAAGGCTGGAATCGAACCCAGGTCCCTGGCACTGTGAGGCAGCAGTGCTAACCACTGTGCCACCGTGTCGCAGGACATTTATGGGAGATATGGGGGGGAAACATTGCCCAGAGGGTGGTGGAAATCTGGAACTCACTGCCTTTAAGGCTGGTAAAAGTAGAAACCCTCATAACATTTAAAAAGTGTTTAGATGTACACCTGCAATGCTGTGACATGCAAGGCTATGGACCAAGTGTTGCAAATAGGAAGAGTTAGGTGTTTGTTTTTGACAGGTGTGGTGTTGATGGGCCAAAGGACCTTTATCTGTGCTGTAGATCTCTATGACTTTAGGAGCTAAATTGGTTTCTTGTGCATTGCAAAACTCAGTACCCTCCCTAATGTAGCAGTACACATCAAATGGTGAGATATTGCTGACATTGCCAGGAGGAGTCTGAATAAAATCAGGCACAGAATTGTCAACAACAGTAGTCACTTTGATCACCATTTGGAATGCAATCCTTGTTCTACTGTGAGGTTAAACTCGTGGCTGCAATAGCTGAGTGTATCAATGAAAGACTGAAGCTGGTTAGACTAAGCATTAAACACAGAAAGAGTGAAGTTAATACATTACAGTTTTGAAGTGTTCGAAAAATGTTAAAAACCTCTAGAGATGAAACAAAAGTTAATGTCAAACAATTATAGGTCACCATAGGAACAAAATGGTGATAAATGGGAAAGGAATAGAGAAAACTAAAAGGCAGAGATAGAAGAGAAATAGCAGATATTCAGAATTGTGAACTGAAATGAAGAGTCTAGTATTTATCCTGGCAACTGGACTGTTGCTGCCGTTCATTACTGCAGATTCTGCTACAGTCGATTTTGATGAGGTATTCGTCAAGCTCTGTGGTCGTAATTTTGTTATTCAACTAGTACGTATTTGCAGGAGCAGTGCCTTGAGGTCACATCATTCTGCAGATAGTGAGTATTGAAATTTTCTCTATTGATCAGGGTAGAGCAATGATCCTTGACAACTGACCAGGTAAGTGTTTCACTGTTATTAGAATGTGATGTAATTTTATATATCAATACATGAGGAATACAGTGATCTTATTAGCTACATTATCAGAATTTAAAATTAGGTTTTATTGTCACAAGTACTCCAATACAAAAGTATAGGAGTACAGTGAAAAGTATACACGGTTCCATCTTAGTTACAAAGTACCTCGTTACAAATCGTGGATACCAAAATAGATTTGCTACAAAAATAGAAAAATCGATAAAAAAGCTAAAAATTTGACATTACAGTTCTTCATGGTTTAAATTAGAAAAGTGAAGAAATATAGTTAAAAGACATTACAGTCCTTCTACAGCCTACAGTCATTCTATGCCGGGGGCTTTCCATATGTGGTTTCGCCCTCCCCCACGCTGGGCTGGCCCCAACCAACAAGCCGCTGACCGCCACTGATGACAGGCTGACCACACCAAGCCCCAGCCTGCTGACCACCAGCTGCACCGCTTCAGGCCCCCACCCCCAGCCATTCTGCTCCACTCTCAGCCCACTGACTGCTGGCCATCCCACTCCATTCTGTGCCCACTGACCGCTGGCTGTCGTGCTCTCCTCCATGCCTGCCGACCACTAGTGGTCCCGCTCCACTCTGGGTCCGTCAACCACTAGCTGTCCCACTCTGCTCCAGGCCCACTCACCACTGGCCATCCTACTCTACTCTGGGCCCACTGACCACTGGCTGTCCTGCTCTGCGCCAAGCCCGCTGACCGCTAGTGGTCCCACTCTGCTCCAGGCCTGCTGACTGCTGGCCATCCCATTTTGCTCCAAGTCTGCTAACTATCCCGTCTCAGCTACTGCAAAGCAGCAATGCTGTCACTCCCTCTCTCTCTCTCTCTCTCTCTGCACGGTAAGTTAAAAATGTCTAAAAAATTTTAAAAAAGAACATGAAAAGGCAGAAAAAAAGAGAAGCACATGGAAGGGACGATCCCCGGACTGAGTCTGGGTGCTGTCTATCCCGCCACTGTCATCTTGAAGTACAGCGAGGAAATGTCAATCAATGAAGAAATTCAATCTTCCCATACATGTATGAGGGTTAAATTAAAAATAAAATGACTTTAAGTCTTCTTCATGTAGCACCCTCGATTATTTGAGGGTGACTGAACTACAGCTTTTCATTTCTATTCTGTAAATTAGGTTGATCTATTGCAATCACTTGGATGCTGAAATAAACTAAGTGTTGCATACATTATTGTCATTACAATGGTTATTCATAATGTCATGAATTAAGATTACAGGCTTTATTTATATTGTCATCACATTATGATTATTTTTCAATTGACCAATTTTCTCTCTATCCATCCATCTACTTATTTAACGATGTACTATCTATTCAGCCACTTATTCATTCGTATACCTATCTATCCGTGTATCTATCAAACATCCAACTATCCATCCATTTAACTACCTATCTATACATTTATCTATCCAACTATCCATCTACCTACTTAACTATCTTTCTACCCATTTTTCTACCTGTCTGTGCATCTGTCCTCTCATTCATTTGACGATGTGCCTTCTATCAATGTCATGATTTTAATATGGGGTAGGACAAGGAGGGGGGCTCCAAATCTACCACAACCAGAAGAGAGGTCAAATCCCACGCTGTTAGTATTATTCTGAAACCACAAACTAGCTGCCTGCATTAACTGGGCTTCCACTCCCAGCTCCAACTCCCTACCCCACTTTTAACCTACAGATCATAAAATGATAATGTTTAATAAAATGGATAATAACTCCTACCACTTCCACCAACTCTCGCAGTAAAGCTTGGAAATCTAAGATTAATTCCAAGAGGGCAAAAGATTCCAGGTCCAATCTTCAGTCAGTTCTGAGTTTGTTGATCTCAGTTAGTTTGTGAGATACAATTGGTGTTGGCAAACTTTGAAAAGCAAAGGTAATAAATTCATAAGTTCTGGTTCCTGACCATTGTCTAGTTACTCTTGTTGAACGTGAGCATGTGCATGTCTCAGATAAGGACATGACCAGATTTTCTTTGCATTGTCACTCAGTAGGGCTGTCACGCAATGATACTGAGCTCCACAATGGAGAAGAGGGCCTTGTACTGGTCTCCTCTCCTCACCTTGATGTGAAGGTGTCAGTCTCTGCTACTTACATCTGTTGATGCTGGGATGACAGTCTCACTGCAGCATCCACAGCATTTAGAGGCCAGAGTTTCACAAAGTTGTCAAGCTGGGAGCATCCAGGTATTAGAAAAACATTCCTAAAATTTAGGCAAATGGATCAAGTTAGTCAAATAGGAGTTAGATTGTTATGAAATTTTTGGAGCACAAAATAGCCCTGAAATTATATTGAAAATTCGTTAGATGGTCAAACATTTTTCTTTGAATAATTAAGCACATTTTCAGGAAAATACCAAGTTTCTGAAATCTGAATAAGGATGTAGATATTCTGATGGATCTACAGGTCAATAGCATGGGCAACAAGGTGGAAGATATACTCAAAATCAATGTATTGCATGTTAGTTGATATAAATGTAACCAGCACCAATCAGAAACAGCAAATGACCCACAACTGAACACACTGTATATTCATCATTGAAGGGTGACGTGAAACAATAATAGGGATGCCAAACACTCTCAGATGGTTTTAACCTTTCAGAGTTCAGTGTCTCAAGAAGCATTATCTTCAAAGGAAAAACTAGTACTTGTAACGAAGCTCTTGACCAGAAAATACTTTCACAACTACACCAAGAACATGATGTACAATTAAATCATTTAAAAGGCATCTGGATATGAATAGGAAGGGTTTAGAGGGATATGAGCCAAATGCTGGCAAAAGGGACTGGGTCAGATTGGGATGTCTGGGTGGAATAGACAAGTTGGACCAAAGGGTCTGTTTCTGTGCTTTATGACTCTATGACACATGAGCAAAGAGCAGATGAGATGTCTTGCATGTGATTAGGTTTATTGTCCACAAATTATTGATGATATTGAAAGAAGTTAGTAAGGATGTGTCAGAGTTACCATCTAGAGAAACACAAAACCTTTTCACCTGCAAGAGATTCCATCAATCCCTTGGTCCAAGGTGGTGACTGATCTATTTACCATTAATGAAAATGACTTCATCTTAGTCACTGATTAGTTCCCCCAATTTCCAATCATCAGACAGGTAAAAGGAAGTGCATCCATGGCAAACACATTTGTAGTGATTGGAACGAGGTAGGTCAGGTGCATATCACAGAAAATTAGTTCCCTGTTGAGGTTGTTAACCTGGTCCAATCAGGGAGCCTTGGCTGACAGACATAAACAGGAGTGTCAGAGGTTCTGCTCACTCTGTAAACTGGCTCTGAAAAAGCTGGGTTAGTGTCATGTATTATGCATGTGTACATAACAGGTGACTTGGTGATGGAATACCAACCTTCCTAAGGTTATTTCAATGGTGACAAGAGTAGGATTAATGATGTGACCATACAAAAGCACCTACCAGCTAAAGGCCAACTGGACTTCAAACAGGCACTACACTGGCTTTGTTTAAACTTCTTGAGAAGATTTGTAGCTTGTGGATGAGGTTGTAGACTTGCTCGTTTGTTTGCAGACATTTAATAACCCTGCTAGGTAACGTTGTCATTGTGCCTCCAGTGAAGCGTTGGTGTTCTGTCCCGCTTATTATTTATGTGCCTTGGTTTGCTGGGGTGGTTGGCATTACTTCTGGTTCTGCTTTTCAATGGTTTGTATATTGGATCCAGTTCAATGTGTGTTGTTGATCGAGTTCTGGTTCAAATGCCAGGCCTCCAGGAATTCCCTGGCATGTCTCCTTTTGGCTTGTGCTGTTACGGATGTGTTGTCCCAGTCGAATTTGTGTCCTTCTTTGTCCGTGTGTATCGAGACCAGTGAGAATTGGTCGTGTCTCTTGGTAGCTAGTTGGCATTCATGTATCCTTATTGTCACTTTTCTTATACAAACCATTGAAAAACGGAACCGGAAGTAATGCCAACCGCCCCAGCAAACTGAGGCATATAAATAATAAGCGGGACAGAACACCAACACTTCACCGGAGGTGCACTGATGATGTTACCTAGCAGGGTGACAAGACGTCTGCAATCAAACACACCAGCTTGGCAAGCATCTCTATGACCTTACTGGCTTTGTGTTTAGAAAATGTAGCAAGTGGAGCTTATTTGATACAGGGTATTTCGATGGAAGTGGACACCCTTGAGATTGGGGAACACCACTTGAGTTAAGGCAATTGCATAGCCTCACGCAGGACATATACTGAACAGAGGGCTTTTAGGTTAGGCCACAGCAGAACCCCAAAACAAAGTGAAGCCTTGGCCGACCAGTTAAAATTTTCTGGAGTATCCAGGCCAGCAGGCCATTATAGTTGCTGCCGCTATGCAGACTTGAAACAGCAAAAGAGTGTCACTAGACCTGAACTGAGTAAGAGAACTCAGAGGCCAGTATCCAGGAGAGTGCGCATCCTGGAAAGCCCACCTACAGCTGTTTTGGAACAGTTAGTTAAATTGCTTAGTGGCATCCAAATTGGAACCAGTCAAAATAAATGTTGGGTTAATTGGTCACCCAGCTCTAATGGAGGTCAATAACAGCGCAGTTGTATCAATGATTGTGGAACCGGTCTTTACCAAAATTCACCCTGGAGTCCAACCCTTAAGTTTGCATAAGACCTCGACCAGGCTGAGAACCTATACCAGAGAACCTCTACAGATTAAGGGTACAGCTTCCATTCCGGTCTGTTACGAGAAGTGGCTGGTTCAGTTACCACTGATTGTAGTAAAAGGTTCAGGGCCCCAGCTTAATGCGGTGGAATTGCTTGAGAAAGATTCAACTTGATTGGCTCAACATTTCGATTAATGGCTGCCCGAGTGAACATAGAACATAGAGAACATAGAACAGTACAGCATAGTACAGGCCCTTCGGCCGCGATGTAAACATAAGGTCTATCTAACCTCCATCCCTACGTTATACTATCATCAACTATCATGAACTGCTAATTAAATACCTGGAGACTTTCAGGAAGGTCTAGGGACTGTCATAGGGGCCAAGGCCACTGTACATGTTGACAAAGAAGCAATTCCACGATTCTGCAAGGCCCAACCACTGCTATATGCTTTACATGCAAACATAGAGGCAGAAATCAGGAGGCTGGAAAGCGAAGGAATCATCAAACCAGAACAATTTGAGGAATGATCAGCTCCTGTCATACCAATTCTGAAGCCCAATGGGTCAGTTCGCCGTTGTTGGGGTTTGAAACAAATGGTAAACTACTTTTCACAGCTGGATAAATACCCGATCCCTCGCATAGAAAGTTTATATGCAAAACTGACGGGCATGGGGGGCTGCCCTTCATGAAGCTGAACGTGAGCCATCCGTACCTGCAATTGTAATTTGATGGGGGTTCACAGAAGTAGGCTACAATGAATACCAATAAGGGTTTGTACCAACATACAAGACTGCCTTTTGAGGTATTGTCAGCCTGTGCCATTTCCCAGCAAACAATGGAGAATATTTCACAAGGTCTACCCCAGGCCGCCATTTATCTGGATGACATGCTGATAACACGGAAAACCAATAAGGAGCTCTTAGACAGCTTGGACATAGTGCTTAAACGTTTCTTCAAATTGGGTGTATACCTTAAGAGGGAAAACTTCATGTTTCAGGCATCCCAAGTGACTTACTGGGGCTACAGAGTCGGCAAGATAAAGTGAGGGTGATCAAAGGTGCCCCGCCTACCACGCCTGTACCAGAGCTTAGGTCTTTCCTTGTGTTAGTGAATTATTATGGAAAATTCATACGTAACTTGGCCTCCCTCCTGGCACCCTTACATCTGGTATAGGAAAAGGGTCAGCCTTGGAAATGGTGCCGTAGCCAAGATGTAGCCTTTAGGGAAGTGACGAAGCAGCTATCATCGTCTAAGGTGATGGCACACTCTGATCCCAAGATGTGATGCCTCCCCCTACAGTATCAGGGTAGTATTGGCTCACTGATGGCCCAGCAGAAAGGACCGCCCAACAGTTTATGCTTCCTGCACTTTGGCTGATGCCAAGAAAGTTATGCCCGGATAGAGAAGGAAGGTTTGGCAGTCATCTTTGGTGTGAGAAAGTTCCACCAATACCTTTACAGACTTAAATTTGTAATTGTAATGGACCACCAACATCTGCTAGGGTTACTTAAAGAGGACAGAGCTATGCTGCCCATAGCTTCAGGTCAAATTCAGCGGTGGGCTCTTATTATGAGCACATACAAGTTGGAACACTATTTGGGATGCCAAGTGGCAAATACGGATGCCTTGAGCTGCCTCCCATAGGTAGATACACCACCAGTGGTGCTGCCACTAGAAGAGTCTTGTTTTGAGCTTTCTGGACAGCCTTCCAGTCACTGCTGACAATATCAAACCGTGGACACAAAGTAATTCTATCCTGGCAAAATTAAAATGGCTGGTGGTGATGGGGGAAACAGAAGCACCATCACAGCCAGACTTGCAAACTTTCTGATCCTAGTGAGACCAGATCACCATAGAGGACGGCTTTTATTATGAGGAGCAAGAGTGATTGTCTCGACCAAATGTCACCACCAGAGACTGGTTGACCTCCATTAGGGTCATCCAGGGGTTTCCAAAATGAAGAAAGTGGTGAGAAGTTATGTCTGGTGGCCAGGATTGAATGCCAACATAGCCACATTGGTAGGACAGTGCCCAGAGTGCCAATAAGGACAAAAATTACCACCAGCAGCTCCCCTGCATTTGTGCAAATGACCAAGTAAACCCTGGACTCAGTTACATGTCAACTATGCAGGTCCTTTCATGGGCTTTGTGTTTTTAGTCATTGTGGATGCACATTCAAAGTGGTTGGACGGGCATAGAGATCATTTGTCAAACACAGGGATGACGATTGAAAAGTTGCACACACTTTTGCACTGTGCGGACTCCCAGAGATGTTGGTCACAGACAACATGCCATCGTTTACTAGCAGGGAATTTGAGCATTTTCTAAAGTCGAATGGCATTCAGCGTGCAAGGTCAGCGCCATACCATCCATAATCCAATGGTCTAGTGGAAAGAGCAATCCAAACTTTGAAGGCAGGCTTAAGGAAACAGACTGCTATTTTGGTCGATACCAAACTGTCCTGGTTCCTGTTTGATTATCGGACTACACCTCATGCAACTACAGGGATAGTTCCAGCAGAGTTGCTAATGGGGAAAAGACTCCACACCAGGTTAAACCTAATTTTTGCGGACCTGGGGGGCAAGGATGAAACGTCATCAGGAATGCCAATATCGGACACAAGACTCCTCTAAATGAGAGAGGCAGTTTAATTTAGGAGACGAAGTTTGGTGTAGAAACCAAGGGAATAGCTCTGCATGAGTAAGAGGCATGCTCAACGCAAGGACAGGGCCCATGATGTACAACATTCAGGTGGGAGAGATGGTCATGAATAACCATGTGAACTACATGAAAGTTGCAAACTTGCAAACGGGGCAGGAGCAAAACATACCTGGCCCCTCAGAAAATTTGGCAAGGTGATCAGAACCAATGAGTTCTCCCCATCCACCTAGTGTCAAAGAAATCTTTGAGGATGAGATGGACACAGCAGCCTTGATGCCATTACTATCTGGAGAAGGAGATGAATTTCAGCCAAGACGTTACAGGCACAAGAAGTGGGTATGGTCTGGTATACGCTGCCAGTATCCAAGGTAGAGTTGGAGGAATCGGACATGGTGCGAGAAGCTATAGGAAAAAGAACATGCCTACGTCCAGGAGTTAGAGGGTTTGGGTTGTACTGATTGGAATGAGGTCAGCCAGGTGCACCTCATAGAATACGAGTTCCCTGATCAGGATCAATCAGGAAGCCCTGGCTGATAGATGTAAACAGGAGGGTCAGGGGTTCTGTTCACTCTAGTAGCTGGCTTTGAGCTAGCTGGGTCAGTGTCATGTAATATGCACATTGTAAATAAAGGATGACTTGGTGACAGGATTCTGGCATTTTTGGAGTAATTTCAAAATTGAGTGTCATGTTCAGTCTTTTCAGAGTATTTGCATGAAAGAATCATTTCTGACTATAGGCCACAGTATACAGAGAGACCTTTTAGGGGTATGTGTGCCATATAGGATGTGAACCATGGGTTGTTCTAACCACATTACAGCAGCTCAAATAATCTCACTAAGTGACTGATTCATACCGTTAAATCACTTATCCTGAAGTGCAGGGCAACAAATCAAAGTTTGCTATCTTATACCTCAGAGCCACACTTCTGTCTTAGGGCTACAATCACCAGCAGCAATCATGTTTGGGAGGCAAGTGCAAATGACATCGCCAAGCTACCACCTACCTTGGATCTCCGAGATGCAGGATGTATCTATCGACAAATAAGGGGGACGAAGTTGGTACATGATGAGCATGTATGTGTGGAACAATATCAACTACATGTAGGACAAAAGGTCAAAGTCACACACCCCAAAGTGGGAACCTGATTACCCATGATTTCCAAACATCACAGTGATTCTTATGCAGCCACGACCCGTCGGACGGAACAATGCTGAGGAGGAACAGAACTCAGCAAGTGGAAATTAATAATATGCTCAATGAACATGAAAGATGAGAAAGTGTGATGGAACAACAAGAAAACACAAATGACACATCTGCAGACCAAGAGCAGCCAAGGATAAAATCCACACTTCCAGAAGTTCACAGCATAACATGAATTGGAAGTCTTGTTAAACTGTCAGAATGATATATGGACTTTTAGACTTCTGTACTGTAAATTTTGCAATCCTTATCTCTATACAATTAATTTTGCTATCACCCAATATAACTTACAAGAGCTATCTTTGTTTTTAAAAAAAGTGAACGTGTTTTCACTGTTGAGTAATGTTATTTTAAAAGATCAACATGCAAAGTAACTGAGTATTTGGATCTTGACACATGACTACAGACTGTCGGCCCTGTAGCACTTGAGGCACAGGCTGCGTCTGGTGATAACAATACTGCATATATCAGGTTGGCTGGAGATGAATCTACCAAAGATCTAAAAGTAAACAGAATTCACATACACCATTTGTAATACATTTAGATAACATGAGAATATTACTACAAGCTGAGCCAGATCCAACAAGAACAAAAGAGAAACCAGCAGCATCTCGACCTCCATTGACATTGCACTGAGACATCAGTTTGGCCATGAACATGCCTTTCAAATACAGTATACCCGTTGCCTTATGAGGGAAACTGGGCTTGATTCCACTGCAGTTTGGAAGAGCCAGAGCTGTTTGATTGAAGTACATAAGACCCTAAAAGGTCATGACAAGGTGGTTGTCGTTAAGATCAATACAGGACTAGGAGCCACTATTTTAAAAGTAGGGGTACCATTTTAGGACAGACACAGGATATGTCTGAGGGTCATGTGATTTTGGAACACTGAAGGCAGTGTCCCTGAATACTGTTAAGGCAGAAATGGATAGATTCTTGTTAGATAGGGGAACATATAGAAATTGAGCACAGGTGAGAATGTGGAATTTGAAAAAACACAGATCAGTCACTATGTAGAGGAGCCGAATGGTTTACTTTTACTCGTAATTTGTACGTTTCTATGAGCTTTCTGTCTTTGTGTAACAATATACATCATAATATAGGCATACTACATGACTTCACATCAGCATCTTATCTTGCTTTGTATAAGCATAGCTGATCTAAATTGTAACAAAAATTAAGGGATACCTTGAACAATTAACCTCCAATTTAGGATGCTGAGAGAAGCTAATGCATTAAACTGAACTAACTGAAAGAAAATGCTTTTGTAATCAACATCCCTATTGTCTAGTTACCACATCAGTAGCTTAAATTTAAAGCTTCTTTGTCTTGGTGTAACAATTGGCAATTCTGCTCTCTGAGTGTTGTCTTTCACGTCACTATGACATATCTGATAGATATTAACTGTATTTATAAACTATCTGTGCTGCCATCCCCGAGGCAGTTGTTTGTGTGTGACTCATCAACCTGCCATTTTTGAAAACCTCTTGAGCAAAGAACATTGGGATCATTTTAACTTTGGATAAGGGAATAAAATGGGTGATAACAAATTGGTTGCTTACTCCAGACGCAACACAATTCTACCTTCTATGTTTCAAAATTGGATGTGGTATATGTTGGATCTTTGGGTGTTGTTTATATAAGACCTCCATCATTCTTTTCTGAAGGAATTAAATGAGGATAGACCCTCAGGAATTCACCTTCCCTCCTATTTTTCTGAAAAGGAACAAAGATAGGGTGCACTGAAATATATGTTATACTGTACGTTCAGGTGAATTAAAGTGTAATAATGTTGAGTGGCAAATATAATCTCAGCCATTTTACACCACTACACACAATTAAAATTACCTTCATTACCGAAGCTTAACTGCAGATGTAGACTTGCAAGTTTCTGAACATTCATATTCTCCTACCTTCCATTTACTTTTGTACTGGATTAACTTGATTGCATTTTATTTAATACATTATCCTGTTTAAAAAGTAAAATTAAATATTTTCAGGAAAATGTATTTTCTCTACACATACAGTTTGCACACTATAGCAATAAGAACAAAGCATGCTGAAGAAACACAGCATCTGTTGAGAGAAGCCAGACTTAACATTTTAAGTCCAATGACCCTTTGTAAGAACAGTTCTAAACCACTTATAGAAGTGACTAGATAGCCTATAATATTTAACAGATTCATGGAATTGTTACAATGTAGAAAATGGTCATTCGGTCCACCATTTCTATGCCAGTTCTGCAAATGAGCATTTTAAACCAGTGCCATTCTCCTGCCATTTCCCCATAACCCCAAATATTGTTTCTATTTAAATAACCATAAGACCATAGTATGTAGGAGCATAATTAGGCCATTCAGCCCTCAGGTACTAGTCTCTCATACGAGTGGAAACATCTTCACTAAATCCATTCAATATTCTGTAAGGTTCAATCAGGTCCTCCCTCATCCTTCCAAGTTCCATTGAGTACAGATCCAGAGTCTGCAACCACTCCTCATGTGACAAATCCATCATCCCTGGGATCATTCTTGTATATGTCTTCTGGACCCCCTCCAACGCCAGCACATCTTTCCTCAGATATAGGCCCAAAATTGCTCACAATATTCCAAATGTAGTCTGACCAGAGTGTTATACAGCTTCAGCAGTACATTTCTGCTGTTGTATTCTAGCACTCTTGACATGAATGCCAACATTACATTTGCCTTCCTAACTGCCAACTGAACCTGCATGTTAACCTCAAGAGAATCCTGAACTAGGACTCACAGGTCCCTTTGTGCTTCAGATTTCTGAAGCCTTTCCCCCTTTAGAAAATAGTCTGCATCTCAATTCTTCTTACTAAAGTGCATAACCTCGCACTTTCCCACATTGTATTCCATCTGCCACACCTAACCTGTCCAAGGCCTTCTGAAGTCTCCTGGTTCCCTGAACACCATCCTTGCCTCTCTACCTTTGTGCCAATTGCAAACTTAGCAACAATGCCCTTAGGTCCTTTGTCCAGATCATTAACATTTAACATGAATAGTTGTGCTCCCAACATGGACCCCTGCAGAATTCCACTAGTCACTGGCTGCCATCCTGAGAAAGACCCCTTTGTCCCTACTCGCTGTCTTCTGCCAGTCTTCTAATACCCTATTGAATGCTTTGATTGAACTTACCTCCACCACACTTCCATGCAGTGCATTCCATCCCTAATTACTTTGCTTCTTTTTTATAAATTATTTAAAATCTGTGCCCACCCATTCTTGGTCCTTTTACGAGTGAGAATAGTTTCTCCCTTTCTATTCTGACAAGACTCCTCAGGATTTGAAATCTTCTAGTAAATGTCCTTGAAACCTTTCCCTCTCCAAGGAGAACAGTCCTACATCTCTATTCTATTTTTATAACTGAAGCTTTGCATCCTTGGTTTCATTTTTGAACACCTCTTCCATTTATGAAAGCCCAGTCAAAATTTCAAAAAGCCATTAAGTGCTCAATATCTTATCAAAATGAACAGACTTCCATCCATAAACTCACATTAAAGACATTTTATATTTTAATGACCTCTTTGGATCATCAATTAATTTGAGAATTTAAAACACCACCCATTCCCACCCGCAACACCCTTACTGGATCATTATAGGTCCTGGAAAGAAACCAACCATTAATAATTACATAATAACTGCTTTTAGTGTAATATCAAGAAATAGTTATTGTAACTGCTAGAACAGATGTTTTTGCAAACCCCTCTGTTGCAAGAAGTGCTAGAGATTTCAATAACTTCATCGCTTTTCACTGAAACAGGTAGATTCATTGAAACAATCTTTTTGAAACAAAAACTGTCCATTTAAATAATTTGACATCTTGAAGGTTTGCATACTCTATCCATGTTTCAAGAATATTTATGTCTTTCATAAATTTGAAACTTCTACAATGTGGAGTAAAGCCTTTACTGAGTCCAAATAACCCTGTTGAGTTCAGGTTTCCCTCATGCACGAGTCATGCTTCACGCCTTTTTCCCTAAACAGGGAAAATGGAATCTGTTAAAAATGAGAGCCATTCTTTTAATCTAGGTCCAGCCCATCATGTTTAATGGTTACTGGAGTCTCCACCACTCTGCAAAAATTTTGCCCTATCAGTCCATCTAAGGTGAACATCTAGGTAATAGCAATCATAACAAAGGAAGCTTGAGATATTTAAAATACAAACATATGAATTAAATGATGAAATGAAAAGGATTTAAAAGCAGTTCCACTTAAATATAATTGCACTGGCTAACAAGCAAAAACTTAATGAATATCATTCATATCGACCAAAGTAAGAACAGGTAACTCTGAGGTGAATGTTCCACCCAAAAATTATAACATGAAGCTATAATGCTGATACACCAACTGATATTTCAGCCATACGTTTTCTTTTGGCAATGTACAACATACCATGGTTTAACATATTAAGTTAAATTCAATTATGAAGATGGGCTAATCAGCATAGTTGTCAATCTTAGTGTCCCTTTTCTATATGATGATATTTTTGAAGGGCTAAATCTGAGCAGTCACAGAGTGTGATAAAGACCACCCTACTTCCTGAGTCAGAGAGGAGCAGGTTATGTTTGGATCAGAGAGAAAGGACATCAGTTCAATCTCAACAGTCATTCAGTGTTCACAGTTGGAACTTTGTTTTGTTTCAGATCTCAGACAGGACTTCGATGGGAATGAAAACATGGAGAAAGCTCAGAGGATGTTTGGCAATGACAGGTTTCAACAGCTTGACTCTTATTATAGACAGTCACCATTTGATGATGACTACATCCAGAATGAGAAGATGCCACCTGGTTTTGATATAAACAGGTCTCAGATTGAGGGAGACAGCATGATGCAACCTGCTTCTCCAATACGCTTCAAGCAACTAAAATTCATGAAAAGAGATTCTTCAGTTATTGACCAGTGCTGTGTTGGCAGCTGTACTGCGAGGGAAATTGCTGAAACTTGTGACACAATCAAGTAATTATTGCCAACAGTACCTCTGGAGTATTCAACACCCATGGATTAGGGATCAGTCAGATTTGAAGTTAAATGGGTAATCTTTATAAATTACACCTCCAGATATGGACTTTAATCTGCTCTCAGCCCATTTTAGGGTATTATGGCAGGGTGGTCAGTAGAAACTGCAGGGTTTTCTATCCATGATGATTGGAAAATTGTACAGAGTTTGATGATCTCTGCCGTGTTCACAGAATGGATGCTGGTAGGGGTTACTCTGTGCTGAGAGAAGCAATTCACCAGATTTATTCTCTAGTCCGCTGGGAATGGGGAGATGTGGAATTGCAGTAAGGTTCATATTGTGGACTTATAGTCATGCTGCAGTAGAAAAGAATAATAAAATCTTGCAACTCCAACTGTTTTGATATCTTTTCATTTTCTTAACAAATTTATTTCTTTGAAAATAGCCCACTCATGCATTGCAAGGGATCATACTAAAATTTCTCAGAGATTCTGCATTACATTTGGTGAATTCATTCATGGGTTGTGGGCATCACTCAATGGGCCATCATTTATTATCCATCCCTAATTACCCTTGAAAAGGTGGTGGTGAGCTGCCTTCTTGAACCACAGCAGTCTGTGAGGGGCAGGGACGCTTGCAGTGCCTTTAGGTAGGGAGCTGCAAGATCCTGAAGTCTTGATAGTGACGGATGAAGTGCGATGTCAGAACAATTTTTGGCCTGAAGGGTAATTTGCAGATGGTGGTGTTCTCATGTATCGACTGCGCTTGTCTTTCTATGTCTTGGAAGTCATGGTTTAGGAGGATGCTGTCAGCGGACTCTTGGTGAGGTTTGAGGTAGATCTTATAGATAATACAGACTATTGCTATGAAGCACCAATAAGAGACAACCTAATCATTGACCCTTGACATTCAATGGTGTTACCATCACTGAATCCCCCACTATCAACATCTTGGGAGTTATCATTGATCAGAAACTCAACTGGACTCACCGCATAAATGCAGTGGCTACACGAGCAAATCAGAGGCTAGGAATACTGTGGTGAGTAACTCACCTCCTGACTCCTGAAAGCCTGTTCACCATCTATTCGGCACAAGTTAAGAGTGTGATGGAATACTCTCCACTTGCCTGAATGAGTGCAACCCCAAGAAGCTTGACACCATCCAGGACAAAGCAGCCGACTTGATTGGCATTGTATCCACAAGCATCCGCTCCCTCCACCACCAATGCTCAGTAGCAGCAGTGCTGCAGAAATTCACCAAAGATCCTCAGACAGCACCTTCCAAACACACGACTACTTCCATTTAGAAGGACAAGGGCAGCAGATATATAGGAACCCAACCACCTTCAAGTTCCCCTCCAAACCACTCACCATCCTGACTTGGAAATATAGTGGTGTTCCTTCACTGCCTCTGGGTCAAAATGCTGGAATTCCTTCCCCAGTCGCATTGTAGGTCAACCCACAGCAGGTGGACTGCAGCAGTTCAAGAGGGCAGCTCATCACCACTTTCTCAAGGGCAACTAGGGTCAGGCAATAAATGCTGGCCAGCCAGCAACACCCACATTCTACAAAATGAATTTTAAAAAATGCATTAGTGTGAGGGAGTAAACATTGAAAGTACTGGATGGGGGTGCTAATCAAGTGGGCTGCTTTGTCCTGGATAGTGTCAAAGTCTTGAATGTTGTTGAAACTGCATTCATCCAGGCAAACATGGGGAGTATTTCATCACATACCTCAGTGACAGAAGATGAGCTCTCTTGATGCAGAATTCCTATCTCTTGACCTGCTTTTGTAACCATAGCATTTAAATGGCTTGTCCAATTCAGTCTCTAGTCGAAGGTAAAATTTAGGATGTTGATGGATTCAGTGGTGGTGATGGTGTTGAATGGCAAAGATAGATGGTTAGATACCTACAATGCCTGGCAATTATGCAATACAAATCTTAATTGTCACTTATCAGCCCAACCCAGGATATTGTCTGGGTCTCGCTGAATATGAACGTAGACTGCTTCAGTATCTGAGGAGTGCTGAACATTGCAAAATCATCAGCGAACATCCCCACTTCTGACCTTATGATGGAAGGAAGGTCATTAATGAAGCAGCTGATGATGGTTGAGCCAAGGTGATGCAAAGATGTCCTATAGTGTCTAGGGATGTGCAGGCAAGGTGGATTAGCCATGGTATTTGATGGGGTTAAGGGGTTAGCGTAGGTGGTTTGGTCTGGATGGGATGCTGTTTGGAGGGTTATTGTAGACTGTATGGGCTGAATGGCCACTGTATGGATTCTATATGATCTTCATTTGTGCTAGCTATCATTCCAAGCAATGGAAAGCTTTTCCTGATTGCCATTGATTCCACTTATGCTAGGGCTCCTTGATTGCACACTCGGCCAAAAGCTGCCATATTGTCAAGGGTAATCACTCTTACCTGGTGAAAAAGTGCTATTTATCTTGTTAGCAAGGAGTAGGGCACGGGGTGGGGGGGTGCATGGTGCAGAAGGACGTTGAGATCGAGCCCAGAGAGAAAGAGAAGAACAAATAAATTGCTGACAGTAAGCCAGGGAATAGGAAGAGCTAGATAGATAATAATGGGGATATGAGTGGGTGGAATGAGTTAACTGTGCTGAAAGCAATCCACGTCATGACAGGTACTGGGGTGTTGGGATGGGTAAAAGACAAGGAAGGAAGTGTTCAGGCTCTAAAATTACTGAACTATCAGTCTGAAGGGTCACAGGACATAAAATGTTAACTCTGTTTTCCCTCCACAGATGCTGCCAGGCATGCTATGTTTCTCTAGCAATTTCTGTTTTAAATTTCCAGCATCCATAGTTCTTTGTTTTATTATTTGAAGAAAGTCAGCTGCTGTGGCAGCATCTGTGGTGAGAGAAGCAGGATTAGCGTTTCGAGTCTGGTATGATTCTTCTTCAGAATAGTAATGTCTGAAGAACAGTCATATCAGATTCAAAACATTAACTCTGTTTCTCTCTCCACAGATGCTGCCAGGCCTGCCGAGTTTCTCCAAAATTCACTGAATTTGTTTCAGCTTTCCAGCATCTGCAGTATTTTGCTCCTTTTTGACTGGTAATTAGTTGACTTGGAATCACCCTGTCTTTTGAGGGGAGGACATACCTGGCCAATTTTCTACATTACCAGGTACTTTCCAGTGGTATAGCTGTAATGGAACACCTTGGTTAGGGACATAATTAATTCTGGAACACATATCATCCTTAATATTGCCAAAATGTTGTCAAAATGTTGTCATAGCATTTGCAGTTTCCAGTGCCTTCAACTGTTTCTTGTGGAGTGAATCGTATTGGCAGAAGACTGGTATCTGTGATACTGAGGACCTCAAGACTTACTCGTTGTAGGAATCACAGCCTTTGACCTGTTTTTGTAGCCACCGTACTTATATCGCCAGTCCAGTTCAATTTCTGGTGAATGTGGTGATAGTGGGGATTCAGCAATAGTAATGCCATTGAATATCCAGAGATGACGGCAAATTGCCTTTAGTTGGACGTAATCTGCCTGGCACTTGTATGGCTCAGTTATTACTTGCCACTTGTTAGCCCAAACCTTGATATTGTCCAGGCATTACTGCATTTGGAAAAGGACTGATTCCTGTACACTTCGTAGAACGAGGGTTGATCTCAAGGCTTGATGAGAATGATAGATTGGAGGACGTGCTGGGCCATAATGTTTCAGATTGTGAATAAATATAATACTGCTGCTACTGATGGTTCACATCAACAATTAGTAAAGCTTCTGGAATGATTTAAGAATTACATAGATTACCTACATATCAACATATATTGATACAAAGTGCTTAAAGTAAGAAAACATTTATAGGAGGGTTACAGAGGGGAAAACAAGCAAAAGTGTGCGTTGATCTAAAGAAGCAGGTAACATGAATAGTTATTTAAAAAAAGGTCAAGAATGTATGTTTTTAAAAGACTGTTCATGTAGGTAGAGTGATTTAGTGAGGCTATTCCAGAGCTCAGGAAAGTGAAAATGTGGCCTTCATCAGGAAATTTCAGACACTAGAAATGCTCATGGGTCCAGGACAGAAGATCAAAGTTCGAGCGGGTGTAGGTGTGTGGCTGTAGGTGGTTACAGAGATAGAGAGGGACAATCCATTTCAGTGATTTATACACAAGGATGACAATTTTAAATTAATAATGATGGTGAAGAAGAGACAACGTAAATCAGTCAGAACAGGGCTGACGAATAAATAGGTCTTGTTGAAGGACAGAATATAAACATCAGAGTTTGAAGGAGCTAATCTTCACAAAGAATGAGGAAAGCAAAGTCTCTAAAAAAGGTATTAGATCAGTCAAAAACATCATTAACCAAAACATGGATGGAGTTACAATCATATGCACTGAGAATAGAGCAAATGTAGAAAACTATGTAGCTTGAGGTAGGTGGATATTGTGATGTATGAGGTCAGAAGTTTAGCTCAGTCAGACATTGAGGTAGTGAATCATCTGCTTCAGGATGAGCCAATATTTAGGAGAGGTTAACTTGGTGACAAAGATCACAGGGTCAAATCCAATTGCATTAATTGTATAAATCTTTAACTACATGAATTGACAACTCTTCAATTTAGATGTTAGACAAGAAGTTAAATTCTCAGAGAAAGTTGAAGACGTGAGATAGACCATGTAGAGGGTTAAATGCTTTCAAAAAACAATTGAGTCTATTGGTGATTTTGCCGGCGACAACATGTAAGGTAGAGGTTGAAAGTATGGAATGTAATACATTTTGATTGATAGTTTTGAGGATAGATTATCAATGAAGAATAGCACAGATCCTGGATAGATCACTAAAGATCATCAGAAGTAGACGTACTATGTCTATTGATAAATGCAAAAATAAGCTTCCAAGGTTGTTCAGATGGAGTTTAGATTTGCAGCCTTTTAACATAAAAATTGTACACATTTCCAGGAAGAAATATACAATTGCTGATGCCTTATATCAAATGTGATTGTTGTAAATTTGAAAGTGTGACCAAGAAAGTTGAATAGTATCTTACGGAAAGAAGAATGAATGGCTATGAGTTTTGTGCTTTCTCGTTGTTTAATTGTTACTAACCTTATCATGAAAGTCATTTTATTTTTAAATCACAGAGTCTCTACAGTGTGGAAGCAAGTCATTCAGCCCATCGAGTTCACAGTGACCATCCCAAAAGCATCTCACCCTGACACTTCCCCCCTCCCCTCATCTATCCCTGTAACCCTGCATTTCCCATGGCTAATCCACCTAGCCTGCACATCGCTGGACACGATGGGCAATTTGGCACGGCCAATCCACCTAACCTGCACATCTTTGGACTGTGGGAGGAAACAGGAGCACCGTGAGGAAACCCACACAGAGACGGGGAGAATGTATAAACTCCACAGAGTCGCCCAAGGGTAGAATCGAACCCTCGTCCCTTATGCCGTGAGGCAGCAGTGCTAACCACTGAACTGTAATATTAAAAATGCTGTTTCATGTTTTGAGGATGGGTCTTCATTATTTTTATTTTATTCTTTAATTAATTTTGGTTTAGAACTGTGAGACGTGAACTGTAAGCTGGACACGATGCTAAACGTAACTTGCACTGTCAGTAATAGATTGTATTAAAAGGAAAACAGACCAAACAAACTTTTGTTTATTCATGAGGCCAGGCCTAGAAGGTCTGGTTGGTTCCTGATCAAGGTTCTGCAGATGCTTCGTCACAGGTAACAGCATTTTATTTAAACAGATAGCAGAAGTTGGCTATTACCGAGTTTAGTATCTGAGAATTACATGCAGGATGTCTGGAAAAGTTGTTATGCTCAAGCAGGTCGCAGATATAGAATGGTAACTGGGATCTCATTAAGAAGATGATCAGTCTGTCGGGGAGTGGTCAGAGTTTTAATTGGGCTTTGGACTGTGCTTTTGGAGAGCGCGAATCTGGCTGTTGATGCTGCAGCATGAAAATTTGAAATCTCGCTGCATAACCTCCCTTATCTGTTCTTAAAAGCTCAGAGAATAGAGTTATAAGTATTATTGCCTTTATCTGAGCGAACTGAAAAGATGACTCTGATCAACCGTTTTCAGAAATCATCATTTTTGCCTGTAGAACAACAAATCATAAAAACCACTTAAGTAATCTGGACAGTTTTGTTGTTTTCTTTAATTTATCCTTTAACGTACTGGTTTATCTGTCAGCCTTTTCTGTGAATGGGACTGAAAACAAAGGTTTTTGGGTTTAAAACATAGACATTACCTAGATTACTTTGTTATTTATGTTTTTACCTAAAGTGACTATTTTGTTAATGAATTCCTACATCCATTGTTTAAGATCTAAAAATGGAATTAATGATTCACAGCATCTGAGATTGGTTATTTAAAAGTCTGGTCAGGAACCATTGCTGTTTTAAAGACCTGGCATAATTATGAGACAGTATGGCAATATGGCAGTCCCAACTTCTCCAAATATTCCTCAAAACTGAAGTGTTTCATGTCTGGACCGTTCTCACAAGCCTCTTTTGGCATTCTTTCCAATGAGTCCACATCCTTTCTATTGTGTGGTAGCCAGAATTGAATACTATACTCCCGCGGAGATCTCAACAGTATTATTTAACTTCAGCACCAGACTTGCAAGTGCTACTCGGGAGGCTTTAAAGTAATAATTGGGTGGTGGGGCCAAAGAGATAGTGGACAAAAAATATAAGTCTGATGTTGATTCAATTGAGAAAAGGGGCAAGTCAAACAGTTGGGGCAGGCAAGAGCAAGGCAGGGAATGAGGTAAGACTGATAAACAGCATTTATTTCAATTCAAGAGGCCTGACAGATAAGGCAGATGAACTCAGAGCATGGTTGGGAACATGGGACTAGGATATCGTAGCTATTACAGAAACATGGCTCAGAGAAGGACAGGACTGGCAGCTTAATGTCCCAGGATATAGTTGCAATAGGAAGGATAGAAAGGGGGGCAAGAGAGCAGGGGGAGTGGTGTTTTTGGTTAGGGATAGCATTACATCTGTACTTAGGGAGGATATTCCTCAGAGTACATCCAGTGAAGTTATTTGTGTGGAACTCAGAAATAAGAAAGGAATGGTCACCTTATTGGGAATGTACTACAGATCCCCCCCTCAATAGTCAGTGGGAAATTGAGAAGTAAATTTATAAGTAGATCACAGATATCTGTCAGAAAAATAGGGTTGTAATGATGGAGGTTTTTAACTTTCTAAACATACACTGGGACTGCCATAGTGTTAAGGGCTTGGATGGAGAGGGATTTGTTAAGTGTATACAAGAGAATTTTCTTATTCAGTATGTGGATGTACCTACAAGAGAAGGAGCAAAACTTGACCTTCTTTTGGGAAATAAGGCAGGGCAAGTGACTGATGTGTCAGCAGGGGAGGACTTTGGGACCAGTGATCATAATTCTATCGTGAATTTTGACAGTATTAGGCAAAAACTCTCATAAACAGATTGGGAGAGGCTATTCGCAGGTAAAGAGACAATTGGAGAGTGGAAGGCTTTCAAAAATAACATAATGAGATTCCCAAGACAGTATGTTCCTATTAGTGTAAAGGACAAGGCTGGTAGGTATAGGAAATGCTGAATGTCTAGGGAAATTGAGGTTTTGGTCAAGAAAAAGAAGGAGGCATATGGCAGGTATGGACAGCTGGGATCAAGTGAATCCCTCAAAGAGTATAAGAGCAGTAGGAGGATACACAAGAGGGAAATCAGGCAGGCAAAAAGGAACATGAGATAGATTTGGCAAATAGCGTTAATGAGAATCCATTTGTATTCTACAAATACATTAAGGGCAAATGAGTAACTAGGGAGAGAATAGGACCCCTTAAAGATTGATGAGGCCGTCTACGCGTGCAACCTCAGGAGATGGGTAAGACACTAAACAAGTATTTCATGTCAGCATTTACTACGGAGAAGAATATGGAAGCTAGAGAACTTGGGAGAAATAAATCGTGATATCTTGAAAAGTGTCCATATTACAAAGAAGGAAGTGCTGGACATCTTAAAATGCATAAGGGTGGACAAATCCTAAGGTGTATCCCAGAATTTTGTGGGAAGCTAGGGAAGTGATTCCTGGGCCCCTTGCTGAGATATTTGTATCATCAACAGTCACAGGTGAGGTGCTGGAAGACTGGAGGTTGGCTAGCATGGTGCCACTATTTAATAAAGGTGGTAAGGAAAAGCCAGGGAACTGTAGACCAGTGAGCCTGACATTAGTGGTGGGCAAGTTGTTGGAGGCGTTCCTGAGGGATTGGATTCACATGTATTTGGAAAGGCAAGGAATAGTCAACGTGGTTTTGTGCATGGGAAATCATGCCTCACTAACTTGATAGTTTTTTGAAGAAATGACAAAGAAGATTGATGAAGGCAGAGCGATAGATGTTGTCTATATGGACTTCAGCATGGCATTCAACAAGGTTCCGCATGGTAGACTAGTAGCAAGATTAGATCACTTGGTATCCAGGGAGGACTAAACATTTGGATACAAAATTGGTTTGAAGGTAGGAGATAGAGGGTGATGATGAAGTGTTGTTTTTCAAACTGGAGGCCTGTGACTAATGATCAGTGCTGGGTCCACTGCTTTTTGTCATTTATATAAATGATTTGGATTTGAAAATAGGAGGAATAGCTTGTAAGCTTGTAGATGACACCAAAATTAGTGGTGTAGTAGATGGCGAAGAAGGTTAACTCACCAAGGACCTTGATTAGATGGGCTGATGGGCCAAAAAGTGGCATATAGAGTTCAATTTAGATAAATGTAAGATGTTGCATTTTGGAAAGGCAACTCAGGGCAGGATGTATACGCTTAACGATAAGGTCCTGGGAAGTGTTGCTGAACAAAGAGACCTGGGGTGCAGATTCACTGTTCCTTGAAGGTGGAATCACAGGTAGAAAGATTAGTGAAGAAGGTGTTTGATACACTTGCCTTTATTGATCAGTGCATTGAATATAGGAGTTGGGAGATCATTTTGTGGCTGTACAGAACATTGATCAGATGACTGTTAGAATACTGCATTCAGTTCTGGTCTCCCTGCTGTGGGAGAGATGTTGTGAAACTTGAAAAGGTTCAGGAAATATTTACAAGGATGTTGCCGGGTTTGGACGATTTGAGCTATAGGCAGAGGCTTAGTAGGCTGGGGCTATTTTCCCTGGACCATCGGAGGTTGAGGGATGACCTTACAGAGGTTTATAAAATCATGAAGTGCATGGATAGTGTAAATAGACAAGGTCTTTTTTCCCAGGGTAGAGGAGTCTAAAACTAGAAGGCATAGGTTTAAGGTGAGAAGGCAAAGATTTAAAAGGGACCTAAGGAGCAACTTTTTCACACAGAGGGTGCTGTGTGCATGTAATGAGCTGCCAAAGGAAGTGGTGGAAGCTGGTACAATGGCAACATTTAAAAGTCATCTGGATAGATACATGAATAGGAAGGGTTTAGAGGGATATGGGCCAAATGCTGGCAAATGGGACAAGATTAATTTAGGACATCTGGTTGGCATGGACGAGTTGGAAAGATGGGTCTGTTTTCATGCTGTACAACTCAATGATTTTACATGTCTATGACTCTGGTACTCAATGAAGTCTAGAATACTGTACGTTTTATTAACAGCTCTCTCTTCCTATCCTGCTGCTTTTAATGACTTATGAACATAAACAACCAGATCTCTCTGCTCTTGCACATCCAATAAATTGGCACTCTTTAGTCCATATAAGTATGTTCTTTGTACCAAAGTGTATCACCTCACATTCCTCCATGTTGAATTTCATCTGCCACCAAACTGCCCACTCCACCAACATGTCACTGTCCTTTTGAAGTTCGATACTGTCCTCCTCACTGTTTGCATGTTCACAAGATTTCTGTCATGCGTAAACTTTGACACTGTCTCCTATTTCCAAAATTTGGAAATCCATATGCACCACATCAACCACACTAACAATTTCTGTTCCCTTTTTAAAAACACCAGCAAGTCAGCTAGACATAGATTCATACAGCACTGAAAAGGCCATTCGGCCCATTGAATCTGCACTGACATAACTAATACTAAAAGTGCACTAATCCCAATTTCCTGCACATGTCTCATATCCCTGAATGTTATGATATTTGAAGTACTCATCCAAATTTCTTTTTTAAAATGTACTAAGGTTTCCAGCCTCCACTACCATCCCAGACAGTCCATCCCAGATTCCTGCCACCTGCTGAGTGAAAAGGTGTTTTTTTCCCCAAATCCCTTCTGAATCTCCTGCCCCTTACCCTAAAACTATGCCCTCTCTTGATTGACCCCTCAACCAAGGGGAATAGCTATTCAGTTTTCACCCTGTCCATACCCCTCATAATCTTATACACTTCAATCATGTCCCCCCTCCATCTTCTCTACTCTGAAGAAAACAATCCAAGCCTTTCTAGTCTCTTCTTATAGCTTAATTTCTTCATCCCAGTCAACATCCCGGTGAACCTTCTCTGTTCCCTCTCTAGTGCTATCACATCCTTCCTGTAGTGAGGGGACCAAAACTGCAGACAGTACTCTAGTTGTGGCCTGACCAATGACCTGTACAACTCCAACATTGCCTCCTTGCTGTAATACTTGATGCCACAACTGATGAAGGCAAATGTCCCATAGGCCTTATTAACTATCCTATCTATGTGCTTTGCTGACTTCAGGGATCTGTGAATAATTACCCCAAGGTCCCTCTGTTCCCCTAAGCTATCCAATATCCTGCCATTCATTAAATACTCCCTCCCCTTGTTTCTTCTTCCAAAGTGCATCACCTCACACTTATTAAGGTTAAATGGATGGTGAGGCATAGGTCCAGTAGCTTCAGCATGTTGTCTGGGGAGATGGTGTCATTGGGGTCTTGTTCAAGAGAAACCATGACAGTACTACTAAAACAAGAACAAGACCCCAATGACACCATCTCCACAGACAACATGCTGAAGCTACTGGACCTATGCCTCACCACCCACTTCACCTTTAACGGCCTAATATATGAACAGATCAACGGGACACCATGAGATCACCTGTCTCCGGACTAATAGCCGAAGCGGTGATGCAGAGACTGGAAAGTACAGCCCTTACGCTAATCCAACCAAAACTATGGATAAGCTACATGGACGACACCTTCGTCATTATTAAATGGACCAAACTGGAGGAGACACATGAACTAATAAACAACACCCTCACCAGAATCAGATTCACCAGAGAAGAGGAGAAGAACAACAGCTCCCATTCCTGGACATCATGGTAGAGCGCAGGACAAATGGAGAATTCCTAACAAAGGTACACAGGAAAGCCACACACACTGACCAAGTACTGAATTTCAACAGCAACTACCCTAACACACACAAACGAAGTTGCGTGAGAACATTACTTAAACAGGCAACAACACATTGCAGCAGAACAGAGCTACACCAAAAAGAAGAAGAGTACCTCTTCCAGGTGTTCAGAGACAATGGATATCCGAAAAACTGGGTCACAAGATGCCTATCACATGAATGACACCAGGAAGGTACTACATGCCCCGACACACTCATCACGCTACCTTACATCAGGAACACATCTGAACTGACCACAAGACTCCTACGACCACTAGGCATCAGAGTAGCACACAAACCCACATCAACCCTATGACAACTGCTCATCTGAACCAAAGATCCGCTACCCACGATGGACAGGACCAATATCATATACAAGATTCCCTGCAGAGACTGTGACAAACACTACATCGGAAAAACAGGAAGGAAATTAACAACAAGGATACACAAACATCAATTAGCTACAAAAAGACACGACTCACTCATTTCTATCCACATGGATAAGGAGAACTACCAATTTGACTGGGACAACACCAAGATCCTGGGACAAGCAAAGCAGAGACAAACACGGGAATTCCTCGAAGCGTGGTATGCCACGAAGAAAGCCATCAACAAACACATAGAGCTCGACTCCATATACACTCCACTGTGAAGGAAATCTGGAAGTGAGGTAATCCAGCTCAATGGACTCCAGAGTGTAAATAACAGGTGGAAAAGACGCTTCATTGGAGGCCGCACTGATGATGTTACCCAGCTGGTAATGAAACGTCTGCAAAACAACAAACCAGGTCGGCAAGCCAACCAACCACAACATCCACAACCTGAGCTACAAATCTACTCTAAAACCTTAGAGATTTGTCCGTTTTTAAGCCTAACTGAGCCTCCTTTAACAAGTCTAATTCTTTAACAAGGCTACACCGAGTCTTTCAAATTAACCTGCAATTTTTCCTATGGCTATTCATGCTATTCCAAATAATTGTTTCTTGAAGCTACGCCACATCTCAAGTTAAAATGACTGGTCTGTAATTGCTGTGCTTATCTTTGCAACCTTTTTTCTAATCAAGGGAATAATATTTGCAATTCTTTAATCTTCTGACATCACTCCCAAATCTTTGGAAGGGCAATAGCCAATTGCCAGTGCTTTAGCAATTTCTAGTCTCACTTCCTTCAATATCCTTGGATGTTTCTGACCTGGTCTCTGTACTGTATCATCTTGAAGTACTGACAGCTTATTCTAACACCTCCTCCATATCATTTTTAAACTCTTCTAGTGAAGAGTTTCCTCCTCTGTCACTATGACCTTGGCAGCATCTGCATCATTGGCAAAGACAGATGCAAAGTATTCACTTAACATCTCAACCTTACCTCTTGCCTCCAGTGTAAATCTCTTTTTGGCCCTACTCCTTCTTTTACCACCTCTTTACTGTGTTTATAGAAGACTTTGGGGTTTTCTTTTGTCTTCACTGATATTCTTTTGTTATAATCCTTATATGCTTCATGTACTAACTTTCTCACCTCCCTCCTGAACCTTATGTATTCAGTATAATTCTCAATTGTACTGACCACCTAAGACCGGTCATAAGCACACATTTTCTTATTGAACTTAATTTCTATCCCCTTTGCCATCCAAGGAACTCTGAATTTTTGCCACACCTTTCCCTTTTGAGAGAATACACCTTGATAGTGTGTAAACCAACCTTCTTCAAAAGGTAGCCTGCTGGTCCTCAGGAGAGTGAGGCCAGGCAGTTAAAAAAAAGTGGCAGAAGTGTTCAACAGGTATTTTATGTCAGTCTTCACACATGAAGGCTTAGAGAACTTCCCAAAGAATCTTGAAAATCAAGACATGAAAGCAAGGAAACTTTCACCATTGCAGTGAAAAAGTACAAACATGTTAGTTAAAGGCAGGGATAGGCCATTTGTTCCCTTGAGCCTGCTTCACTATGAGATCAGTGTGGCCTCAATCCGCTTTCCTGACAGTCTATAACTTTTGACTGCTTTATCAATCAAGAGTATATCTACCTCTGCCTTTAAAATATTCACTGACCCTGTCTCCTCTATTCTCTGGAAGATAATTCCACAGATTCATAATCCTCTGAGAGAGAAAAAAACCTCTTTAAGTTGTCTTAAGTGGAAGACCTTTTTTTTAAACTGTACCTCTAACGTAAGTCTCTATCATCAAGGAAATGTTGTTTCAACAAATACCTTGTCAAGCCTCCTTAGGAGCTTACATGTTTCATTATGATTACCGTTCATCCTTCTAAACTCGAATATATATAGGTCCAATCTATCTACCCTTTCCTCATCACGTTACACCCTCAATCCAAAGTAAAAGGTTGCCAAGTCCCTGCGATGAGATGTTTTGCATCCTCTGCTCTTAAAAAAAGCCTCTGCAGGGATAGTAGAGGTATTGGTTATAATTTTACAAACTTCTTTAGATTATGGAAGGGTCTCTGTGGAAAACAGTGAATGTAGTACTTTATTCTATTTGATTCTTTGTTCAATAAAGAAGGCAAAAAACTACAGGCAGAATAGCATAGAAGTGTCTAGAACCTATCATTAAGGATATCTTGACAGATTATAAAACACTTTTTTAATACATATCTGGTGACTGTTTTAAAAACAATTAAACAGCCTAACAAAGATTGTTCTAATAAATTTATGAGTGTTGTTGCTGTCCTTATGGAGTCAAAGTCCTCAACAAAGGCAAAAACACAAACTGCTGGAAAAACTCAGCCGGTCACTGATCCGAAATGTTAATTCTGCTTTCTCTCCACAAATGCTGCCGGACCTGTTTACTTTTTCCAGCAATTTCTGTTTTTGTTTCTGATTTCCATCATCTGCAGTTCTTTGTTTGTTCCCTCAAATAAAGGGAATGGGCAAATACAGGACCACTGTTTAAAAGAGCAAAGAACTAAATCATAAATATGAGAATATGGAGAAGAGTAATGTTAAAACTCACATTCCATCCATAACAAAGAGGATATAGCAGTATATTTAGGAAATTTCCCTAGCCTTCCCCAACATACTTTAAACACTTACTTGGTCCCTTTGCCACCTTGCACCCTAACCCCTCCCCAGCTGGCACCGTACTTACCTAGTATCCTACCCTGTACTGCTCTACCAACTGGCACAAACTTATCTGGCGCCATACTTACCTGGCACCCTTACCCCCTACCGATCTGGCACCAAACCCTCCCAGCACCCTATCATCACACTGACCTTAAGAACATTACCTTTGACAGCAGCTTTCAGAGTATGGCGGCTGACTGCTGTGAAAAGGGGCCATGCTTTTTCTTCTTCTAACAGTTCTATACTACAGAAGAACTGTTGGAATGGAAGCACAGCTCCACGTTTCTAAGTAATCCCAAGCTCCCTTCTTTTGTTAAAGAAGAGCCAGAGTGGCAATCTGCATGAGATTATCAATCACCAGAAAATCTTGCCCAGTGAACTTTTATATTGTTCTAGATAATGCTAAACCTAGAAATATTATCATAATCACCGCAGGTCAGGCAGCATCAAAGGAGCAGGAGAGTCGATGTTTTGGGTTGGGACCCTTCATTAGTCCCGATGAAGGGTCCCCACCCAAAACGTCGGCTTTCCTGCTCCTCTGATTCTGCCTGACCAGATGTGTTCCTCCAGCTCTACACTATATCGATTCTGACTCCAGCATCTGTAGTTCTTGCTATCTCTGAATATTATCACAAATGGGATAATTGTCTAGCCAAGGACACGTGGACTCTTCCATTGGCCCTTTCATTCTAACAGAATAGAGAATCATTAACACTTTAGGTCCTGGTCTCTTCCTGAAATCTTTCTACTTGGTTCTTTAAAGGTTCAGAATACAAGGTATCTAATATAAAAGGCAGTCTTTTCTTTGACCCTACTTATCAGAAAAGGACAGGTGGGGTCGGGGTAAATTTCTTTTACTTTAAGCAGGGGAATTGAAAACCCCCCTGACATGTTACAGCAAAATTGGATGAAGACTTTTATGTCAGATCTCTGTCCCAACCACAATGTTCTGGCATTTCCTCAGGCTTCTAAGCCCCTATAAGTTGGTAAGTAATCTAACAGAGTCCCAGGATAAAAGGGATATTGGTTCTAGAGAAGATACTCAAGGAAAATCTCAGGTAAATCGTAGAGGTAGACTTGAAGAGATGGGGGAAGAGTTCTGTTGGTAAAGGAAGCTTTAATAATGGTTGGAAAATGAATGTAAGGAAAGTTAAGAAGAACTGCAGAAAATAAATGAGAAACTGAAAGATATAGAGTAACTTGTCCAGGAGAGAGATATCAGAAACAAGTGTGTAGAAGATTACAGCAGAAAGACAGATGAGGAGGCATGGCCTAATAGGTACTTTTTATACAAACACATGGAGTATAAAGAACGAATTCAACTTAGAACTGCAGTGACAGAGATCCAACTATAGGATGCTCAAGACTGGCAACTAAAGATACCAGGTTATAAGACCAGGAAAACTAGTTGTAAATCTAAGATTAAATCTCATCATCAGAAGATGTTAGTGAGTTAGTTGTTCTCAACTAGTTATTAAGATACAATTGGCCTCAGCAACCTTGGAAAAGGGAGGAAACCTTCCCTCCCTCTAATGTGTCTCCCACCCACCTTTTTGTGAAGGTCTCCTTCTCTGGTTATGTGGTGATTGCACTGCTGAGACATTGTGGGTTTAGAAGCCAAATCTCCTGGAATTATCTCTCTGGCAGCCTACAATACACTGAGAATAATTCCCAGCATGGGGAAATAGATCCAGACTTGGAATTAGATTGACATACTGAAGTTCAGAAGTCGGCCTGGTAATACTAAAAGTGCTGGAAATAACAAAAAAAAGCCCTGGAATTATGTGGAAAGAATATTAAGTGTTTTAACCTTTGTCCCTCATATTTAAACGCATTTTATAAAATGCACAAGTTCAGTGATACACTTTCAACAGGTAAAGTGAGTTATAATTAACACTGACTTAATCAGCCATTGGAATGCAACTTGCAATAAAAGGGTTTTGGGAGCAGTGGTAGTGTCCCTACCTGTGGGTCAGTAAGTCTAGTTCTAATCTAACCTCAGGTCATAACATACTCAAGTAGGTTGCTATTAAAATATATAATCTGCAATAATAAAGCTGAAGGACTGAAACCCAGACTCAAACTGAAAATAATTCTTTAATAATGGAATATACCGAAACAGCAAATCAAAATGTTAACCTGATTCCCAAAATCCAAGAGAAATACCAGTCTTATCTCAATTCTGTAATGTCTTACATAACTGACTCCCCTCAATTCTCCCTCTTGGAATGCTAAGGGAATTCTGTAACTCTATTCAGAGTATCCTGGCATAAGCCTTTTTAATTCTCATTGCCTAAAACTCTTTTCAGTTTTAACATCTCAAAGACTTTGGTACAAACTCTTCTGATTTGGAAGCTTCATAAACTAAAATTACTTTGGCTAATTTGACTGGTTCCTGAACTGAAAACTTGATTTTCCCTTCTAAAATGAACTCTTGATTCTTCTAAACTGAACTCAAAAGTTAAGCAAATGGCCTTTGATATGCTGTAAACTTATATATACACACACATTCTAGCAATTAACATCACAGATGTACTGCAATCACTGGCTGAATCAAATGTTTGCCTGGAAGTTATGTATTCATTCACTGTTCCAAATGACCTTTTGACCTCTTTTAAAAAAGTAATCTGCTATACTCAGCGAGGATATTCCTGGGAATACGTCCAGGGAAGTTACGTGGGGGGAACTGAAAAATAAGAAAGGGATGATCACCTTATTGGGACTGTATTATAGTCCCCCCCAATAGTCAGTGGGAAATTGAGAAACAAATTTGTAAGGAGATTTCAGTTATCTGTGAGAATAAAAGGGTAGTTATGGTAGGGAATTTTAATTTACCAAAAATAGACTGGGACTTCCATAGTGTTAAGGGCTTGAATGGAGAGGAATTTGTTAAGTATGCACAAGAAAGTTTTCTGATTCAGTATGTGGATGTACCTACTATAGAAGGTACAAAACTTGACCTACTCTTGGGAAATAAGGCAGGGCAGGTGACTGAGGTGTCACTGGGGGAGCACTTTGGGGCCAGTTACCATACTTCTATTAGTTTTAAAATAGTGATGGAAAAGGATAGACCGGATCTAAAAGTTAAAGTCCTAAGTTAGAGGAAGGCCAATTTTGACAGTATTAGGAAAGAACTTTCAAAGGTTGATTGGAGGGTGGATATTCGCAGGTAAAGGGATGGCTGGAAAATGGGAAGACTTCAAAAATGAGATAACAAGAGTCCAGAGACAGTACGTTCTGATTAGGGTGAAAGGCAAGGCAGGTAGATGTAGGGAATACTAGATGACTAGAGAAATTGAGGCTTTAGTCAAGAAAAAGAAAGAAGCATATGTCAGGTATAGACAGCAGCAATCAAGTGAATCCCTAGAAGAATATAAAGGCAGTAGGAGTATACTTAAGAAGAAAATCAGGAGAGCAAAAAGGGGACATGAAATAGCATTGGCAATTAGGGTTAAGGAGAATCCAAAGGGATTCTACAAATACATTAAGGACAAAAGGGTAACTGGGGAGAGAATAGGGCCCCTTAAAGATCAGCAAAGCCACAATTTGTGGAACCGCAGGAGAGGGGGGAGATACTAAATGAGTATTTTGCATCAGTGTTTACTATGAAGAATGATATGGAAAATAGAGAACATGGGGAAATAAATAGCGATATCTTGAAAAATGTCCATATTACAGAGGAGGAGGTGCTGAACGTCTTAAAACGCATACTTACAATGCAAACTTACTAATCATACCTCCTATATTCACATCCAAATCATTTACATAAATGACTAAAAGCACCGATCCTTGTGGCACACCACTGGTCACAGGCCTCCAGTCTGAAAAGCAACTCTCCATGGCCACCCTCTGTTTTCTATCTTTGAGCCAGTTCTGTATCCAAATAGCTAGCTCTCCCTGTGTTCTGTGTGATCATGTTGCGGCTGTGCAGGACATTGGTTCGGCACTTTTGGAGTATTGCATGCAATTCTAGACTCCCTCCTACAGGAAGGATGTTGTGAAACTAGAAAAGGTTCAGAAAATATTTATGAGAATGTTGCCAGGGTCAGAGCATTTGAGCTATAAGGAGAGGCTGAATAGGTGGGGGCTATTTTCCCTGGAGCACCAGAGGCTGAGGGGTGACCTTATGGAGGTTTATAAAATCATGAGGGCCATGAATAGGGTAAATAGGCAAGGTCTTTCCCCTGGGGTGGAGGAGTCCAAAACTAGAGGGCTTAGGTTTAAGGAAAGATATAAAAGGGACCTGAGAGTCAGCTTTTTCACAAAGAGGGTGGTCCGTGTATGGAATGAGCTGTCAGAGGTGGAGGCTGGTAAGATTACAACATTTAAAAGGCATTTGGATGGGTACGTGGATAGAAAGGGTTTAGAGGGATGTGAGACAAATGCTAGCAAATGGGACTAGATTTATATAGGATATCTGGTCGGCATGGACGAGTTGGACCGAAGGGTTTGTTTCCATACTGTATATCTCTATGACTCTATAACTGAAAATGCTCATGTTATTACAGATGACAGGGTACAGAGCTCTGAGATATAGAGGAATCCGGATGTCCTGGTGCATGAAACACAGAATATTAAAATGCAGACACAGCAAGTAATTAGGAAACCTAAAAGTGTGTTTTATTTTGCTGAGAAGAATTGAATATGACAATAGGAAGGTTAGGCTTCTTGTTACACATGTGAAGGAAGAAATGCACTGATTATCAAGCCTTGTGCTCCATCAGTCAAACTATTAAAATAAAGGTTACCTAAGATTACAAAGATATCTTGATCAACAGAGTCAATGAGCTGAGCAGTGGCAGACTGAGTTTAATTTGGATAAATGTGAGGTATTGCAGTTTGGCAAGACAAACAAGGGGAGGTCTTATACAATTAATGGCAGAGCCCTGGGTAGTGTTGTAGAACAGAGAGACCTAGGTTTCAGGTACATAATTCTTTGAAATTTGCCTTACGGGTAAACAGGGTGATTAAGAAAGCATTAGCACACTTGCCTTCATTGCTCAAACCTTTGAGTATAGGAGTTGGGACATCATGTTGAGGTTGTGCAGGACTTTGGTGAGGCCTCTGCTGGAAAACTGTGTGCAATTCTGGTCGCAATGTTATAAGAAGGATATTATTAAACTGGAGATAGTTCAGAAAAGATTTACCAGGGCATTGCCAAGAATGCAGGGTTTGAAATATAAAAATATGGTGGAAAAGCTGGGAATTCTTTCACTGGACCATAGGAGTTGAGGGGTTACCTCATTGAGAATGTGAACAATGATAATATCATCAATCAGTACGTTCAATGGAAAGTTGGTGACATTGAAAGGTTTGTCTGAATATGGTTTCCTTGTAACGTTTTACATTTATGCACAATTATACATGGATGCAGTAATATTGTTGCAGGTTACGGTTGGGACAGTTCTATTTGGTGTCTTAGAGAAATTTTCCATCTCATTGCACTTATAATTAATCCCTGAAGCATGATTTCTGGTGATTAATGAGCTTCATTCTCTTTCAAGGCACTGATTGTCTCACTGTGAATCAGATTGATGCTCATGCCCTACTCTGTAACTGTATTCAGCTGGTTTAGATCATTCGTAGATCTCCTATGGTTCTGTATGGAATATTGTAGAGTGTTTACTAGACAAATTGTCAAGTTCCAGACAGAGCATGCAATGACTTGTTAAAAAATCTTGCTCCAACTGGTAACCAGAAAGCACCACTTGTCTCCGTTTGTCTGGCACCAATATAGCATCAGTGGATCCTGATCAATAAAGTCTGGTTTTATTGATGATCTGGAGAGTCCAGATCGACACTACTCCAAATTCTGAGAATTCCAATGCTTCCAACACTTTCAGTGAAGACATACCTCTTCATTTCAGTCCTGAAAGATTTGACTATTTGGACTGTCACTCACATTGTCACTACCAATTACATGCATTCCATATTCTCTGGGACATGATCACCTGGAAAACTGTTGCTCCATTCTAACTCAGTATGATATTGTTCTCTAAATGAAGCTCAAGGGTTTCTCAAATATTATTTGGTCACAGTATGGCTCCTTGAATTGAAACATCAAACCATGACATCACATGGCAATATTACTGAGTTTATTGTAAAAGACTCATATATTATGTGCAGTATAAGAGACAAACTTTGTGCCCACAATCTTGTATTGAAACTACCAATTGTTGATTTTGCCATTGTTCCTACTCCCATCACAAAGGAAATGTATTCAGATCTTCCAGCGGACAATATTCAATCCTCAATACATCATATCCACATAACGCGTATCATAATGAGATGAGACGTCAAAATATGTTTATAAACAGTATAAAATTGAGGCTGATGCTGGGCAACAAATCTTAAATGAATACTTTGTGTGGGTATTCACCAAAGAGAAGGAATTGGTGGAGGATGATCTCAGGGAAGGGAGTGTTGAATTTCTAAGCCAAATTGCTATTAAAAAGAAACAGACATTGTGATTCTTAAAACGTATTAAGGTAGATAAGTCCTCAAGTCTTGATGGGATTTATCCCAGAATATTGAGGGAGGCAAAAGAACAAATTGCTGGTGCATTGACAGACATCTTTGAATTCTGTTGGCCATAGATGAAGTCCCAGAGGTCTGGAGAATAGCCCATGTCATCCCATTGTTTAAGAAGGGTAGCAGGGATAATCCAAGAAACTATGGGCCTGTGAGCCTCACTTTGGTGGTAGGGAAATTATTGGATAAGATTCTCAGGAACAAGATCTATACGCATTTAGAAGCAAATAGACTTATTAGCGATAGATAGTATGGTTTTCTGCAGGGGAGGTTGTGCCTAGAAAACTTGATCAAGTTTTTTCAGGAGGTGACAAAAATGATTGATGAGGGAAAAGCAGTTGATGTTGTCTACAATGGACTTCAGTAAAGCCTTTGACAAGGTCCCTCATGGCAGACTGGTACAAAAGGTGAAGTCACATGGTATCAGTGGTGAGCTGGCAACTTGGATACAGAACTGGCTTAGTCATAGAAGACAGAGGGTAGTGGTGGAAGGATGCTTTTCGGAATGGAGGGTTGTGACTTGTGGTGTTCCACAGGGATCAGTGCTGGGACCTCTGCTGTTCATTATCTACATAAATGATTTGGAAGAAAACATAGCTGGTCTAATTAGTAAGTTTGTGGATGATACAAAGATTGGCGGAGTTGAGGATAATGAGGAGGGTTATCAGAGGATACAGCAGGATATAGATCAGTTGGAGACATGGGCAGAAAAATGGCAGATGGACTTTAATCTGGACAAATGTGAGGTGATGGAAGGTCAAGTACAGGTAGAAATTATACAGTGAATGGCAGAACCCTTAGATGTATTGACATGCAGAGGGATCTGGATGTGAAGGTCCACAGATCACTGAAGGCAGCAGTGCAGGTAGATAAGGTAGTAAAAAAGGCCTATGGCATGCTTGCCTTCATTGGAAGGGAAATTGACTATAAGGATAGACAAGTTACACTGCAGCTTTAAAGAACTTTAGTTAGGCCACACTTGGTATATTGCGTACAGTTCTGATCACCACATTACCAGAAGGATGTGGATGCTTTGGAGAGGGTGCAGAAAAGGTTTACCAGGATGTTGCCTGCTTTGAGGGATATTAGTTATGAAGAAAGGTTGAATAGACTGGGTTTGTTTTCACTGGAACGCAGGACGTTGAGGGGCGACCTGATACACACTTATAAGACTGTGACAGACATGGATAGAGTAGAAAGTATGAGGCCTTTTCCCAGGATGGAGGGATCAATTACTAGGGGACACAGTTTCAAGGTACGGGGTGGGAGGACATTTAAAAGAGATGTGCAAGGCATGTTTTTCATATAAAAGGTGATGAGTGCCTGGAATGCGCTTCCAGAGGAGGTGGTGGAAACAGACACAATATTAGCAATCAAGAAGCTAGATAAATACATGAATAGGGACAGAATAGAGGGAAATAGATCCTGTAAGTGAAGACAGTTTTAGTATGGAAGGGCAAAATGTGTCAACGCAGGCTTGGAGGGCTGAAGGGTCTGTTCCTGTGCTCGGAATGTTCTTTGTTCTTCTTCGTTCAAATTTCAGTGAAGGAAAGACAGCTACACAAACTCACTTATTCAGAGCTTGCTGCTGGAAAAAGGTTTGTTAATGAACATCATTGAGCCTTAATGTTGAAGGTATTGTTTATTGAATGTAGTTTTGGGATAGAATGAATGAATAAATAAGGGCAAAGCCATAGATGAAGGAGTTCAAGGTTGAATAATCAGTTGTACAAATAATCCCCAGCACCCAGCTCAGGGTTAAAACACGTAAGAATGAAGGTTGGAAGGTTTACAAAATTCTTCATATAAATGGTTAGAGCGAATAGATAGTGAGTCTGAAACTTTAACATGACTGGAAGAATTTGTCAGTTATCAAATTACAGGATCCTTGAAATGACTGGCACCAGTAACATAATAAGCAATGAAACTGGTCACATTCAGATTTGCCTCAGAATCTGTTTTCAGCATTTAAGGTTAAATAGTTTTACTACACGAGGAGAGCTTTAAAAGAACAATTTTTAATGGTGCAATCAGTATTTTCTGTTTCTAATTTCTCCTTCTGCTACAGATACACAGTTGGTGCCAGGATGAGTGAGAGGAACTGGGTTTAATTAAACTATCAATAGATTCATCATGAGAAATGCAACAACAAAGGCAAGTGGATCACATACAGACAGCAAATCTTGACTAAAACTTAATCAATTCCGGTAGAGATAATGCAAAGGACAGAACAGTGAAACCAGAACAGTGAAATTGAAACTCTCTGTACAGCATCCCTCTGTGTCCCATCCACTTCCTTACTGCCAGCTCTACATCCTTTAATTACATTTTTAATTGACAGTCAATAACTATCCTCCCGACAACCTTCCTAAGTATATTTGAGAGTATTTGCATCCTATAATAGAAAGTCAAATAAATGGTTGACGTAGTGAAACTTATTGGTCAAACGTAGGATCTCACAGGGGCTGTCCATAGCGTTTGGATTGTGTTCTGGCAACCTGAATTCAATGAATTACCTGAATTCAGTTCCCACCCACTCATTTTAGGCTGGACATTTCATGTCCCCACTTTGGTACTAAGAACCGTTCACTAATTTCATCAGTAAACTGAAGGAGATTTCTCCACTTATCCTTGTTTTGTCAGTAATGTTTGCACAGGTCCTATTTCTAACATTGTGAATGAGAGGTGATGATTCTTAGAATTCAGTAATTTCCATGGGTAGGTGCTACTACATTTCAGTTCTTTGATGAATGTTTATATGTATGGATGGGAGGCTTTACTCAGGATGTAGGTGTTTTGAGGGCAGTCGACATGGTAGTGATTACTTGAAATGTAAATAGACTTGAAATATAAACTGTAGACATGATCAAATTTTAGACTCAGTCCAGGGCAGGGGGTTGTGTCTCCAGATAGATGATAGTAGTAATAATGTTAGTCGCAATAATTCAGCATAACTAGTCAAAATCCTAGAACTCGCAAACACTGTGAGCATACAAACATCCAATGAATTGAAATGGTTCAAGGTGGAGATAAAGGGTCGAAGAAAATTGTTGGCCTTGCGAACAATGCCACATCCCATGATAAAAAAAACAAGAGGCATCGCATTCCTGGCTTTCTTGGTCAAAGTGACACATTGAGCAGATTTTCACTGCCAAGGGCAAAGCAGAAGTGAATAGAGTGATGGGGTAGGTGCTAAGCCCACAAAAGGTGGCATCAAATGGCAAACAGATAGAAATTCCTGAGTACTACTTCCAGATTTCAGTTGGGTGGATTTATAGATGAAGGAAAAAAAATTGCAATTGCCGGGTAAGTAACTGAGAAATTACAATGCCAGAAAAGGCAGCACGGTGGCTCAGTGGTTAGCACTGCTGCCTCACAGCGTCAGGGACCTGGGTTCAATTCCACCCTTGGGCAACTGTCTGTGTGGAGTTGCACATTCTCCCCACGTCTGTGTGGGTTTCCTCTGGGTGCTCTGGTTTCCTCCCACAATCCAAAGATGTGCAGGCTAGGTGGATTGGCCATGCTAAATTGCCCGTAGTGTCCAGGGATGTTTAGGTTAGACATGGGGAAAGGTAGGGGTAGGGGAATGATTCAGGGTGGGATGCTCTTTGGAGGGACGCTGTGGACTTGTTGGGCTGAATGGCCTGTTTTCCACACTGTAGGGATTCTACGAAAAGTTCAGGATTTAAGTGACACCAAACAGTGTTTCCCAAGCTGTGGAGAAAATGCAAGGGTTATCAGGCTTCTAGATGGAAAGTGACAGGTTGGGAACAATGAAACTGTGAAGAGCCAGTGATGTGTACTTGGGAAGCTGGTGCTCATAGCAGTGTTTCTAGAAGTGCCCTTTCACTACCTGACAGCTGATTTTTTGAAAGTCAGTTCCCCTGTCTTACTGTTCACTTTTCCTGATCTGACCTTCCCTGCTATCAGTCTTCATCATAGCAAGTTGAACAGCTTGAGCAGTTCCACATTGAATCCTGAATGCAGGTCAACAGAAGCAACTTCAACAACAGCAACAGCACCTGCTGCAGCAGGAGCAAAACCAACAGCAGCACCAGCTGCCTTCTCCGAGATGTGGACTCCCAAATAGGGTCTGCATTCAAAGGGTCAGCTCTCTCAACATGAGTGATTCCCAGCATGTCAGAAGGCTCAGTCTTTCTTGACAAGTCAGTGCTGACATCTGCAGCCTCCAGGAGTATGACCTCCTTCGTTTGTTTTGTGTCTGTTTACATCAGTAACAGAGCAGAAAAAAAATGCCAGCTTGGGAGTAAAAAGGAGTAGAAAACCAAATTAATTAGAACGGGCAGAACTGGAACAACTTACAAGTCATCAAATTCACTGTACCTGATTGCTTACATACCAGACTTCTAAAGGTGATCACTAAAGTGATCATAGATTTGCAGATAATAATTATCGAAAACACACTCGGTTCTAGAATGGACTGTTCCGCTTGAAATTTAGTAACTGTAATCCCGCTACTTAGTAGAAGAAGGAGAAGAAAAGTACAGAACTACTGGACGGTTTGCCTGACATCATAGGAAAGTTCTGGAATCTTGTATGAAGTTAGAATAAAGTTGATGAGTTGGCAGCACAAATAGAGAAATATGGGTATAACTGGTGGGGATTACTGAAACACAGTTACAGGACTGGGAGTAAATGTCCAAGGGTTCTCTGTACCAAAATGATAAACAAGAAGGAGCAGGGAGTGTAGTTGCTTTATTGGTTAAGAATGACATCAAGGCTGTATTAAGAAATGATGTTGGCACTAGGGACCAAAATGTTGAATCAGTCTGGGTGGAAATAAAAAGCAAGCAAAGAAACCCCTTCATAGGAGAATTTTATAGGCCTCCCCCAGATAGTACTTCTGAAATAAGGCATGGTATAAACCAGGATATAATGAGGGCTTTGAGAAGAGCACGAAGGTAATTCCAGGTGATTTGAACAGAGTAATTGATTGGATTAATCAACTTGGCAGGGGTAGCTGCGAAGAAAGTTCATATAGTGAATGAGGGATTGATTTTTAGAGCAACATGTCATCAGAGAACTAGCTACTCTAGGTTTGGTATTATGTAAAAAGATTGATAAATGGACCTGTAGTTAAGGATCCTCTTGGAAGGAATAACCACAACCAAGTTTCAAATTCAGAATGAAAGAGTGAATACAGCGTCACATATAACAGTTTTAGTATTGGGCAAAGGTAATTATACAGGCCTGAAGAAGGAGTTAACCCAAGTCAAAACGGCAAGAATATTAAACGCCTGGCCAGTTAAAGAACAGAGGCAAATGCTTTGGGAGACACCAATTACTGCTCAATTAAACCATATTCCTGAGAGGAAGAGGAATTGTAAAAAGGTGAAAAATCATTATGGCTAAACATAGAAGTCAAGGATAACATAAAGAAAAAAACTAGGGCATATCATGCTGCAAAATTTCATGGCACTTTGGAGATTTGGGAGAACTTTAAGTGTCAGCAAAGGGTTACTAAAAGCAAAATCAATCGAGCTAAGATGAACTACAAAAGGAAACTAACAGAAAACATAAGCACTGATTCCAAAAGTCTCTGTAAGTATATAAAAAGGAAGAGAATATGAAAGTAAAGGTACCAATGGGTTGGAAATATACTAATGCAAAACCCTTATTCAAAAAAGGATATAGGCAAACAATGGGAAACTACAGACAAATTAGTTTAACCTCTGCAGTGGGGAAGTTGCTGGTGTCAATCATAAAGGAGGAACTGACTGAACACTTGGAAAAACAAAGCTCAATTCATCAGTGCCAGCACAGTTTCATGAAGGGCAGTTGTGTTTGACAAACTTGCTGGAGTTCTTTAAGGATGTAACCAGCAAGGTGGATAATGGGGATCCAGTGGATATGGTATATCTAGATTTTCAAAAGGCATTTGACAAGGTGCCACATAAAAGACTGATCCAGAAGGTTAGATCCCAGCAGGGTAAGAGTACAGTACTGGCTTGGATAAAAGATCGGCTTACTAATAGAAACCAGAGTATTGGGATAAATGAGTCCTTCTGTGCAGTGCACAAGGTTCAGTTTTCAGAACTCAACTATTTACAATCTATTTAAATGATCTGCAAGCAGGGACATGGTGTAACAAAGCAAAATTTTCTCATAATCCTAAGATATGTGGGAAGGCAAGCTGTGATGAGGAGATAACAAGATTATAGATGGATGTTGATAGGCTAAGAGAATGGGCCAGAATCTGGCCAATGGAGTTTTAATGTGGGTGAGTGTGATGTTGTCCACTTCGGACAGAAAAACAAAAGGGCAAATTATTTTTTTAAATGGGAGGCAGACTCAAAGTGAGTCAGTGCAGAGGGACCTGGGCACCTTTGTGCATGAGCTGTAGAAAGTGAGTCTGCTGGTGCAGCATATCCTAAGAACAGCAAATGGAATTCTGGCATTTATTGCAAAAGGACTGGATTGTAAAAGTAAAGAAGTGTTGTTGCACTTATATAAGGCATTGGTGAGACCACAACTGCAGCATTGTGTACAGTCTTGGTCTCCTTACTTGTGGAAGAATGTGGTGGCTCTGGTGGCAGTTCAGAGGAGTTTCACCACATTGATTCCAGGGATGAAAGGGCTGTTGTATGAGGAACGGTTGAATAGATTGGGCTTGTATCTGCTAGAGTCCAGAAGGATGGGAGGGGATTTGATTGAGGTATATAAAATGCAAAAGAGGTTGATAAGGTGGACATTGAACATATGTTTCTCCTTGTGGGACCGTGTCAAACAAGAGGTCGCATATATAGAGTGAGATGAGGTAGATTCAAAAGTGAGATGAGGAGAAACTACCTCTCTCAGAGGGTTGTGAATCTGTGGAACTCACTGTCCCCGAGTGCCGTGGAGTTAGAATCAATCAAGAGATTCAAGAAAGAAATAGATACATTACTGAAGACAAGCAGGATAAAGGGCTATGTGAAACATAGGAAGAAAAGTGGAGCTGAAACCTGGATAAAATAAGCCATGGTCATGTTAAATGTCAGAGCGGACTCAAACGGCCGAATTGCCTACTCATGCTCCAAATTCCTATGTTCCTATGAAGGAAATTTGAATATGTAATTTAGGAACTCAAAATACAATCCAACAAAGTTAAAGTAAAATCTGAAAATGAATTGGGGTGGAGAAATTAATCAAGGTGTTTAAGGATGCGAATATTAGGACAATCAGAGAAGTGCAAATAAGTGCAATATGCTGGGGTTAATAAAAACAAAATGGGGACAGGTGGACTTGCTCTCCTAACTTACCACATTAAATACCAACTTGATTTGAAACTGGAATCAGACCTGAATAGATCATCCCCAGAGAAAATGTGCCAACGCTGCCTGATGGTGAAATGCTCATTCTGCTCCCTCTCTGTCCAGCTGAGAGGCTGCTGCTCACTTCCTCTGCACAGAAAGTGACCTTTCTCTGCCTGGCAGCAGTCTCTCAGCTTCTTGGAAGTCAGTTCCCCTGCCTTGCCCATGATTTGCACAGATCTGGCCTTCCCTCCTGTCAGCCTTCACCACAGCATGGGAACAGCTTGCACTGCTCCATTCTAATAAGGAACAAAAGGAGCAGCAAAACACCTGAAGCCGCAAGAGTAAAACCAGCAGCAGCACCAGCTGCCTTCTCCTCAGCCACATGGCACTCCACAGGGCAGAGCTGATGGACACGGAGACCCAGCTGGCAGGAGGTGAGACTCCAAAACAGGCTCTATGTGTAGAGGGTCAATTCTCTCGACATGTGTGAGTCCTGCTATGTCAGAAGGCTCAGTCTTTCATGGCAAGTCAGTGCTGAAATCTGCAGGCTCCGTGAGTATGACCTCCTTCCCGGTGAACCAGCTGGACACACATTACCAGTGGAGGTCAAGTTGTCTGTGATTGAAGCATCAGCCCCTGGTTCTCAGCCGCCTCCTGTGCTCACTTCTTTGCAAAAAGAAAAAGCAGAATTTAGAGTCTCAGAAATGGATTGTGTGGAGAGGAGATTCTAAACACAGACAGGCTGCATTACTGTCCAGGCACTGCAGATGTCAGCAGCATGCTGCCATGAGGATCTGAGAATCTTTGACAATTTCACCGTAATGTCAAAGCCACCTTCACTGAATGGTCGGGTAAAGTGGAAGCAGGAACTTAATGCTGTGGCTGAGTTAAACAGCCATGGCAAAGTCTGCTCTGGAATCAAACAGATTCCCAACCTGCTACTGACCTCCACACTGGCTGTAGGTTGCTGAGGATAATATTCTGCCCATTGCTTCCCACTGGTGCTTGAATCATGGAGTGAGATTCCTATTCCCATATTGGGTCAAAATGGGGAACACAACAGTCAGCAGAATCAGCTGCTCTGTAATCCATCCTGACCAGTGGATGAGGTAGGCCCTGTATATTGCAGCAAGACGTGCTACTTGTTCATCATTTCCTGGCCCTGCAAACCATGATTCTCAAAATAATCCTGTTCTTTTAAATTCATTTCTGAGATGTGGGTGTCGCTGGCATTTATTGCCTGTCCCTAACTGTGCCCCTTGAGAAGGTGGTAGTGAGATGTTTTCTCAAACGGCTGCAGACCACTTGCTTCAGATTGACCACAATGCCATTAGGGAGAAAATTCCAAGATTTTGACCCAGCGACAGCATCGAGGGGAACTTGAATGTGGTGGTGTTCCTATGTATCTGCTGCACTTGTCCTTCGAGATGGTAATGGTCGTGGGTTTGGAAGGTAGTGTCTGAGGATCTTTGGTGAATTTCTGCAGTGCACCTAGTAGATAGTACACACCACTGCTACTGAGCATTGGTGATGGAAGGAGTGGATGTTTGTGGATATAGTGCCAATCAAGAAGGCTGCTTTTTCCTGGATGATGTCAAGCTTCTTGAGTGTTGTTGGGGCTGCACCCATCCAGGCAAGTGGGGAGTACTCCATCACACTCTTGACTTGAGCCTTGTAGATGGTGGACAAGCTACAAGGAGTCAGGAGGTGAGTTACTCGCCGCAGTATTCCTAGCTTCTGACCTGCTCTTGTCACCACTGTGTTAATGTGGTGAGTCCAACTTAGTTTCTGGTCAATAGTAACCCCCAGGATTTTGATCATTAGGGATTCAGTGATGGTAACACCATAGAATGTCAAGGGGCAGTAGTTAGATTGTCTCTTGTTGGTGATGGTCATAACCTGGCATTTGTGTAGCATGAATGTTACTTGCGACTTGTCAAACCAAGCCTGCATAATCATAATGTCCAGATCTTGATGCATTTGAATATGGACTGCTTCAGTGTACAAGGAGTTGCAAATGGTGCTGAACATTGTGCAACTGTTGTTGAACATCCCCACTTCTAAGCTTATGATGGAGGGAAGGTCATTGATGAAGCAGCTGAAGATGGTTGGGCCCAGGTCATTACTCTGAGGAACTCCTATAGAGATGTCCTTGAGCTGAGATGACTGACTTCCAATAACTATATTCTGGAGCACAAGTCTTCAGCACTTTTGCCGGAATGTTGTCAGGGCCCTTAACCTCCACTGTTTCTTAGTATCACATGGAGTGAATTGAATTAGCTGAAGACTGGTATCTATAATGCTGGGGACCACTTGAGAAGACCAAGTTGAATCACTCAGCAGCTCTGGCTGAAGATTACTGTGAATGGTTTAGCCTTATCTTTTGCACTAATATGTTGGGCTCTTCCATCATTGAGGACGGGATATTTGTGGAGCCTCCTCCTCCAGTGAGTTGCTTAATTGTCCATCACCATCCACAACTGAGTGTGGCAGAACTGTAGAACTCAAATCTGACCTGTTGGTTGTGGGATTGCTTAGCTCTTGCTACTTCTGTTGTTTGGATCGCAAGTAGTCTGTTTGTAGCTTCACCAGGTTGACACCTCATTTTCTGTTGTTACTTCTGGCATGCCCTTCTGCACTCTCCATTGTACCAGGGTTGATCCCCTGGCTTGACGGTAGTGGTTGAGTGGGAGATATGCCAGCCCATGAGGTTGCAGATTGTTTTGGAATACAATTCTTCTGCTGTTGATGGTCCATATCGCCTCATGGATGCCCAGTCTTGAGTTGTTAGATCTGTGCGAAGTCTGACCCATTTAGCACGGTGATAGTGCCACATAACACCATGGAGGTTATTCTCAATGTGAAGGCGGAACTTCATCTCTACAGGGACTGTGCAGTGGTCATTCTTACTGATACTATCATGAATAAACGCAACAGACCCAGTCTAGAAGCTATGTCCTTTAGGAGCTGACCAGCCCGATCAGTAGTACTACTGCCTGAGCCACTCTTGGTGGTGGACATTGAAATCCCCCACCCAAAGTACATTTTGTGCCCTTGCCATCGTCAGTGCTTCTTCCAAGTTTTGTTCAACATTAAGGAGTACTGATTTATCAGCCAAGGGAGGATGGTACATGGAAATCAGCATGAGGTTTTCTTGCCCATGTTTAACCTGAGGCCACGAGATTTCAGGGGGTTTCAGAGTCAACGTTACGGATGCCAAAGCCAACTCCATCCCGACTGTATATCACTGTGCCACCCCCTCAGCTGGCTCTGTCCTGCCGATAGGACAGGACATATCCAGGGATGGGGATGGTGCTTTCTGGGACATTGTCTGTAAGATATGATTCCATGAGTATGACAATGTCAGGCTTGACTGATCTATGAGACAGCTCTCCCAGTTTTGGCAGTAGCTCCCAGATGTTAGTAAGGAGGACTTTGCAGGGTCGACAAGGCTGTGTCTGCCATTGTTGTTTCCGGTGCCTAGGTCAATGTCAGATGATCTGTCCAGCTTTATTTCTTTGAGACTTTGTAGTGATTAATACAACTGAGTGATTTGATAGGCCATTTCACAGAGCAATTGAAAGACAACCACATTGCTGTGGGTCTAGAGTAACATGTAGGCCAGACCAGGTGAGGATGGCGGATATCCTTCCTGGGCGACATTAATGAACCAGATGGGTTTTTCCAACAATTGACAATGGTTTCATGGCCATCAACAGATTCTTAATTTTTTATGATATTGCAGTATTGTCCATAGTAGATTTTTAAACCTTTTTATTGAATTCAAATGCCATCATCTGCCGTGGTGGGATTCGAACCCAGGTCCCCAGAATACTTGCTGAATTTCTGGATTAGTTGTCTAGTGATACTACCACGAGGCCAGCACCTGCTGCCAGTCTGAACATCCATTTAAAGAGTATTGACCACACTCCTTTAATTTTGAGATTCATTAGTTTCCAAAATGCTGCATATCAATTAGCTAGGAGACAAGAGCTTTGCTTCTTGATCAAATAAGATCAACAATGTATTGTTCATGAATGTCAGATCAAGATATCTACAATCAACCTGTTCAGACATGTTATGACACACTTCTGGAAGCAGGTGGAACTTAAATGCAGGCCACCTAGCCCAGAGGTAGAGACAATACTGCAGCATCACAAAAGACCCCGGTGTTAGATCCAGATTTTATGTCATGTTCAAATTTCATCATTTCCTATGGGGGGATTTGAACCTATATCCCCAGGATATTAACCTGGGAACCTCAATTGCTGGTCTAGTTGTGTTATCACTATGCCATCAGCTCCCCACCATTGTCAGATCCAAATATTTTCTAACCAGCCTGTTCAGACGTATTATTACACATCTCTGGAGCAAATGGGACTTGAACCTGGATCTCCTGGCTCACATGTAAGGGCACTACCACTGCACCACAAGAGCCCAAACCCAATGTCAGATCCATATTTTCTGATCAACTTGTGCAGAGATGTCTTTACAAACCTCTGAAGCAGATGGGCCTTGAACCCAGGTCTCCTGGCTCAGAGACAGGGAGACCATCACTGTACCAATAGAGACCTAACTCAATTTCAGATCCAGAGAGTTAAACTGAATTGCTTTCATCTAGGTCTTATTGCTGCCTTTTTGTTGAGATGGAAACTCTATTAGATTATAGAATAGCCTTTACTGTCAAGTGCACTCAAATGAGTGCAGTGAAAAGTTTGTAATGTCGCCTCTTGGCCCCATCTTAGGTATAGGGTATCTAGGCACAGATACTTTAAGTAGTGTTACAGAATTGAAATAGAAAAAAAAACTAGCATGGAAATACAGAGTTTAAAAAGTCCAGAATGAGAATAAAAAGTATCTTTAAAGTATTCAAGTTATAGTCCTTTCTCACTGAGTCCATACCCACCAGACTTCAGAACACGAGGCCACCCTGCCTCCACATGCTGGTTTCTGTTCAGGGGTCATCCCTCCCCCATCACTTCCTCCCCCCGCAGGCCTGGGCTCATTATGCTCCCATTCCAGCTCCCAGCTCGGCCTGTGCTTGGTCTGCTGCCACTCCAGCCGCGATTTGCTTCTGGGACTCTGCCCACGCTCGCTCTGTCGCCGCTCTAGCCACAACTCAACTCATCTCCCAAACCAGGCTGGTCTCGGATTCCTTTCCCTATTCCCCCAGATAGGGTACTTCAAGAATTTAAAAGTAGGGGATGGGGAAGAAAAACTGCAACATGAGCGGAAAAAAAGAGAGAAAGGAAAAGGAGCTGGCGAGGAGAGGAGCCCCAGCTGGAGTGTCTTACTGTGTCGCCATCTTAACCAGAAGATTATTGGATACAAGCTGTATAATAATTGCCATGATGGACACATTATGTGTCCAAATACACCTACAACATACAGTTACCTGAACATTTGCAGATACCACCAATCACACTGATATTCATGGATAATACTTATCTCGTCAAGTTCTTGTCATTTAAACCTTATTTGCATACATTTTCCACCACTATCCTTGTCCTCAGTGTTATTTGGATAGTTCCAGTATTCTGTACTGACCACCTATATAAAGCATATGAACTTTACTACATTCTGCAAATGCTGTCTCGTTACCTGACTATTTCCTGGTCCCTGGCAAAACTATTTTCCAGATGTCTTTTCTTCATTCTGCATTTCATTCCAACATCAACAATCAAGTGTCAACAATGAACAGGATATGTACAGACTGGAGAAAATGTGTGGGTGTGCCCATCAAAGTCAGTGCATTTTAGAAGAAAAATCTCTTTCAGTGTGAACTCATACCATCAGAGGGTGCATTCTGAAGATCAGGCCCACATCCTGCTCCTTTCAGGCAGTCAGTGTTTCAGAGCTGATGTTTACCAAATGGTAATTGGATTCCAAACTATTGAGGCCTCAAGAATTGAGATCAGATCCCAAAAAATTTCAGGAATGGGATCCGGTCCAGTGAATTAAATGAATAAGATGCAATTCCAGGGAATTAATTAAATGGGATCAGATCACAGATAACTAAAGTGGTGGACTCAGTTCCCTTTTTATTTATTCATCCATGTAATGTGGGTGTTACTTTAAAATGAGCATTTATCACACATTCTTAGCTGCCCTTGAGAAGTTGGTGTCAGATAGAGTTCCAGTTCTGAAGAGGTCATGGACTTGAAACATTTGTCACTCAACAGATGCTGCCAGACTAGCTGAGTTTCTCCAGCACTTTCGAGTTGGTGTGTGGTTTAGGGGGACTAGGGTTTGCTGGTGTTGCTGAACCTACTGCCTTTGTCCTTGTCAGTGATGGAGGCTGTCCATTTGGAGGCTACTGTCAAGAAAGCCTTTAGTTGTTGGAGATGGTACATATAGCAGCACTATTACATTGGTGATGAATGTATGCGAATGTATAAGGTGATGATCAGTGTGCCAATGAGTTGCTTTGTACAAAATGCCATCATGCATCTTAGTACTTTATTTTAATTCACTCATTGCCCATGCCTAGTTACCCTTGAGAAGTTGGTGGTGAGCTGCCTTCTTGAACTGCTGCAGTCCATGTGCTGTCAGCAGACCCACAATGTCCTTAGGGAGTGAATTCCAGAATTTTGACCCAGTGACACTGACAGAACGGTGATATATTTTCCAGTCAGGATGGTGTGTGGTTTGGAGGGGAACTTTCAGGTGGTCGTGTTCTCATGTATCTGCTGCCCTGGTCCTTCTAGATGGTAGTGGCCATGAGTTTGGAGAATGCTGTCAAAGCATCTTTGGTGAATTTCTGAAGCGTTCCTTGTAGATAGTACACACTGCTGCTACTGAGGTTTGGTGGTGGAGGGAATGGATGCTTGTGGATATAGGGCCAATCAAATGGGCTGCTTTGTCCTGGATGGTGTCAAGCTTCTTGAGTGTTGTTGGGGCTGCACCCATCCAGCAAGTGGGGAGTATTCCATCACATTCCTGACTCACAGATGGTGGACAGGCTTTGGGGAGTCAGGAGGTGATTACTTGCCACAGTGTTCCAAGCCTCTGACCTGGTCTTGTAGCCACTGTGTTTATGTGGCAAGTCCAGTTCAGTTTCTGGTCAATGACAACCCCAGGATGTTGATAGTGGGGGATTCAGTGATGGTATTGAATTACAAGGGGCAGTGATTTGGAGATGATCATTGTTTGGCATTTGTGTGGTGTAAATGTTACTTGGCACTTGTCAACCCAAGCCTGCATAATGTCCAGATCTTGTTGCATTTGAACATTGACTGCTTCAGTACCTGAGGAGTCACAAATGGTGCTGAACATTGTGCAATCATTTGCGAACATCCTCTCTTCTCAACTTACGATAGAGGGAAGGTCATTGATGAAGCAGCTCCATTTGTTCTGTCACATTCCAGATTTGTGTCTTATAGGTGGTGAGCAGGCCACAAGGAGACAGGGAGTGAATTACAAAATACCTCACCCCAGAACTGCTGTTGTTACCCGGGTATTTTTGTGTCCTGTCAATGTTGAGTCTCTGGATGTTGATGTTGGGGATTCAGTAAATTTAGGTAAATGTGTTTAATGTCAGTGTCATATGTTTTCAAAGAGGACAGTTCAGGGTTAACTAGGTTGCATGTGCCTTTGTTGCCAAATTCCAAACAAATGTCATCTACCAGTTCACTACCAGTTCATAGTGGAAAGGATACCTAACAATGATGAGTCAAAATACAAAAAGGTGTAGTGTAATGTAGTGATGATGTAATGCAATGAAAACAATCTGTCTCTCAATGTCAGTAAAACTAAAGAACTGATCATTGACTTCAGAAAGAAAGGAGGAGAACATGCCACCATCTACATCAATGGAACTGAGGTTGAGGTCAGAGTGACAATAACTGACAACCTGTCCTGGACTTCCCACGTAGATGCAACAGTCAAGAAGGCACAACAATATCTCCATCCTCAGGCAGCTCGGGGGTTCTATAAGGACCTTTACCAACTTCTACAGATGCACCATTGAAAGCATACTGCCTGGGTGTATAACTGCTGGTGTGGCAACTGCTCTGCCCAGGACCATAAGAAACTACAGAAGGTGGTGTGCCACAACTCAGACCATCACAGAAGACAACCTTCCACTCACGGATTCCATTTATATGGCTCACTGCCACGGAAAGACTATCAACATCATCAAAGGCCCATTGCACCCCAGTAATGATCTCCTACAACTTCTTCCATCAGGCAGAAGATACAGAGGCCTGAACACATAGTCATAGTCTGGTATTCCTATAGTGTGGAAACAGGTCATTCAGCCCAACAAGTCCACACCGCCCCTCCGAAGAGCGTCCCACCCAGACCCATTCCCCTAATTTCCCATGACTAACCCACCTAACCTAAACATCCCTGGGCACTATGAGCAATTTAGCATGGCCAATCCAACTAACCTGCACACCTTTGGACTGTGGGAGGAAACCGGAGCACCCGGAGGAAACCCACACAGACACGGGGAGAATGTGCAAACTCCACACAGACAGTCGCCCAAGGTTGGAATCAAACCTGGGTCCCTGGCGCTGTGAGGCAGTGCTAACCACTGAGCCACTGTGCCGCCCTAGAAAGCTTGGATCTTCCCCGGCGGGGAATTGAACACGGGCCTTCCGCGTGACAGGCAGGGATACTAACCACTATATACTCGCAGGGAGCAGTTTCAGGAACAGCTTCTTCCCAGCCATTATTAGACTGATGAATAAACTCTCTAGCCTCAAAAAATGCTGATCTTGCTAACGTTGATCTTGTCTAGCACACGCCCTGTGCAATGTAACCTGCATGCCTCTGTTTAAGTCTTTTTGATCCATACATTCTTGCTTAGTACGATCTGCCTGTACTACTCGTAAGCAAAGCTTTTCACTGTACTTCAGTATACATGACAATAAAATCAATCAACATCTGATATGCAAGTGAAATTCCAGGGGCCGAGCCGATATTATTCCTTGTGTGATTTCTCGAAGTGATTTGGTTTGTCAGGCCACACAGAGTGGGTGTGCAGTCACATGTGGACCAGATTGGGTCAGGGAGCAGGTTTCCTTCCCTAAGATCTTTCACCAACCAGAAGAGTTTTCACAAATTTGTTCACTTCATGGTGAACATTACTGACCGATGACTTTATCCCAAATTTTGTTTAATTAACTGAATTCAAATTTGCAAGTTGCCATTGTGAGAACTGACCTCAAATCACCAGATTATTAACCCTGGCCCCTGGATGATAAATCAAATCCAGTAACCTAACCTCAATGGTCCTATACCTGAGAGTAAAGTAGAATCAGATCCCTGTGAATTAAAGCATGTTACAACTGACACTTTAAAAAATAAATTGGATCAGTTTTCTTCAAAGTAGAATGACACAGACATGGAAAGCTGGAGGATAAACCAACGGGTCTCAAATCAACGATGAATGTCGGGGAAGTGGCTGCAAGTCCAGAACTGGAGTGGTGATTGTTGGAACCAAGGATCCACAGCTTTGATTTGATTGATTGATATGATTTATTGTCACATGTACCTAAGTACAGGCATATCATAGTAAGCAAGGACATACAGATCGTAGGGTGAAAAAAAGGTGGACAGAGTAAGATGTACAGGTTACACTGCACAGGACACGCACTGGACAAGATCACCATTAACAAGACCAGCATTATTTGGAGAGTCCATTCATCAGTCTGATAACATCAAGGAAGAAGCTGTTCTTGAACCTGTTGTTGCGTGTGTTCAAGCTTCTGTATCTTCTGCCTGATGGAAGAGGTTGTAGGTGATCATTACTGGAGTGCGATGGGTCTTTGATGAAGTGGCCAGCCTTTCCTCAGCAACAAGACATGTAAATGGAGTCTATGGATGGAAGATTGGCTTCCATGTCAATCTGGGTTGTGCACGCAACCTTCTTTAGTTTCATACAGTCTTGGGCACAGCAGTTGCCGTACCAGGCCGTTATGCACCCAGACAGTATGCTTTCTATGGTGCATCTTAAAAGTTGGCGATGGTCCTTATGAACATGCGAAATTTCTGAGCCATTTGAGGAAGAAGAAGGGCTGTTGTGCCTTCTTGACCATCGCATCTACGTGGGAAGTCCAGGACAGGTCGTCAGTTATCGTCACGCCTAGGAACTTGACTCTCTCAACCCTCTCAACCTCTGCTCCACTGGTGTAGATGGGGGCATGTCCTCCTCCTTTCTTTCACAGAAAGTGTCTGCAAGGATAAAATGGAAGAGCAATTACCTCATAATGCGTGGACTTAGAACCAGAGTGACCTGGATTCATTTTTGATTCCCTCAGAAGGTTGGAGAGGAATTTTCAAGAAATATGTTCTCTGAAATTAACCTTATTTTATTGACTCTCCCATGTTTTTAAAACTGTTTTGGTTGAACTGAAGTTTGTATTTTGTGCTGATTGAAGCATTTTAAACATGTAGGACTGGCTGGAAGAACAAGAGTGTCTTTTCATGCCTGACATTTTCCTATCTTCCAATGATTTATTTCAATGACTTAAATATGAGAAGTTTAATATCTAGAAATAAACATGGAAGGAAAATGAATGAACTTTGTGGTCTGATTTATGTACAAATCATAGCAAGGAACAGAAAAGGAAAAGATGAGTTCTTATGTGGTGGAATGCAGTCTCAGAATTGTCACTGGGTTCAGCTACAGACAGGTAAACTGTCTACATCACACATCAGGCAGGGCCCAGCTATAAGACACAGTCTGCACATACAAACATACAAATGATGGGCGAATACAGATAATCAAAGTCATCAAACTTAACCCATCCCATAGACAATGTTTACTTGCCACCCCGCCAACCAGGAAAGCTCTCTTGGAAAATGACCATTTCAAGAAAAACTGAGCATTCACTCCCATACTTCCTGAGGCTCCAGAAGAGCGACTTTACAAAGCAACCAGGCCATTAACTCCCTATAATAGGCAATGTTCTTGTCATTTTAAGGACTGTGGTGATCCCATTCTCACCGCATGTTGCTTACATTTTTTCCATAACATGACATCCTTGTAACACTTTACAACATTTTGTACCTTTCAGTACAGCTGTCAAAACTCAGATAGCCAGGCAGAGAATGACAGAATGCTGAAGTCTTGATTCATTTATCAGTTTTTATTTACAAAGATATACCTCACATACCAAGAGAAATAACACTCTTTCGGAGCCATTTTATATACAATTATATTTTGATCCATTAGTTTTGATCCATGATATGATACTCTTCTGGCAAAGGTGACATTTGAATTTAGACATTCTGACCCAGAAGTAAGGACTCGACCACTGCACCCCTTTTTTGTAGGGACCGTCTCGCAAACCTTTGCACAGAGACAAGCGACTCTTTTCTGCATTCTTCCAATTTTAGTATGTGTTTCTTAAACAAGCACTGCATTTATATAAATGACCACAGCTGAGATCTGAATATTTTCCACTAGAATTACAATTAATATAATCAAGATTCCTTCCTCTCTTAAAAGGAGCAAAAATAGTAAATGACCAGGATCTCAAAACAATTAAAGACTTCTATACTCTGTGCAAAGCATTATGTTGAATTTTTTATTTATGCTGTCAGCTCATATAAAACAATATAACAGTTTATGATTGGTAACTACCAATTAACATTTAAGATTTCTTCTGTAAGAATTTGTTATAATGGAGCAAATTCAGGTCATAATTTTTCTCACCATTCTTCCATAATGAGTGATCATCCACATAACTTTCAGCGTGTATATGATCTTCAGTGCTCCATTAAACAAGATAATATCCCTGAAAATAACTGCCACATAGAATCACAAATCCATCATCTTGCTTTAGATTATAATACTTTTTGTCTGTAGCTGTAATGAACAGAGTGGACTGTTGACTTCAAGTTATACCAGCTCCACTTTGCTTAATACTTGAACGAATAATAGCCAAACAGGCCAGATTTCCAATGTTAAATTCTATTCTCATCTTGCCAATGATAACTGTCTCAAATTCCACTGTGTTACTCCCTCATCAGTAATTACAAAGATTTCTAAATGTTGGAAGTACCAATTAGTCATTGCAGTCTCCTATTAATTAACCATGTCTTTCAGTAAAACAGATCTCACCAAAAAATACCTTCGGACAGACATCTTGTATGCACCCAGAGAAGATAATTGTTTGGTGGGTGTGATAGCCCTAGTATGAGTGTCATGATTATTCTCATTACCACATTCAGTCCTTGACTACCTCATCTCAAAATAAACATGATTATTTGTGGCACAAGGGATGGGTTAGTGGCTAATTAACTAAATAAAATGGCATTGTCAATCAGCCTCTGCCCCTTCCTCTGCTGACTTTCCTGAGGATGGGGACAGAGCTGGAGACTGAAGTTGCCATCTCAATAATTTGACCTATTGAGGATATTATGGAGTACGTCAAGATTTCCCTTCTGATTTCACAGATTTTCATAGGGATGGCCAGCCAATGGGAACACTGTGGTTGACTGCCCTCAGCTTGTCAGGAACAGGGATAGGAATGCTGAAACAGTTTAATTTGATGGAAAAACTTGAACAGTTAAAGAAAACATATTGATCAGCAGTTCTGAGGAAGGGTCACCGGACCCGAAATGTTAACTCTGTTTTTTCTTCAGATGCTGCCAGACCTGCTGAGCTTTTCCAGCAACTTTGTTTTTGTTCTTGATCAGCAATGACATTTGACCTCCATTCCCCACTCTCTCACAGATTCCACCTCTCAAATTAACCTAGCTACTCTGAAGATGAAGGTCACTTCATTTTTCTTTTGAGAATACATAGAGATTACAGTTTTAGCAACAATGATGATTCAGGCCAATATGTGGCCTACTCCCCTGATGTCCTGTCTCCATACCCATCCACCATTCTCCAAGCCACTAACTGGGCAGCAGAGTTGAATCTAGACTCCTTAAGGCCCTGACCACATGAAAATTGCACTTAATGGCAGGCTGGTAAAGGAGGCAGGAACACACTACAGGATTGGTGCTGCTTCTTGTTTCCAGTTTCCGATGGGAAAACCCAGCCCAAGGTATTTTGATGCTTGTATCAACTGTTCAGAACTGCAGATTGTATAAGTCATTCCAAATAGTTATAATTGTTATTTTTGGCATGTACTCTCTTGTTATCAAGATATATTTCATCACCAAGACCTTTCCATTCCCAATGACGCTCTCTTTTATAGTCTACCCAATCTCCTGACTGGAACTTTCTCTCAGATGGCCTAATAGGATGACAGTATTGTATCAATTACCTCTGATACTGCAGCCTTGATGAAAACTTGTTTCCACTGCATTCCCAGCTCTTCCCACATTCCATCCTTGGTGGAAAGGCCAGTAGATTGCCTTCTCATTGTCACTACCAATTAAGGCCCTATCATGGACAATTAATACTGCCCACTTTCCTGCATGAGTGCAGCTCCAACAACATTCAAGAAACTTGACACCATCCAGAACATAGCAGCCCGCCTGATTGATATCACATCCACAAACATTCACTCCCTCCACCACAGACACTCAGCAGCAGCAGTGTGTACCATCTACAAAATGCACTGCAGCAACTCACAAAATGCTCCTGTAACAGGCCTTTCTAAGTACATGACCTCTACCACATAAAAGAACAAGGGCAGCACATACATTTAAACACTATCACCAGCAGGTTCCCCTCCAAGTCTCACAGCATCCTGATTTGGAAATATGTTGCTGTCCCCTCACTTCGATTGTGTCAATATCCTGGAACTTCCTTCCCAACAGCACTGTTTTGTACCTAGACCACATGGAATGTAAGGCAAGGTCACCATAAACTTCTCAAGGGCAATAAATGGTCAGATGGCAGCAATGACCACAGGGAAAAAGTTAAAAAAATCATGGTTAAACTTGAATAGCCATATAGAACAGGGAAGTGTTCGATTATTAATTTTTATTTGCATAATTACGTGTCACACAGCATGCTCCTCCAAGACCAACGCTCCAGAATTGCTCCTGTGAGAGCAATAATACATTCAATAAAAACACAATTAACGTTAACAAAAATAATTAAACCCTCAAATTATTTTCCTATCAATTTGCAAAGCCTGCCTCTAATATACAATTAATGCTTTTGCTTTTTAATCAAAACCTCTCACTTACGCTTTCTGTAATAAAAGTCATTTTTTGTTGCTTCGACATCCGTGCTGCATTTACAGCTACCTAGAATACTCCTCCTCCCACCCACCTTCCTGCAAAAATGCTATCCCCTATTCCCAATTCCTTCGCCTCCGCCGCATCTGCTCCCAGGATGAGGCATTCCACTCCCGTACATC
>NC_063334.1:38030880-38058132 GCF_021869965.1 Rhincodon typus
TCCCGCCCCCTTGACCTGTCCGTCCTCCCTGGACTGACCTATCCCCTCCCCCTACCGCATCCCAAAACCAGTCCAGCTCGTCCCTGCCTCCCTAACCTGTTCTTCCTCCCACCTATCCCCTCCTCCCACCTCAAGCCGCACCTCCATCTCCTACCGACCAACCTCATCCCGCCCCCTTGACCTGTCTGTCCTCCCTGGACTGACCTATCCCCTTCCTAACTCCCTACCTACACTCACCTTTACTGGCTCCATCCCCGCCTCTTCGACCTGTTTGTTTCCTCTCCACCTATCCTCCCCTCTATCCCTCTTCTATCCGCCTCCCACTCTCTCCCTATTTATTTCAGAACCCCCTTCCCCTCTCCCTTTTCTGATGAAGGGCCTAGGCCCGAAACGTCAGCCTCTCTGCTCCTATGATGCTGCTTGGCCTGCTGTGTTCATCCAGCCCTGCACCTTGTTGTCTCGGATTCTCCAGCATCTGCAGTTCCTACTATCTCTGATTGCATTTACAGTCGTTTGTTTAGATTTGTTTGTTTCTGGCGCCTCCTTCCTTTACAAAAGTTCGATTTTCTTTGGCCGTTTATTCGGTCCTGACACACATTTCTTTCTCTCGATTCACTTCCTTCCCACAGACCACTCGATGATTTAAAAGGGTAACTTGCCGTAGGCGGATATCGGACCGATCCGTGTGTATTCTCCCGTACGGAAACTGGTTTTAGCTCAAGGCCTCCGCCCTGAGTATCATGACCAAGATCATAACAATTTACCCGGAGGCAAGTTGCAAGTGTCTTTTCCGCCGAACTCTGACAAAACACAATGTATACTCCGCTATAGCGCAACATTGGGCTAGTCCCTGTTACCTTCGGGATTCCTTTATTTTCAAGTGACAACGCTGGAAATTTCTCGAAGGAGCCCAGACCCCGAAAAATTACGTGCGAGTACACACAGTGCTACGTCAGGCAACTTTTTTTTAATCAAATATCCGAAAAACTACATTGGGGAAGCGATCTGTTTGGTCACAAGTTGAAATGCAAGGAACTGCTTATTATTATAATTGATGTCAGCCTGGCCGGAACTTATCATTTCTCATTAGACGTAGCAGTTTTGGATTTCCCATTCTCGATGTGATCAACTACTCCAGTTTGTCTTGCCTGCCATATTTCCTGGCAATAGAATACCGTGGTGGCGTCCTTGTGTCTCTATGGTAGTGTCCCTAAATTTTATCTCACAAGGTTCCTCTGGAAGAATTACGAACAGCATCCCAGTTCTTTAGAAAGGGTCACCGGACCCAAAACATTAACTCTGCTTTTTCTTCACAGATGCTGCCAGACCTGCTGAGCTTTTCCAGCAACTTCTGATGTTGTTCTCAAATAATGGCCTACTTCAAATTTTGATGCTAAGTCTCCTTGATCTGGACTTCTCCAAGGCAGATATAGCTTCTACCTGTCTATGCTATCAAATTGTCCTGTCATCTTAAACATGTGAATTGGATCCCTGCTTACTCATACATATTCAAGGGAAAACAAGACAGGTCTGTCCCCATAATTTAGTGGACCAGGTTGTAAGGATGGCCCTTCACTAAAATACTAGCATACTGGTAGTCTGAAGACCATTTTGCCCTTTGACTCTCTTGGGTTCATGTAATATAATGACATGTGTCGTAATTGCTAGAAACCAGACCAACCTGTGCACTGCCAAGTACATGGTTTGTAGGGAAAATATTTGAAAAGCAAAAGAAGTTCAAGTAAAAAAGAAAATCTTCTCAAAAATGTAAACATTAATTCAATTCACTTTTGAAATACCATTTTTCTTTAATATTTTCATCATAAAACCCAACCAATCTCTGCATCAATGATGGTCACTGATAATATAAATTTGGTACACTAATTTTGCAGTTGTTCTCGCTAAATCTCTCTCCTTTACTTTTGATCTGAACACTGTGTTATTTTTCCTGATCTATAAGCCCAGGTCAAAGGTATTCCAAGTACTGCTAAGGAATATTAGCCCCATCAAATTTGCAAGGCCCAGTATCCCATAGCCTCAGAAAGCCCAGACCAGCCACATTCTTACGCATTAAGAGGAAAGCTCCTTAAAGTTTACCGCATTTTCTTCTATGCTGTGGCAGTCATGCAGTCAGATGTTCTTTTAACTTTGCAAATTGCAACTGGAGGCAAATTGCTCGTGTACTCATTGACAAAACACATACATCTGCACACTTCAACCAATATATTGTTTAAAATATGTTTACCCAAGTACCTTGTGGTTTCTAAGCCAATAAACAGGCTCAAGTTTTTTAATAGAATCCCTACAGTGTGGAAACAGGCCCTTCAGCCCAACAAGTCCACACCAACCCTCAGAGCATTCCACCCAGACCCATCCCCCTAGTCTACACATCCCTGAACACTACGGGCAATTTAGCATGGCCAATCCACCTAGCACATCTTTGGACTGTGCGAGGAAACCGGAGCTCCCGGAGGAAACCCATGCAGGCACGGGGAGAATGTGCAAACTCCACACAACAGTTGCCCAAGGGTGGAATCAAACCCGGGTCCCTGGCGCTGTGACGCAGCAGTGCTAACCACTGAGCCACCATGCGTCCTAAGTGGAGAATGTGGGCAGTTCAATGCCAATAAAACAGTTGCAACTTCATTAAACCAATACAGTAATCAAATATAAGCAAGTTATTCAACATTAAGTTACCCAACTCTTTCTAACTACCCAAGGTTCCCAGAAACACTTCCCATGCACACTTGAAATTGGAGACAGGCTGGCAAAGTGGTCTCTCCCTCTCTCTGTTGGGGGGGGAAACGGGGGGCTCTCACATTGCAGTTAAACTCCCTGGTTAGGGTATTCTTTCACCTTGAGTGCCTTCAGTCTGTCAGTGGAGACTCTGCAACTTTTCCAAGGCAAAACCCAGGGTTATACCTTTCTGGCATATTTCCAGAAAGTTTTGTTGAGCCCTCCAATCAGAGTGCAGTTCTTAATCATCAGAAATAGTTTTGATGTTCACTTCCAGGGTTACCAAGCCAGATACTGTTCTGTAGGGAAGGGTTCATATACAGATGTGCCCCTTGTGTCCGCTGATATCAGGTAACATTTGTGTCCATTAATAGTTAGGCTCAGATGTTCTCATTCACACCATGATATAGTCATCTGATTACAGTTGCAGACAGTCTGGAGTTTGCAGAGAGTTTATTCAGCACTCAGATCCCATAATTCCACTTGGTTGGCCAATTCTTAGGCCTGGGAGCCCAGCAGCCTGCTGGCTACACTTGTATGTGTACACATGCAATGATACACCAGAAACTGTGCTCCAGGAATAGTGGCTACTTTTGCTCCTATTTTGTATGTTCATATATAGGTTTAGCCTGAGTTGGTGGGAAAGAGCCAGAACAAGGATACTATCAATTCAAGGCCATTTACTTGATTATAAAAGAAGCAATTCAGAACTAAAATGTTTATATGCACTGAAGCTGTTGTCACAAAATCTGGCTGAACCTTTCACATAATTACATGGGGGACAATTTACTTCAAACTTTATCCATTATATAACCTCTAAATTACTTCCCAATGAGCTGAACAGTAAATTTGGACAGCATGAAAAATCTAAGATTAACACTACTCTGTCAATCTCCTACCCAGCTAGTTAGGTTAAAATGACTGTTATGGTATTCACATAAGGACAGACTGATGTTGCTCAGGTCTCTCCTGTCAGCCATTAGCACTAATCTTGACTGTAAAGAACAGAAAGCACAGACCAGCCACGTGCTTGTGCATTAAGAGGAAAGCTCCTTATAGTTTACTGCCTTTTTTTAACATTCAGTTGGAATTGGGATTGATTTCACTACTCCATTCTTACTGCAGTTCATTGAACAGGATGAAAACAAGAATAAAACAAAAATCAAGCAGATTAGTTGGCACCTGAACCAGCCCATCAACATTACACCCCAACTAAATCCATTAGCTGGATATATGAAAACAATAGAGGATTGTCAGGTCTGACTCAAAAAAAAGACTACTTCACAGCAGCATCAAGCCTCTTAGATTGAAGCACACCGATAGCGACAGTCAAGGCCATTGCCAGTCTCAGCTTATATGCCTTTATCTTCTTCCAGTTCAAAATAGAAGCTATCTGCAGTATGAGTCAAATGGTGTGAATAAATGTATATAACAGGTGATAAATGGACTGATCTGCTATGTGAGCATTCTGATCTTTCTCCTTTTCCAGTGAGCTGCTCCGTCCATGTAAGAAACTTGAATCATTTCACTCAGAGTGCAAGCCATCAGGGCCATCTGCCTAAGGATGAGGAAAAGGTTCACCTCCATCTATGCACAGCTGATCAATATGCCATAAGGTTCAGTGCCCACTTTCAAGCCAGAAATCATGCTACTGAGAATTAAAAGACCATCTTTCGTGAGTGGTTGAGGTGGGAGGAAGGCCTCTGCGAATACATAAGAGGCCACAGTTAGATGACTGCAATGTTTTCAAAGGTTTCTGGACTGAAGGAATTTACAGAGGTAGGATGCTATGGAGGGTTTTGAACGCAAGTTTTAAGTTTGAGATATTAACTATCTGGGACAGGTGAATTGCCGGAACTGGGGTAGGAATGAGCGATGTTACAATGCTGCAATCAGGTAGGTTTTCTGATGGCAAGGTTATGGAGCCTAAATGTCATCCCAAAGTCAAATGTTTCATCTCGTCTTTCATACAAAAGTCTAATTTTTGATTACTTCTATAAGAATAGCCCCTCAATTTCATATATTTGCTACCATACTTGTAAATCTTCCAATGCCTTCATATCAGTGTTATGTTATGGTGACCAAAAATTGTGTACAGTATTACCAATGTGATCTAACCAAGGTTCAATAAAAGTTTAGTATAATTTCTCTACTTCTCAACTCCATTTTGATAGAAATAAATTCTAATCCGATTTTTAAATAGCCTTTTAACTTTACCCCTTTTCAGCTCTATTTTCCATAAGAATTTGCAACCTCCTTTTCTTCTTCCCAAAATATAACTAATATTTAAGTGTTGAAATTCACTTCTCAAATATATGCCAGTTATACAAATTTAATTTAAAGTAATAATTAATCCCACTGATTCTTCCTTCTTCCTCGGACATGTGGCCCCAGGCAGGTGCAGCAGATCAACTGGAAATATTGGTACTATATTCAATTGTATAAGTTACTGTAAATCTAGAGTTAGTCTTTTGGTATTTCCTATTAATTTCCTATTATGTAACAAATGAGAAAAAGTAGCACAGCAATTTCTGCCAAACTTCATGTGTTCAGCAAGATTTCCACAAGTGAGACTGTTATTCCTGATAACAAACACAGTGTTCTTTTTTCCCTACTGATACAACAAAACTTTTACTCAGTTTTAACTGAATCATGTAGAATCATAAAATGGTCAGCTGTGAATACGCTACCAGTCCAAAGATCCACGGCTGGTGCTTGCTGCTGTCTGAAATAGCCTAGCAAGGTGTGCCATTGTCAAGGAAACTAGCAATGTGAAATAAATGTAACCTTAACAGCATTGCCCAGATCTAAGAAGAAACAAAATAAAATATTTTGCCTCCATGGTTTTCTTTTTTCTGTAAACGAGAGAGACCAGTTGTGACTCTGCTATTCGACCTGTATTGGAAGAATGCCAGAACATTATGAACTGTACAATTCCTGCAGTGTAACAAGCGATTGAAATTGGGAAAAATACAGGATCCTCCAAAAATGATTTTTTTAAAAAGTGAGCAGAGGAATGTAATTGTATATATTGCAAAAATCAAATGAGTATGTGTTACTATTCACTCAATAGTGCATATTACTGAGGCAACACGCACTTTTACATTCATGTTGTAGTGTCAGACCAATGGATAATGACAGTAGGGACTCCAGTCTCTTCCATGATGTGGCTGACCAGGAATCTCTCTGACTCCTATCATCTGTTATTGGTATGTACCAGACAGATTTGCAAGTTGAGACTCATCCTGTTTAGTCAATGGTGTAAACTTGACCATCAAAGCCCTGAGATGGGATTTGAGGGTGGTACTTTTGGTTTGGAGGCTGGGATACTCCCAACTGTGCCAGAAGATCTCCTCAGAAACCAGACATTGCAATGTAACAAGAATAGGTTTTTGTAAAGGGTAGTTGTACCTTAGGAATGTAATGTGTTGAAGAAGTTAAAATAGTTAACATCTGTAATTGTAAGACTGAATTTTTATCTGCCTGGATTGTTTGACTGATTAGTTTAAAGAGTAGGTCTATGGGTCGGATTATTTAGTTGGTGATGCCTGGTGCATACAGAGTCACACATACAGCTGCTAATAGTTGGAGACTATTTGGAGGGTGGAGGGTGACACTGGAGACCAAAAACGGCAGAATGGGGCCACTCAAACAAAGTTACCCTGACTGGAGAGGTTGTTTCTGTAAGAGATGGGATAGAATTGATGCGAGGGATGGAGAGAGCAAGACTGTGATGGAGATAGCATGGGAGAGAGGGAAGAGAATGCAGGGATAGAATGGCATGGAATGAGGATGACATGGGAGGGGTGGCATGGAAAGTGAGGACAAAATGATGGAATTGATTCCATGTGTCAAAATGGTAGGGACAATAATTTGATGTAACTAATTTTTTGAAACTCTCCCTTGTGGTAAAATGAAGAGTCACAAGATTGAAATGTAAATATATTGATTAAGCTGTCAGGAAAATTAAAAGAACACAATGAGAAGTGTTATTTCTAGACACCAAAGAGATGATGCCAATTAATATTCTGAAGCACTTCTATACATTATATGGATACCGCACAAACCCAGAGGAAGGAGCAGTTATGGCATTGTTACAAAATATGGATAATAACATGGGAAAAGATGGACAGCTAGGAAGCTGTTTTTCTGATAATTGTTACTGAAATGATAACATGCAGATTTCAAGGAAATCAGGGTCTGCATTTTCATTGTTGAGCCAGGAGTTACTGCACCGTGGAAAGGCTGGAGTCAGGGTGGCCATCTCTCCTGCCAGAAGACAATACAATCAGTGGTGGAAACAGTGTCAGGTTCCGAGATGGATCCATCAAAGTCAGAGTATTGCTTATAATGGCTGCTCTTCCAGTTCATATGTACTGACTTTAAACCATCTGATTACTTTTCTGGTATTAATTACCAGACAAGCAGAAATTTTCTCCACTTCCATATTGGAAAATGTCCACTGCCTTTGATCACCACCACAGATTCCATTCACTAGTGACTGGCTCCATCCCTTTCCCTGGCAATCGTCTGACATGGAACAAGCCCATTCAGAAACTAAGTACCATATTTTATCCTGAAATGAGTTTCCTATCATATCTATATCATTACAAAGACTACACAGTTCCATCTTCACTACATTCATTAGCTCAGCCCATGGTACTCGTGATAACTTCCTTGCTGCTGAAGTCCTCATCCATGCTGTTGTCATCTCTAACCTGCACCATTCTCCTGTAACCTTGGCAGATTTCTCATATACTGCAACAACACATCCCTTTTTTCCTTTATGATGCTCCTCAAAAACTACATAAGTTAAACACACTTTTGATAACCTTGCCTAAAACTGGCTAACAAAGCTTGGTGTCAAATTTTGCATTGTAAGGATCAATTGGTACTAATCCTAGTGCCCTTAATGTGAACACTAGCTGAATGACAACCACTGGACATGATACTGGATGAGTGAATGGACTTAGGTACCATAGAACTTCCAGATTCTTTTTAGAACGCTGTTGGAGAAGGGAACAAGGCAACAGGAGACCAAACAGTGATGTAATTTTCAAGGGAACCAGTAACTGGAGAACTTCATATATTGAAAAAAAACAAAATACACCAAATGGGAGAACTCAACTAAGAAAGGGCTGGAATAATTCAGACGGTAAGCCACCCTCTGTGGGTGAGACAAAGTTAACATTTAAGGTCGACTACTTTTCATGGTTGAATTTTTGTAGCTTTTGCTTTTGGTCTTAGCCTGGAGAACTTCAGTTTGATTTACTTATTTCCGAAACTGTCGACCAAACATTCATTCAACTTTTCGGGGGATTCGCGAGTCTACATCAACTGGAGACTGAGTCAGAGTGCGGACACCCACTGAGCTACAAGCCCCTGGAGGGGGAGGTGGTGAGCGTGGGGCGGGAGGGGACAGAACTATTCACTTACTGCCGAGAAATCAGATACTTCCCAGACAAAGCTGCAGCTCATAAGGAAAGCGAAGGCTTGCCGCTTAAAGCACACGTATAAATCCCAAATGAAGTCAGATTTCGTCTTGTTGTGAGATGTACGATTCGAGGAACCGCATGATCAACAGTTACTGATTTTACCAGCGGCGTGAACCCCGAATTAACACGTGACCGATTAAGGTGGGAAATTTCTACCACGTATATATAGAGAAAGCCAGAGGTTCAGTTCGTGAACATTGGAGATACAACTGGTGACTTGCTGATAAACATTAACTGGAGAGCTGGTAAGATAGGTTAATCTGCCGCATATGTCCTCAATGTGTATACTTTAGTGTGTCTTTTTTACACATTCAAATCAGAATTAGTTGCTGACAAAGGAACAGTACTTAAAAGGAGCAAGCTGGTGATAGAAACGTGTGATTATGGAGGAAAACGTAGTCATTTTATGATTTCAATGAAATGAGTTTAGTGTGCGATTCTGATTTTTTTAAAATACAGATAGGAGCTGATAGGAATTAATACAAATAGGAATTGTTGAGCGTTTTACTGCCATCTGTGGCAGTGTTGACGATAGTTCCTTTGTTCTACCACCGCTGATGGGAATGGATACTAAGCGTGGGAATGCAGCCGAGTACCACCATTCCCAAGTTTAAATGACTGTACTTGTGCACATGAAATAGTAATGGATCATAGCAAGGTTAATCGCCACACAGTATAAGGCAGTAATTGACAATATTGTATGTACACTACTGTAGGTACAATTAAGTGTTCATATAATGTAATTCAACATTTACTTGGCCCTTGATAGAAAAAATATAGTTCAAATTGACTGAGGTGTTTAGATCTGAGATTGAATGTTCTTGCTGTATTAAATTACTAATTTAGTATTTCTCAATGTGAGTCATGTACTTTAGTCATTACAAAGTATTAAAATAACAGTGACAGTTGAACTTCTAATAAAGGGTCCAATTACTTTATTTTGTTAAATTTCAAATTTCTATGGGACACCACGTTGCCCAGTACTAAACTGACCTGTGTGCATTGCACTCAACATTGCACACCACTTGCTCCCGCACCCATTCACCGTCACGTAATGTTTTCCCAACGATAAGAAATGATGCTTCGGATGTGGTCATATTCTAGACGTCAGTCTTGGAGCGACGCGTGACGCTTGGGGGAGAATGTTATTGGTTGGACACTACTAGCCAAAGTAGATGGAGGTATTTCCCCATTCTCGTACTTCCAGCTTCCTCTGTAAAAAAAAAGCTTGGACTGGGACAGGACCTACTGATGAGATAAATGTCAGGGAACACTTGGTAACAAGAAGGACCAGGACTGAAGTTTGCAGTGTTATTAGCATGAAAAAGTCTATTCCTCCTCCTGTGATGAGATGCAAATGGGTGGGTTGAGTACCTATTGTTCACATTCTAGCCACATTTGCAATAAACCACTCCAAACTGACAGAATTAAGCTGGAGAGATAGTAGGAACTGCAGATGCTGGAGAATCTGAGATAACAAGGTGTGGAGCTGGATGAACAAAGCAGGCCAAGCAGCATCAGAGGAGCAGGAAGGCTGACGTTTCAGGCCTAGACCCTCCTTCAGAAAATTCTGAAGGGTCTAGGCCTGAAATGTCAGAATTAAGCTGGACCTGTGTTTCTTGGACACTGGGTGCAACGATCAGGATTATCAATTATGGACTTGTAGGGCAACAGCAGAGTCCAAGTTTGTTTAGGACAACAAATATTGTGCATTTTGGGTGTTTTTCCAGAATTTTTATGGTGGTTCATGAATACTGCAGTTGTATTTTAGCAGCTGTATCATTGATACTCAGACTCAATGGATTGTATATGGTTGGTTTTATATACTAATGTCGTAATAGTATCTGGCGGTAGAAAATGTTACTGTGAAATTACCTTGTTACGTTAACTCTGTGACTGATCTTCTGCACACTATTACAACTATGAATTAATGACAATTTGCTACTTCTGGTTACAGAGCCAGTTTTCTTTTGCCTATGTTATAACATACATTGAAATAAAGCCCAAGAATCAAACGTAACTATTTCAATTAAAATTGTTTGTCATCCAGTGCAAATGCAATATGCAAAGACAATAGTATAATTAGACTTTCCTCCTTGTCTCATGGTTTAGCATAAAAATGGATATATTACACATTTTAATCCAAGTAGCTACTCCTATTTCTGGTCGTGTTTCATTGAAACAATGACAGTTCTGGATTTTACTTCAGTGAATTCCAGTACAATCTGGAGTATTGAAAGATCTAAAAGTTTTTAGTTTGTTTAATTTCACATTTCCGTGTAACAAAGTCTGCTTGCACCGACTACTGGTTCTCACCTTCTTTAGACTTATTTCTTTTTCATTTCTAATTTTACATAGAGAGGAAACATTACTACTTTGGATTCCAATTAAAATGCCAGTCTGACCTAGTTTTAATCTGGCTAATTGCCACATCAACCATACTTGCATGCCTTTCCTGGCTTCCATGGAAAATTTGTATGGCAATACAATTCATTCCCACTCCCAAAGCATATGGCATTGGCTCAAAACTTAAAAAAAGTTGAGTAAACACTTTTTTTTAAATACACTCTGACAAGATACAACTCTGACTCACCCTTTCTCCCTGCTGACGAGTTGGTCGTAAACAGCTGCTTTGGAAATTTAAAAGCATATGCTGTAGCAGCTGAAAATTATGAATAATTTTTGCTGTAAATGGTACTGGACAAAAATCCTTGCCCTTCAGTATTTAGAAGAAAGGCCCACTCAATGCACTATGAAAATGCAAGTGAGCTGAAAACCGTGTCCCTTTAATAAATGGTTCTGACTTTCTGCATAGATCATAGAATCCCTACATTGTGGAAACAGGCCCTTCGGCCCAACAAGTCCACACCGACCCTCAGAGCAGCCACCCAGACCCATTTCCCTATAACTCACCTAATCTACACATCCCTGAACTCTACAGGCAATTTAGCATGGCCAATCCACCTAACCTGCACATCTTTGGACTGTGGGAGGAAACCGGAGCACCCGGAGGAAACCCATGCAGACACGGGGAGAATGTACAAGCTCCATACAGACAGTCACTCGAGGGTGGAATTGAACCCAGGTCCCTGGCGCTGGGAGGCAGCAGTACCGCCCCGTGCCACTCCCGCATGCAATCCTAAATTTATTATTTAGTGTGCACTTTGACTGCAACTTCACAGTCCATTAACAATAATGAAAACATTCATGGTCATAATGAAGTCAGACAATTTAATGGAAAATAGGTTTACCACACTGATTAGATCAAAAAAAGAGAGGGGATTTACCTGCAGATACTGTAATATAGCAGATATTAATCTCAGTAGTACAGCTGGTGACTTTGTACAGTGATATTTTAAATTGTTGCAGAAAATGATAGTTTTCCTCTAAAACAAAAGTTTAAAATACACAATACTTTGTGTATGATGAATTTATCTATTCCAGTTAAATTAAGGGAGTTAAAAAAGCACACTCCTTTCTATTTGCAATAGGCTGCTCATTGACCAACCTGAAGTATGTTGTAATAAAAGGAGAAGACATTAGGGTGATCAACATTGTATACGGTATAAAGACAGCACAGTCTGGGCCAAGATAATTTGGGGAATATTCTTCGTATTGTTTGGGCTGCTGGGATATCAATATTCCAAATTAAGTGCAGTTATATACCTGAGAGACTGAATTAACATCATTTGCAAACCTTTTGCTTTGTACAAATGGTGTCTCTGAATTTGCTCACCACACTAATGGTATTTCTGAAGTTCCAGTATGACTGTGTATAATGTAGTTTGGCTATCACTGATTTTTTGTTGTATTTACTCCTTTTAAAGGCAAGATTGAATGGGGTGGATTATAATGCTAGAATCACATTCAAGAATGCAACACTTATGTATTTTGATTTCAAGCAGCTGCTGAACTTTCTATTTTCATGATAATGGTTACAATAGTTTGCCTTGAACTTTAGATATAAAGCCAGTTTCATAGGACAAACATAGGCCAATGACATAAAAATGTAGAATGGTGCCCCTGAACACATAGGTACTGTACACAGCAAGGAGATAGGAAGGTGATCAAAGCACAGAGTGATAGTTAAGCATTTTCGTTAATTCTATCTCCTCCATTCCACAACATAATCTTTCCTTGCCTCCATTGTAATCATGAGAACTGTCCAATTAACTGTTGCTCTCTCATTAATATCCATAGCATCAACCAACCCATCAAGAATGTGGGATGGGGTGCTTAATTAGAATTTGATGCTGTTCAGCAAACAGATAAATCAAAAAGTTCATGACTAATCTATAAAATAGAACCTAACTAAGAAAAGTTTCTGATTTCTGAAGAAGGGTCCAGACCTGAAACGTCAGCTTTCCTGCTCCTCTGATGCTGCTTGGCCTGCTGTGTTCATCCAGCTCTACACCTTGTTATTTCTAACTAAGAAAAGCATGTTTTTGTTTCAGATCACTTCAGAAAGATGAAAACTGTATTGTTACTGATTGTACTAGGAGCTCATTTACCCTTGGTGACAGGTAAGATTTTGGACACTTAACCCAATAAAGACTTTGCTAGTGCAGCAATTTTTTTAAAAAAGTGCAAAACACAAATGTATGTTGGAACCTTTTAGTTCTTGGTATATCCAAGTAATAAGTTAATGAACCATCAGGACTTGTGGCGTGTCCTGCTGTTAAAGCACCAATAGACAATTGATTCAGATTTTTCAGCCGCTTGCTGGTTAATCATAGAAACATAGAAGTAGATAATATAGTAGTAGGACTAGGCCATTTGACCCTTCAAGCCTGCTCCAGCATTTAACATGACAATGGTTGATCATCAAGCTCAATATCTTAGTTCCACCTTCCTCCCATATCCCTCGATCCCTTAAGCATCAAGAGCAATATCTAGCTCCTTCTTGAGAGCACATAATATTTTGGCCTCAACAAGTTGTGTAGCTGTGAATTCCACAGGCTCACCACTGTCTGGGAGAAGTTTCTCCTCTTCTCAGCCCTAAAGGGTTTATCCCTTATCTTTAAACTGTGATCCCTGTTCTGGACTGCCCCACCCTCCGGAACATTCTTCCTGCATTATAACCTGTCTAGTCCTGTTAGAATTTTATAGGTTTCTATGAGTTTCCCCCCTCATGCATTTAAACTCTGGTGATTAAAATCCTAACCAACTCAACCTGTCCTCATACATCAATCCTCTTGTGTCTCAAAGCCAATAAACATGAGATGTCTCCATTCTGAGAGGATATTATGCTGTGACAAGAATACTTCTCAATGTTCAAAAACATTGTTTTTTGAACAATGCATTTACCTCACTACTTGTGGTTTTGCCAATTCAAATGTCTACTACCTGAGCCATACAGACTAAAAAATAATCTGGTATTGCTCTCCAGTGAGTCCATAATTAATTGATTATTGACCAGTGACTGGGTAGCCATCAGCACTCCCTGTGTCAGTGATGGGTGAAACATTCAATGCTCCTGCTCCCAATGGCTAATCTGGTGACCTCTTACTGGAAGAGCATGTCTGCAGGTTAGGTGAGAATTGAACTGTAATTCCTACATGCCCAGATCACAGCAATATTACTGACACTCAACCATCTATGCTGAGGAAAAACTTTTTATAAAAAAGGAAGGCTGGTGAAAATATTGTGTGCTTGTTTGACACCCTTCTCCATGCTAAGTTGCCATATTGGAGTGGAAAGGTAGCAGAAGCTCAAATTAGGGGGAAAGAAATGTTATGTGCTTATCTGGTTGGTTCTGTTTAAAAGGAATGCTAATAAAACAAAGAAGCCTCAATGTACCTTTAAATACCAAGCTATAAACACAAGCAGAATTAGTTTGATTACATTTACTGATATATGATCAGCCAGGGCTTGTATAGGATCTAAATGATCCTAATAGGTTTCAAATATGTGTAACTTAATCAATATCCCTCACTTCTGTTTTTACATCTCAGACATTCGTTATTCTCCAGGGCAGATGTGAGTCATTAGCTTAAGTTAGCCTATGGAAATTCACCCCATTAGTTTTCTTCTAATTGTCTACCACAGAAACCTTGGAAAATATTGTGTATATAATGTTAATGCTTGTCTGCCGATTATTATGGCAGCAGTCAAGAAAATTATCTCAAATTTCGGTCCAAGTATCTATCTAGAACCATTGAGTAATTCCTCATTCTGTCATTTCAGCTATTTTTATGGTCACAGCCCCCAGATCATCCTACATTGCATCCTATGGGAATAACATTACAATGGAATGTCAGTTTCCAGTTGAATCCAACTTTAATGCAAACCAAATAAAGGTGTACTGGCATTACGTGCTGGGTGATGGAACTTCCCGATTAGTTTATCAATTGATTAACGGAGAACCAGCCCTTCAGGCCCAACCTCGGGAATACCAAGAACGAGCTTTTCTGCTGTTGGATGAACTCCAAAGAGGTCGTGCGGTGCTGGAGATTAACCAAGTCAGAGTTTCTGACGCAGGGACCTACCGCTGTCTTATTGATCTCAATGGAGTGGATTATAAAGAGACTGAACTGGAAGTCACAGGTGGGCAAGCTTTTAAAATTAAGATTTAAATTGTTCTTAAAGAGGTATGCCAACAATGTAGGGCTCTTGTGATGCAGTTTCCATACCTCTGGATTCGGAGATCCAGATTCAAGTCCTGCCTGTTCCAGAGGTGTGTTGAACCACTTGATTAAAAGTATTTACCAAAGTGTGAGGCTGTATCTCTAAGTCACTATGCAAGGAGCCATTGATCTCAAGTGTGCTGTCACATGGAGCCACAGGACACAGGCAGAGCCTTACACATGTTGACGCCTATCGGTTGTGACATTTAGCCGCAAAGTGGTAACTCAGGAATAAGTTCCCAGACTGATCTCTCAAAGCATTAGTAGTTGAAAGCTGAAAGTGGAAAAGTAAGAAATAGCAGTAAAGAAACAATGTTTGTACTGATTTAAATTGAAATACTTTAGACTGTACACAGTGAAAATATTCTTGCAAAATAATGAACAGTAACTTCAGAACGTTTAAAATCTCAGCCAGTTTAAATGACACTGTGTCTTTTCTATTTTACAGCTTCTTACAAAAACATAGAGACCATCAAAACAAAAGAACCAAAAGAGACCAAGTTTGTCTGTCAATCTGTAGGATATCCTTTAGCTGAGGTTATCTGGTATTATGCGAATGGATCTGACATTAATGAAACAGCAAATACCACCCACTTTACTGGCTCTGATGGATTGTACAATGTCAGAAGTGTACTAAGAATAAAGACAGAGACTAATGATGCTTATTTGTGTATGTTCTGGAATAAGGAGCTTAACATGAATACTTCAGCTATTTTACACATTAAAGGTAGGTCATTTTTATTCCTTATTTGACCAATGGTATTTCAAGCAGTATGTAAGGAATTTATAAAGCTAGCAATTTCAATTTATGATGATTTGCATTAAAATATCAAATTGTACAACTACATTTGAATCTAAGAAGCTTTCTTAGTAGCTTATCTTTGCACACTAATCTTATAAATGCAAGGTAATAATTGTTCAGACACATAAAAACAATGAAAATCTGCAAAGTAAATCTGATTGTATAAAGGGTAGCTTATTTATTCCCTTGACATCATGTGAGCCCTTTGTCACCTCTTGTCAGACCTGACTGCCTGCCACTGAAAAATCACCAATGCTATATGATGTGAGAGGTTAAGTAATTAGGCTTGATGATTCCAGCACTGCTGCTTTTGCTCAGTGCTCTGTATGAATATTTGCCTCATTACATCTACATAAAGAGACAAGACTTGCAGCAATAATGGAGAAACCGCTACCAGGGTGGAAATAGTTCTGACCATTGCATTTTCATAAGGATTATTAGCAACTCTATTCAAGCAGCAGTATGGTGAATAGTTCACTGATAATATACAATGTAATCTGTTGTATGAGAGCAGAATGCTAGCTAGGAGTCAGAAACCCATAGCCAATAAATTTGATTTCAACAGGCTTGTCAAAATGACTGTCAGCATATACAGAGAACAAAGTGAGGCAACAAATGGAAGAAATAGTTACATATGTACAAGTCATCCTATTTCACATTGATAATTTAAAAACACCAACAACTTATTATATAATAAAGGTAAAATTGCTGTGGTCCTACTGGACTATAGGGTTGCTCTGTCATTGGAGAGAGGGCTGACTGGTGGTGGCTTAACCTGAGGGTCACCATACCTCAGGTGAAGGAGAAGTTGAGAAGGAGAATCCTTCATGGTGACTTCAGTAGGTGCAGGAATTGAAGCCACACACTCTGCATCACAGACCAGCTGTCAAACCAACTTCAATGCAATAAGGTCTCCCGAGATACTTGTCAACAACATGAACAAAAACAAACTGATAAAATTTAGATAAGTTACATAACTAGAGGTACTTGTATGTGTATCAGCTGGTAGTATTTTTACGAGCTACTTTTTTTAAACTGGGTTATAATGTTGGTTTATAAACTAGGCTGCTGTGTACAAGTTTTAATTACCACTGCTTTTAACTTTTTTAGAAGTGGAAGAGACAGATGACATTTTTATTTTCCCCTCAACGAAGAGGAGTTATCTCATTGCAACAATTGTTGTTCCTGTGACAATTCTACTTGGATTCATTATGATTGTATCCTGCATCCTAAAGTCAAGACAAAGTGAGCAAGGTAAGTCACTGCCACCATGTACAAAGTCACTAGAAAACATGCAAGGGAGCATTGAAGAACTTTAGAATTATGAACACTGAAAAATGATCTACCCATATTTCTGAATTTTCATTAATGTGTTGATAATATCATTTCAAATCAGTTGAGACATATTTCTTCCCTTATTTAAATGTATCCAGGCAGGGTCTGTAGCAAATAGTCAATGAGTGAACACATTTTTCACTATGAAAATTGGCTTTTACTTTGCCCTCCCCTCTTCATTCCCTCCATTTGGAAGAGATCCATCTCCTCCTCATTTTACAAATGGCATTTTGTTGTTTCTGCACTTGCAGTTGTCATCGATCCCATGATTACATCTGCAGAGACGGAATGTGAACCCCCTTAAAATAGGCCAAAAAAAAAAGGTTTTAGAATGGCAACTTATTGAAGCCAAAGGTAAGGTGGACTATTATTCTACACTGGGAGTGAGTAACCTGGTAGGAAACTATATAGACAAGTGACTTTGCCATCTATCAATTGTCTTTCTTGATAATTGAGCACTGAGGGATTTGCAATGTGAACTAATCTAACTGAATTATTATTCTTGATGTTCCAGTTCATTTCTAATCTAGTAAATGACTGCAAACATTTTTTTAACAGTGATAGAAGGATAGGCAATCTACATATATCATAATGCAAGAGATAAGGTGAACTACTGAGAAAATTAGACAGCTAAAGTAGTTTTAAATAACATATCTTGATTATTTGAAGCCTCTAGGATGTGTAGATTAGGAATAGACTACAATATCAATTTAACGTATTCAAGTAAAATCTTCCAATAGTTTATACATGACCTTGTCTGACTGACAGATTAGTTTGTACAACAGTCAAATGTATGTCAAATAACTACTAATGTTTGCGTGTTTTCTCCTTTATGATTAGGTAACAAAAAAGCCTCTGAAACCAGCTTATTATTATGAAGCTTTCACTGTCAAAATTGGGAATGCTTTCAAACCCTAAAGCGTGTGATTTTTGCTTTTGGAAACTGAGAATTGTGTATATTTCTACAAGACCAGCTGACTGTTGAATACCACACAAAGTCTCATCTTTTTGTTGGCGATGCAGAGAAAATGCAACTTTAAAAATTATCCATCAACTGCTTAACTTGCCAGGATTCTACTCACTAAGCACATTGACTGAACTGCTCTTCAGGTGCATTGTGTGAAACTACTGTTTTTGAATTTGAGTCTGGCAGTATGGTGACAGAATTGGTTGCATAATTCTCTGAAATTGGTATCTTACCTGTGGAATTGGATCTAGATACAATGCTCTTTGGAGTGGTTTCCAGTAGCTTCACAAAATAGGCCTTGTGTATGGGCTGATTTTTCTCCTAATAAACTACCATTGTGCCTGGAAATATGAGCAGAAGTAAAAGTTCTGCAACATTATTTAAATTCAACTCAACTTTACTTACAAGACAAAAATCCCATTAGAATCATGTCACCAACAGCCAAAGATTCTTGAAACCAGACAGCTGGGAAAGTTTATTTTGTAGGGATTTATGGAAGGGGAATTTATTGCTAATTGTTGGTTGAAGCCACATCCAGTTGCAGCATGTGGATTTATTTTATCAGTGTGACCCTGTTCAGAATCGGAGGAGTATCTCTGCCACAAACCAGTGGTGTTTTAAGCTGCTGCATTGGACTGTGTTGGGGATTTTTGTAAGCAGTTTGCTCGTACACAATAGGAAGAAGAAGAGGAGCAGAAAAATTCCATTCTGAATGCTTGGATCTGGTACAACATCTTCAAAATCTCTGAAGTTGTCAATCAAATTCGAATGTGCTTCATGTATCTACCTCCAGATTTTTATTACTCTTTCTCCCTTCCAAAGTTCTGTGACCATTCCCAGCCTGGGACTTTGAGACCAGTAACCTTTCAATCTTAGTTAGGGCCCCAGTGAAGTTATGGGTGTTGTACCTATTTCAGAAGTTTCTCCCTTCCCTCCAGTGAATATCAAAAATATTTATCTGCTCGATTGCTAAACCTGACAATCATTGAAAATCACTCTCTCAAGCAGGGAGAGGCTTCAGAAGAAGACCCAGAGCCAAAGTTTGAAAGAGAACAAAAACGCCTGACATGAGGCCACTATTTGAGTTTTCAATAAATAAAGCTTCAGAATTGTGAACTTGAAGTCTGACTGTTCTGGCAGAAGTAGAGTGAAACTTAATGTTTAAAGAGTAGCAAAAGCAACCTAGTTTCATGTATTGGAATACCATGTAAACTTTTTGAAAATGTTTGTTTTTTAAAGACGTGTAGAATGAAGTAAACTAATGTGTGGTCACATGTAGGCATATTATTTTGCCAGACTGCAATTTTGTTTTTTTTACTGTTTTTATCAAGTTTAGTAATTTCAGTTATGTCAAAACGGAGTTGTTTATTTTAAATTCCCTGTGCTAGTTGCAAGAAGGTAGATTGAACTCTTTGCCAGTGTTCATATATGATTGATAATTTCCTGCCTAGAAAAAGTTAAGCAAGTTTTTTTTTTTAAAAATTTGGCTAACCTGCCTCAATTCTACCTTGTGTATTCTATGAATAAGCTCAATTTGATGTAAGTTATTAACAACTGTGAATTTTTGCCTTTGTTTAAATAGATTTTATTTATACAATTTTTTTGTATGGTTATGTAAATATATTTAGAAAAACAACAAATTGTTTTGAAAACGTATACAAAAATATACATTTAAAATAAATGTAAAATCAATTACCTCAAGAATTACACTGTCAGTGTTCATTTTGAAGCGTTTTGTAAATACCTTGGAGACTATATGTTAGTCATACCCAGAAAAGATTTGTTTTTTTTTGAATGGTAAGGCCTGAATACTCAACTGGGAAGACATTTACCTTTGTATCAGCGACTCTACAGATGTTTGACACCTAGCTCAGTGTTAATTTGCCCTCTTTGGAACTGCTGCCCCTTTTCTGGGGAGGATGTCCTGCTGGTTGTTCTGATTGGCTAGCAGTTTGTTGAGATGACCAGCACAAGGTTTTAGTGGCGGCTACTGCTAGGACTGCAGGCAGCCTATGAAGAGGTGGTTATGGAGGCGAGACATTGTTAGTACAGGATTTGGCAGGGTTTGACTGGCAGGTCCCAAGACAGGAGCTTGAGGGGATGGGGTGTGCTAGATTTGAGAGTCTGGTGAGAAATGTTAAAAGGGGACATGAACTTTTTATAGAGGGTGAGGTCAGGAGTGCTACAAAATAAAACAAAGCCCCAGAAGGAAATTCTTCCCTTGCCTGATCCTGGCTTTCCCAGTGAAAGTTGATGGGACTCCATCTGGTTGCTGTGGATGCAAAACAGTGGTGGAGGTGGATTGAAGCACTCCAGTTGCCAATACTTAAGGACTTCAATGGGCTCGAGACTGGGCAGGACACCTGGAACCTCCTCTGGCTCCTGCAAAATGAGAGAGGTCTGAGTAGGTGAACTACCCACATACCCCCATCCTAGAAACCTTCCTGTGGTGGGCTTTAAAGTACAGTCCATGCAATAGGCAACTATTCTATGCCTGTTCACTGGAATGAAGACAGAAAACCAACTTCATGCTTTTGTGCTAGGGATTGTTGTAGCAGTGATAGTTTCTCAGCCTCTAAACCAGGAAGGCCCACTTTTCAGTCTCAACTGCTCCAGAAATATTTCACAATTCATCTGAGCAGGTTGATCTAAGAAAGATCCAGCTGTGTCAATATTAGAAAGCACTTGGGTGGTGCATTGTTAATGCCCCTACCTATGAGACAGGAAGCCTAAATTCAACCTTGCCTGATCCCATGGTGTGTAATAACATTGCTGAACACATTAGAAAATATCTACCAACTCTCCAGGTTGTGGGACATGGAGTCCTGTCATGCCTCATGAGTCTAAATCCCTTTGTACTCATTATGATGGCTTCTGGTTGCAGTCAGCACTGACCATACAGTTCATTGGCTGCAGATATCAGAAAACACTCATCTTTATCTTTAGGTTTAGGTAGCGCAGAAAAATAAAAAATGCACATCTTGAAGGGAAGGTACATTGCAGCTGCTAGAAGTCCTGACACAGTGGGATTAATGCAATGCAGTTATTACAAAATGGCTGACAGTGGGATAACATGAACACTGAGGTTTCCAAAAGCTATTCTGGAAGCCTTTGTGGAAGAAGACAAATGGTGGTGAGATGTCCTATATTCTCAGGAACATATGCTTCAAAAGCAGTAACAGGAGATCAGGAGTTGCTAAGTCAGGAATTCAGTTTCAGGAACATGGTTGCAGCCCAGGGGAAAAACCTGTGGTCAAGACCTATGAATGCATCTTTAATGTCCTACCTACTGCAATTCTTAAACACTGCTTAGTACACCCAAATGTATATTCAATCCATCATATGCTATCACTTAGCTAGTAACCAAACATCTTTACCAATCCAGATTTCTGCCCAATATTTAGAACATCATCTTGTTCTCTCACTCTTAGCACTACCAAATGCGTCAAACATAGATCTGTTTGCACACACTTTTCAGCTACTCAATCATGACAAGTACATCACCTAAACACACTGCACCACAAACATCTATCTACACACTTCCCTCACTCTTTCAGGAGAAAGTGTCACACAACCGAAAACTGGGATCCAAGAGGGAAATATCATAACTAAATGTTTTCACCTCCATAGACTATTATAACAAAGGCCACTGCTGACCTCATTGTCACTGGCAGAGCTAAAGCTGTTGGAAGTGCCTAAATCCACATACCTAATCCTCATTCCGTCAGCCCATCTCTCTTGGCCCACAGTCTCTGCTGGCAGAGAAGCTGTTGAAAGTATAAGCATATGCACTGATTCTTCTCAAACCCCACTACAATCCCACCTTTGTGCACTTTTCCTTTCAGACACCTAAAAAAAGAATCAGCCCAGGCAGTGGAAGAATTGGCTGATCTCATAACCCTCATCCTCACTACTCTGCCTTTTCCCTATAAGCCTTGATTCCCTGACTGATTAAAAATCTGTCCACATTAGATTTGAAAATACCCCAATAACCCAGTTTGACTGTCCCCTATGGTAAATAATTCCATGGGCTAAGCACCATCTGAGAGAAAAAGATTCCTCTTGCTCTGTCTTAAATTGGCATCTTAGTCTGAAATTACACCTTTCCATTCTAGATTCTCCCACGGGGAAACAACATGTCCACAGTCAACCCCCAAGAATCTTCTGTGTTTCAATAGGGTCTGCTTTCATTCTTTTAAACACCAGTGAGTAAGGTGATGTCACCATAGTCCAATTGGACTGCCCTCCCATTACAAAGAGATGACTGGTGGTTGTTTAACCTGAGGATCACCTCGGGCAAAGGGCAAAGTCAAGAGGGCAAGAACTTCATGGTGACCTCAGCCAGAATAGGAATTGAATACATTGAATGCCATTCATATTACAGACCAGCTGTCCAGCCAACTGAGTTAAAGATACCCTGAGCTACAAGGTAAGGTTTTCTTTACCAAAGTGGATATTGGTGGGTTTTCACATTCGCATACAATTCCAATGTTTTAGTTACGTTATCATGGTCCTATTAAGCTACATTGGTATTTTCAGTAATCTGTGCATCTACAGGAAATGCACTCTGAAATTCTTTTGCAACTAAATATGTATTATATAAATAATAAATCATTCCAATTTTAAATTATACTTCTTTCATATCTAACAGCACAAATCCTGTTTTGTATCTCATGGTGCATGCATTCAATTATTTGGCTTATGAGCAGTTAAACAATAATTTTTCTGCTTAGCCAGACCTGTTTGAACAACAGTATTCTTTAACATGTACAGGATCCAAGAAAACAATTGGTCCACAATGCTTCTTAAGATTTTATTAGAATCAGAAGATTGACTAATTTTGAATGATACAAAATGAAACTTTGAATTGAAGTCTTCAACTGCTAGAATTGTAACAAAAGAGAGACTAGTGATAAATAAAGTAGGGGAATTATATTATTTCATTAGCTTAACAAAAGTATTTCGTGAAGAAACCAGCTCGTTAACTCTTATCAATAAGGACAAATCCATTAAATTTTCATTATGCGGAATTGGATTTTAACTCATGTATAATCGTACAATCCCTACAGTGTGGAAGCTGGCCATTTGGCCCTTCAAGTCCAACTGATCCTCTGAACAGAATCCCACTATCCATACCCTATTCCTGTAGTCCTGCATTTCCCATGGATAATCCACCTAACCTGCACATCCCTGAACACTATGGGCAATTTAGCATGGTTTATCCACCTAGTCCTTTACACTTCTGGACTGTGGGAAGAAACTGGAGCACCCAGAGGAAACCCATGCCGACATGGAGAGAATGTCCAAACTCCACACAGACAATCGCCCAAGGCTGGAATCAAACACAGGTCCCTAGCGATGTGAGGCATCAATGCTAATCTCTGACCCACCATGCCACCCATAACTCAACATATGGCTTGTCACTAGAAAGGGTAAGAGAAATGAATCAAAAGTGGAAGTTTGCAATGGCTATTAGGAATCATAAAGGCCTATGGAGGAGATGTTGTGATGATGTGGTGATGACCTTGCTTCTGAACCAGAAACTCTGAGTTTCACTCCGACTCCAGCATGTGACAGCCAAGAAAGGTGCCTCATGACACAGCCAAACAGGTTGAGTGTCAACTTGTAAATACTTACAACACATAGGAATGAAGAGATTCCTGTTCGGCCACATGATGGAAAGAAATGGGAGAGTCCACCATCACTATTAGTGGCTACAACGTACAAGTAAAAGTACATGTTGCCATAGTAATGCAGAATTCACAGGGAGCCAGGTGACCGGAGGGCTGGTGTGGGTCAGATTAGTGTCATTTTGATCCTCATTTTGGCTGGGGTGCTGTCTGCGATGTGTTTTTTGCTGCATTCATGATGGAGTTCATGGCTTTGTGCCTCAGTCCTGTCTTCAGGTAGAGAACTCAATAACACAAAGCAAGGCCAAAGGTACAAACTTCAGAACTGCAACGGTTCAGAATTCTTGTCCAAACCATTTGCAGAAGCGGTTGCAAATCTAATCTTTTAAATGCATCTTTTAAGTATTTTTGTGTATTGTATGCTTTATAAACCTAAGGCACTTTATCTAAATGTTCTGCAATGATTGGAATCTAGCCATAAATAAAACCATAATATAGTACTTAGACCTCTTAATAAAGCTGAAGGTGTAAATGTGACAAAACCTTCCTGATGTCTTTCAACACAATGAGAAAATCATGTGAGATGGCCAGAAAGGAGCTTCCCGATGTCAAGAGAAAAAAGTCCTATTTTCCAACCAACTGTTGAACAGCACGATGAGTTTTTGCTTTGCATTCAGAGGATGAGCACATCACTGCCTAGGCCAGCATTAATTGTCTGTATCTAGTTGCTCTTGAGAAGATAGTGGTGAGCTGCTGCCTTGAACCGCTGCAGTCCACATGCTTTAGGTGAATCCCCAGTGCTGTTAGGGAAGAAATTCCTGGATTTTTACCCAGTGACACTGAAGGAATGGTGGTATATTTCCAAGTCAGAATGGTATGTGACATGGAAGGAAATTTGCACGTGGTGACGTTCCCATGTACAAATGGGAACTCATCACAGAACATCAGTATGCACTTACAGCAAGTAATCAAGAAAGTAAACAGAATGCTACATTTTATTTAGAGGGCAATTGAATGCAAGATTAAGAGGTTATGCTTCAGTTATACAGGGCATTGCTGAGAAGTCATTTGGAGTACTGGTCGCTGTGCTCACAGAAGAATATAGTTCAAAGAAGATTTACTAGACCACTACCTGGAATGAGCAGATTGCCTTATGAGGAAAGGCTAGACAGGCTAGGCCTGTGCCCTCTGGAGTTTAGAAGAGTCAGAGATGACTTGATTAAAGTGTAAAAGTTCCTGAAAGGACTTGATTGGGGGTTGCGGAAAAGATGCTTCCCCTTATGAGAGAATTTAGAACATAGTTTATAAATATAGAGTATCTAGGTAAGACAGAGATGAGGAGAAAAAAATTCTTTCAGAGGGTAATGAGTCTTAGGCATCCCCTTCCTCAAAAGTAATTGATGCAGAATCTTTAAGTATGTTTAAAGCAAAGGTAGATAAATTCTTGATAACCAAGCAAATAAAACATTATTCGGATTATGGAGGAATGCAAAGTGAGGTTAAAATCAGATCAGCCATGATCTCATCAAGTGGCAGAGCAGGGTCAAAGGGCTGAGTGGCCTACTCTTGTTCCTTGTTTGTACATTAATATGTTCAGAGACTGTGCAATGCTACGTATTGAATTCCATCCTTTCACCTGCAGAACAAACTAGCCCAAGTCAAAGGAGTAAACATTTCCTTTGTCTGATGATGATAAGCTAGCTCTGACATTACCAAACACTTAAGTGACCCCTAAGTAACATTTGTGTAGAAGTGAAGTCCTTGCATTCCTCTCCAGTCCACTCCATGTAGGTGTTCCCAAGCTCCATATCTACCTCTGCCTATCCTTAGATCAGCAAACTGCCTTCCTCACATTCCTTATAAAAGAAGTTCTTTGTTTAGGTTGGGAAGGGTGGTTTGTAATAGCTTCTATAATATTGCAGGAATAAGTCTATAACTTGAGGCTGATGCATACTGCAAACTGGAGTGTAAAGAGTTCCTAGGCAACAGTGTTCTTAGGAATCCTTACATAGGCAAAATATCAATGAGCATTAAATGATGAAATATACAATCAATTAATAACAAGCTCTTAGGTGTATATTTTAAATGTCAGAATAATTTACATCTGTTTTAAATGACATCTTCTGTTCATGTGCACACTTATTCAATCTCATGTCTGATAGAACAATGTATTAAATATTGATAATTCCAATACAATTGCAGCAAATAACTGGGAAGCCAACTGCATGGTCACAGATTAATGACAGTATCTCAGTTTATATTCAGTTTTATTTTGTTCAACTTCTTCCTGTCAGCAAGATTTCTGAGAAAGGGGAAACATAAAATGATTAGATGGTACTTTTCATATTCATTTCCCTTACTCACTGTGGCGGTAGTTTGATTATTTCATCCCATTCTGCTAATTTCCCAATACCATTCTAGTTCCTGGTTTTTTTGTACATTTTCCCAATCTGATGGTTTCCCATCAATGTTACAGCTCAGTGAATTCTTTCTCAAGGGTCAGCAACTTAGGAAGGACTCCTGAGAAAATTTTATGATTAAGTTCATCAGTGTATCGGGAAACTAGAGGTCAGAAAGAGAATAAAAGCCTTCTAATAACACATCTCATGACAAGCAGAAAAGGATGCCCACACTGTGATTCAGAGCCTGATTTTAAATTTAGTGCTGTGTGTTTCACAAGGCCTGGGATACCCAGCAGCAAACATAAGTGCTAGGTCTGGAAGATAAATGCCTTTTTAGCACTCCTAGTGGACCGCGAGGAACAAGGGTTCTGCCATCACCTTCTCTAGCACCTCCACCTCGACCCTCAAGGAAGCTTTCAGCCTGTGAAATGCAGATCACTGCCTCTCTTTCCCCTCCCCTGAACACTGATCACACAAACCCCCAAAATCTCCAGCTCTGACGTCCAATCTTTGTTCCCTATAGTGCCCAGTCCTCCACCACAACACCATGAAACTTATCCCAATGAAGTCCAATACTCCCACTCTGACAAGGCCTGTTCTTCATACAGCCTTACTGTCAACTACCCCAAAGCCATGATATGTCTTCTCTGATGTTTACAGCAGTCTGGCATGGGCTGTGACAGTGATTCCCTGGATGTGTAATTTATTGAAATAGCAGATGGATGTTACTGCAGCTTCCAATATTAGCACTACATGCTGTATTGCCTCGCTAGTTTCAAGATGAAGAACACACTGAATCAGTGCAGAGCATGTTGGGGGTGAGGTGGGAGAGGGGCAAAGGTTATCAACCAGACATCATGGATTATGTTGGAGAGAATAATGGTTGGGTTTCTAGACATTTTCAGGACATCCTTTTTATTTGTTCACAGCATGTAGCTCTCACTGGGTAGGCCAGGAATTATTGCCCATCCCAAATGGCCTTTGAGATGGTGGTGGTGAGCTGCCTTCTTCAACCATTGCAGTCTGAGAGGTGTAGGGACACCCACAATGCTGTCAAGGAGGAAGTTCCAGAACTTAGACTCAGTGATACTGAAGGAACGATGCTATATTTCCAAGTCAGGACGGTGAGTGGCTGGGAGGGGAACTTGCATGGGTGGTGTTCCAATGTATCTGTTGCCCATGTCCTTTCAGATAGGAGGGAACACAGGTTTTGGACCGTAACTTCCCCTCCTCGGTGGTCGAGAACGCCCTCAACCGTG
>NC_063334.1:38058532-38058880 GCF_021869965.1 Rhincodon typus
TGCCACCCGAAGGTTGCAGGAACAGCAACTCATATTCCGCTTGGGAATCCTGCAGCTCAATGGTATCAATGTGGATTTCACAAGTTTCAAAATCTCCCCTCCCCCCACCGCATCCCAAAACCAGTCCAACTCGTCCCTGCCTCCCTAACCTGTTCTTCCTCCCACCTATCCCCTCCTCCCACCTCAAGCCGCACCTCCATCTCCTACCGACCAACCTCATCCCGCCCCCTTGACCTGTCCGTCCTCCCTGGACTGACCTATCCCCTTCCTAACTCCCTACCTACACTCACCTTTCCTGGCCCCATCCCCGCCTCTTCGACCTGTTTGTTTCCTCTCCACCTATCCTCT
>NC_063334.1:38058980-38067800 GCF_021869965.1 Rhincodon typus
CCCTGGACTGACCTATCCCCTTCCTAACTCCCTACCTACACTCACCTTTACTGGCTCCATCCCCGCCTCTTCGACCTGTTTGTTTCCTCTCCACCTATCCTCTCCTCTATCCCTCTTCTATCCGCCTCCCACTCTCTCCCTATTTATTTCAGAACCCCCTTCCCCTCCCCCTTTTCTGATGAAGGGTCTAGGCCCGAAACGTCAGCCTCTCTGCTCCTATGATACTGCTTGGCCTGCTGTGTTCATCCAGCCCTGCACCTTGTTGTCTCGGATTCTCCAGCATCTGCAGTTCCTACTATCACAGGTTTTGTAGGTATTGTCGTAGGCGCCTAGAGGATTGAAAAGAAGTTTAAAAAAAGGATATCTAAGGTAGCAATCCCTTAGCATTAATCAGAATATGCCTGATAAGATAAAGAGGGTCAATGCATGCTAGGACAAGTGGTGCAGGAAGGGAGCATTTCTGGGGCATTAAGACCAATTCTGGGCAAGAAGAGATATGATCTAAGGAGCAGATTGCCTCTAGCAGAGCTGGGATCACTGAACAAACAGCTCAATGGGGAAGGATTTAAATTAATTAGTAAAGGGAAGGGACACAAGAAGGGTGCATTAAAGGATAGGCACAAATCGGTAGAAGACTGGAAGAGATAGCATTAAAATTAAGCTTAGTTCTGACATAAGAGGAAGCAGACTGGGACAAATATAAGACAAGTTTCTACTAGGATTACTGAAGCATGACCATTCAAATCTGCTGCCTTCACTCAAAATACAACATTTGCCCCTCCCCCACACCCGCAGCTGCAAATCAGTCACTGACCCTGCCATCCTAGCCGAGATGGAGCAGTCTGAGCCAAGTCTAGGTTTAGAGTTGTTTAAGGATATTCTGCAAGGATTATCAGGTCAGCCACCATCACATTGAATGGCAGAGCAAATTCAATGAGCTGAACAGTCTACTCTCGCCCCTATGTCTTATGATCTTAAGGCCATGTGCCGTCTCCCGACTAAATTTCAGCAGTTTTCCACCAGCTACGCTGCAACCACTGTTGTAGCACTGTGTGGACCGGCAACCCAGGACAGGCAAAGGCACATAGAAGATGGGCACAAAGGGAAACCTAAGGGCCAATATTGAATTTTGAATGCAATATGGAATAAGTCTATACATCATTTTAGCTCCCAATGTTTAATTTGGAGGTGCTTTTACTTTTAAATTGTATCCAAGAGAACAGTGTGATGGTCAATATCAGTGGGAAGGCAAGTTGTGGGGTGTGGGAGAATTATGGCTGTACTGACTAATATTACAATCAGATGAATTCTTTACACTCAGCCTGCACAGAAAAGGACTGCCTAGGTTGCCTCCTGTCTACTTTGACCTCCTTTTCATGCCTCTGTTCCTCAGCTGCTCACAGTATAGCTGGGGTGAGGGCTGTCCCCTCACATTAATAGGGTTGTGCACTATGCTGCAGACCAACACAGACCTCAATAACTGCTCAGCCGAGCATTGCAGATCTCCTCTAGAACTCGCAGAGCAGCGGTAGCATGGTTTCTGGGCAACAATGGTCTGCTCAATTGAATTTTATTTTGCAGCATGGCTTTTATTGTCTGCATGCTGCACACATGTGCATGGGTTGCAAACTGGAGCTAGCAGCCACGAGGTTAGTGGACAGCTTCCATCACCCAATAGCCACTGTCTGGTTTGCAATGGCACTTCAAATACAACTGGTACAGTAGACATTTGTACAATGTCGAACATCGACTCGGTCCACGTGTCCTCCAGTCCCTTAAGATAGCAGGACAGGGAGACAAAGTGGTTAAGAAGGTATTTTGGATACTTGTCAATTTTAAGCCGAAGCACAGAGTTTAACAGCAGGGACTGTATAAAATGTTGGTAAAGCCACAGCTCTACTGTATTGTGTGCAGTTCTGGTATTCACATTATAGGAGAGATGTGACGCACTGGAGAGGGAGCAGAGGAGATTTACCAGGATGTATCCTGCGATGGAAACTTTTAGTTATTATTAAAGACTGAATAGACTGGGATTATTTTCCTTGGAGCGGGGGAGAATGAGGCGGCACATAATTGAGATTTATAATATTATATGGGTTGCAAACAGGGTAGACAGCAAGAAACATTTCCCCTTGTTGGAGGGATCAATGACCGGGCACATAGATTTAAGGTAAAGGGCAGAAAGTTTAGAGTGATGTGAGGATTTTATTTTTCTTCCAGAGGGTGGTGGAAATCTGGAATTCACTGCTGTAAGGGTGTTAGATGCAGAAACCCTCATACCATTCAATAAGTGTTCAGAATTGCACTTGCAATGCCAAGGGTACAAAACTATTGGCCAAGTGCTGGAAAATGGGATTACAATAGTTAGGTGAGTGTTTTTGGCCAGTGCAGGCTTGATGGGCTGACGTGACTTTATCTGTGATATAGACCTCTATGACTGTGACTCTGTGAAAATAATGGCATTGACCTAATGATTCACTGCCTATGTGACATATCAGCTGGATATTGAGAGATTAGAATCTCTTCCAGTTGCAGTACATGGCAGACATGGGACATCAGTAAATCAATGTGCATGCAGTCAATAGCATTCTCCAGCAAGGAGAAGCGTGAAATTCTAGCGAGGTCATGTGTTACTTAGTCAGTTCTATTTAGGAAAAGAGAATGAAATATCCACATCTCAAAGAATAGAAAGTGTCAATGAAATCCCTTGCACAACAGCAAACTACAAAATGGTCTACTAGCTCCACTTTATAAATGGTGTCCTCTGATCTGAAATTGTAATGATGGGTACAACCCGTCCCTGATGTCAGTGACAATAACACAGTTGGTAGTACATCCTGCTCCTCACTGTGTTTCAGGTTGGACAATTGCTTCCTGAACACCCTGTGCCCTCTTCTCCCTCTTCCAGCAGCTGTCCTGGTTTGTGCAATCTCTGTTGATTCTCCAAGACAAGCATATACCAAGGGGAGAGCCTATTAATGCATCAACGTCTTGAAGCAACTGATTCATCCAGAAGTCTTGAAGTCAGCAAAGTCTCAATGAGCTCTTTCCACACTACTCCTGTAGACCTGGTCCTCAAAGAACACCACTAGTACTCCCAAAAATGAACACTATTAATTTCATTTTTGCTCCACAATGAAACAAAAAATGAAACAGAAAAATAAAATCATTATAACAGTGATGGGAAGGCCTGGGTACAAATAACTTTTAGTAGGGGAAGGATGCTGCCACCCAGCTTCTCTCTACGCTGGTCTAAGGGTCTTCTGGTAATCTAATGTAGAAAATGACAACAAATAATTCTCAGCAGGAAAGCCTTTTGTCTCTCATAACAGAATGTGGTTTATTACAAATGAAAGCAAAATACTGCAGATGCTGGAACTTCAAAAAAAAATACAGGAAATGCTGGAGATGCTCAGCAGGTCTAATAGGATCTTTGTAGAGAGAGAGATGCAAAGTTAACATTTCAAGTCCACAGAATCCTTGTTCAAAAACTTCTAAAGAATGTTTGGACTTAAAACACTAATTTGATTTCTCCCTCCACAGAGTTTCTCCAGCATTTTTTGTTTTTAGTTTCTCCAGCAATTTCAGTTTTTGTTGCTACTTTTAGTGATTTGTGTAACAGTGCCTATACACAATGACATTCATTTGCCAATTACCCACTTGATCCATTAAAGAAAGTTCATTCTAGAATCTTGTTTTTCATTTAGTTAGTTTTTGAAAATGGTTCCTGGGTTCATAAGATTTCCAGCACGCCATGGTCCCAGAGGTCTATAGTGCTGCTCTCTCATTAGAAAGAGAAGACTCATGCTGCATAATGTATTAGAAGGTTACTTTGCAGAAACAGAAAACTGCTACGCGTGAACTAACTGCATTTCACATCATACAGACAGGAAAAGATTGATGGGTACACAAATTTCAGAAAGTAGTTACAAACACATAAATTGGAGAAACAGATGGACCACCTACAACACAGGAAGAAAAAGCAGAGGGGAGCAGGAACCACTGAGGATCTGAAACTGTTCAATAAATATGCTATTTGAATACTTGTAATAAAGACATGGGGTCATAGAGTCACAGAGTCATACAACACGGAAACAGACCCTTCGAATATAATCCCAAACTAACCTAGTCCCACCTGCTGCTCCCGGCCCATATCCCTCCAAACCTTTCCTATTCATGTACTTATCCAAATGTCTTTTAAACTTTGTAATTGTACCCACATCCACAACTTCCTCAGGAAGTTCATTCCACATGCAGGCCACCCTCCGTGTAAAAAAAGTTTTACTCTCATGTCTTTTTTAAAACTCTCTCCTCTCACCTTAAAAATGTGCTCCCTAGTCTTGAAATTTCTCATCTTAGGGAAAAGACAACTACTATCAACTCTATCTACACCTCTCATTATTTTATAAACTTGTATAAGGTCACCTCTCAATCTCCTACACTCCTGTGGAAAAAACGTCCTAGCCTATCCAGACTTTCCTTATAACTCAAACCTTCCAGACCCAGCAATATCCTGGTAAATCTCTTCTGAACCCTTTCCAGCTTAATAATATTCTTTCTTTAACTGGGTGACTAGAACTGGACACAGTACTCCAGAAGAGGCCTCACCAATGACCTGTACAACCCCAACATGGCTTCCCAACTTCTATATTCAATGAGCTGAGCAATGAAGGAAAGGGTATTAAACGTCTTCTTAACCAACCTGTCTATATGTGACGTAAACTTCAAAGAATCATTAACCCCAATCCTTAGGTCCCTCTGTTCTACAACACTATCCAAGGGCCTACCATTAATTATATAAGCCACACTCCTGTTTGTTGTACCAAAATGCCATACCTCACATTTGTTCAGATGATCAGAGCCTCAGGGACAGACATAAGCAAAGCCACAGTATGTTGAAACAAGTAATTACATCAGAGCGTCCTAAGAAAAAACAATGACGGTGTTAGGAGATTTCTCTAATGCAGAGTTCATCTTTTTTTCATTCATGCATTAGTCTCACATGATGTTCTGCCTCACTGGTGCCAGGGCAAAGACCAAATGGTAATACCCTTTGAAAGAGTGGTACGACAATCGTAAACTGTGGTACACTTAGATCCAACAACACAGCAAACTTGGATGTTACATGGAGATATTTTGATTAATTAAGGTCAAGAATGAAGAACAAAATGTTAAATGTGGTAATATTCAGATTACCTCCTTTGCCATGTTGTAGCTCAGTTAGTGAAGGCCAATATGATTCATTAATTATTGGATAAGATGGCGAAAGAGGGAAGTTAGCAGAGTCCAAGGATATTATAAGCATTTCTGGAACCAAAGGAATCTATTGAGGGAACTACTCCATCTATTCTGGAGGCAGTGAGGTTAATTGAACTCACATGACAGTGGGTAAAGAAATGCCAAATAGATTGTAGGTTAAGAATAATTAAGAAAGCAGGAGTAAGAATATTAACAGGAACAAGATTCATAAAATGGTTGAGCTGGGGATGATGGGTCATAAGAGGAAAATAGGTGTAGGAGTGACTGAATCCTGTCTGATGTCAAATAATGATTGGAGAGTTAAATTGCATTAGTCTATTTTAAGAAGACTGGGAATTTCAGATACGACGCGAGGGGACTTTCATTGTTAGCATAGGATTTAATTACAGTGGAGTAGATACAAGAAGTGAATTTCATTGGATACAATTAGGGTACAGTGAAAGGGATTTTTTTTTTCTTAAATGTTGGTAATGATAAAATGCCATGAGCCATCAAGTAATTGAATAGATTGAGGATGTTTACTGGAAGATGAGACAACATGTGAATTTCAAGTCTTCTGTAATGATCTTGGGAAATCTTAATTTTGTTTCTGTTGATTCATGTGCTGTAGAAGCAGACTGCACACAATTGGAAATTTAATAAAATTCTGAGGGACTTCACAGAATCATACAATTGTTACAGAGCAGAAGGAGGCCATTCAACCTATAGTGCCAATCTTCTACTTTTTCTCGATAGTCTGCACACTATTTCTGTCCAAACAATCATACAATGCACTCTTGTGTGCCTCAAATGAATCTGCCTCCACTGAACTTCCAGGCAGGGTATTCTATACCCTAACTCTCGCTGAGTAGTTTTCTCACAGCACAATTAATTCTTTCGCACATCATTTTAAATCTATATCCTCTCATCCTTGTGCCCTTTATAAATGGGAACAGCTTCTCCCTATCCACTCTATCCAGCCTGTTCATTATTTTGAAAACCTCTATCAAAATTCCTCTCAGGTTTCTTCCCTCTAAGCCCGAACTTCTTTAATCTAATCTCATTACTGAAGTTTCTCATTCCTGGATCAACTTTCGTTTATCGCTTCTGCATTCTCTTCATTCTTGCTAATTGCTTCTTCATTCTCTTCTTTCCTCTAAATCCTCTTTTCATTCTTGTAAATCACTTCTGCAGTCAGTAGGACTTGATTTCAAACTTGTCCATTAAGGAATCTGCAAGAGGTAATGCTATATCGGGTTGTGTTTGGTTAATGCTGAGGGCCTACCAGAGGTTGCAGGAGAACAACAAATGATTTGTTTACCTGAACAAGGAGTCAGGAGCAGAAAGATGCCTCTCCTGGTTCTACAATAATGTATGGTCTGCAGTCTGCCTACAAATCCCACTTCTGGGTGTATACCTGAGGGCCTGCTTAGTTCCACATTTCATGATGTTCCAAAGCAATGTTGAGATGCCAACCCATTTATGCCAACTTTCTGCATAAGACCATTTTCGAATTCTCAACCCATGGTTTCCCTGAAAATGATACAAATGAGTAAGTTTCTACATATTTGATTACAGCCTGGAAACACTATTTGCTATTTTAGATGCTTTAGTGAAGAATCGTGATGGCGGGACATAACTGTCCACAAATCCGTACAGTTATTGAATATCAGGCCATGGGAGTAAGGGAGAATTTATTTAAAATGTCAACTATCCATCAATCAGTTGTTCATGAGCCACTGCCCTCCCTATAATTCTTAAGCCTGAACAGTGGCTTCCTGACAGCCAGAAGAGGCTGAAAATAAACTCTCATAGGATGTGGTAAAAACAGTGGGATATTTAGTCAAAACTGTCATTTCCAATGCTCCAGATTGAGCCCTAATTTTCAGCTACCTAGGATAGGTTATTTTTGTTTTTAAATCAACAATCCACTTTACTCAAACTTCACCTGGTTTTAATTTAGCAAGAATTGTTTAACCTATTCCACAGGTTCTTTGCCTTGGGAAGCGTATACACATTGAAATGGAATTAAATGCTTCCTCAGCATGATTACTAGTGCTCTGTTTGAAGAAGAGCATGGAGGTTATCTGCAGTGTTCTGGCTGATATTTAGCCCTGCCTGATCACTTTGACAGATGGTCGAGACATTTATCTTGTGCTTTTTATAGGATCTTGTTGTCCATAAATTGGTTGTTGTTATGATTTCAGCTGAGCCCAGTAACATGTTTAGATTTTTTCTTAGAATCTGAATGAACAGCTTTTACAATAAGAATGATGCTACAAGGCTCACAATTTAAACAAAATAATTTTATTTTTCCAGACTCAAAGAACATGAAAACTTATCTTTTTTAAATAGTTAGTAATGTTAAAGATATCAAAAATACGATGTTCATAATCACATAAACGAAACCAAACTTCTCAAAGCAAATTTCTTTCTATGCCCACTTGTGTCTAAAATTCACATGAATTGAGATTTCTTTGAACTTCCATTTACTTCCAGCAAGGTTGACCCTTTAAATCTCCTCCAATCAGTTGTGGACTCTCAATTCCACAGAAGTATTTATAGCAGCTTATATACAACCACCTCAAGTCAGTACGCCCTAGCTCTATTATTCTTCAACTTGGAGGCATGCACCTAAAACCTTTCCTTTCACACAGCCTGACTATCCCAGAAGACTATCTTCTCACTGTTAGGAGTCCTTCAGTTATCAAGAATTTTGAACTTCTGTAACCAACACACAGAACTCCCAAATTCTGCAGAAAGAGATGCTTCCTGCACTAAGCTTGTTCTAAACACTAAATTTGCTTGAGACAGAACAAAACCCATAATCAACTCATCCCAAGAAACGACTGTGGGTTGATCCTTGATATTCTATTATGTACCTCCCAGGCAAAATGGTCACACAATTATTTACTAGAAGCCAGATCTTGGAGAACTGTAACTCTTAAAAGGAAGCATCATCCAATATAAAATGTAGTTTTCATTTTCCCCAAAGGCATAAGGGTCACGACACTATATAACAAAAGTATTTACAATACAAAGGTCCTGGATTATCTGGAAAGCACTTGGAAGAGTATTGCATAAATGTAAGGCTTTTTTTAGGAGGACATAACAATAAAATATATAGCAATACAGAAATAAAGGGTTGACTAATCTGCAAGCAGTGTACAACATTAATTTGCAAGGGAGGTCTCATGTATGCGGGCAATAAAAGTAATTGATCTTTTATGAACCTTCATATGGATTATGATGAGGTAGAGGTCCACAATGCCACCCGAAGGTTGCAGGTACAGCACCTCATATTCCGCTTGGGAACCCTGCAGCCAAGTGGTATCAATGTGGACTTCACAAGCTTCAAAATCTCCCCTCCCCCGACCACATCCCAAAACCAGCCCAGCTCATCCCCACCTCCCTGACCTGTCCGTCCTTTCTCCCACCTATCCGCTCTTCCCACCTCAACCCCCACCCCCACCTCCTACCTACCAGCCTCATTCCCGCCTCCTTGACCTGTCCGTCTTCCCTTGACGACCTACCTCCATCCTAACTCCCCACCTACACTCACCTTTATTGGCTCCATCCCCG
>NC_063334.1:38067900-38085546 GCF_021869965.1 Rhincodon typus
CCTACCTACCAGCCTCATCCCCGCTCCTTGACCTGTCCGTCTTCCCTTGACGACCTACCTCCATCCTAACTCCCCACCTACACTCACCTTTATTGGCTCCATCCCCGCCTCCCTGACCTGTCCATGTTTTCTCCCAGCTATCCGCTCCTCCCACCTCAACCCGCACCCCCACCTCCCACCTACCAGCCTCATCCCCACCCCCTTGACCTGTCCATCTTCTCTTGACTGACCAACCCACATCCTAACTCCCCACCTACACTCACCTTTATTGGCTCCATCCCCGCCTCCCTGACCGGTCTGTCTTTTCTCCCACCTATCCGCTCCTCCCACCTCAACCCGCACCCCCACCTCCCACCTACCAGCCTCATCCCCGCCTCCTCGACCTGTCCATCTCCTCTCCACCTATCTTCTCCTTTATCCATCTTCCATCCACTTCCCCCCTCTCTATTTATTTCAGAATCCCCTGCCCCTCCCCCATTTCTGAAGAAGGGTCCAGACCCGAAACGTCAGCTTTCCTGCTCCTCTGATGCTGCTTGACCTGCTGTGTTCATCCAGCTCTACAGCTTGTTATCTCAGATTCTCCAGCATCGGCAGTTCCTACTATCTCTGCACTTTTGATAGAGATGTTTTTCGATAAAGATAAAGGATAGAATATTAAATTTTAATGAAATAATAAAATTTAACAGACATGCACGCAGAGCAATTTCTGAGTCATTTGTGAAGAGTAGATAATAGAACATTGCACCCATTACATGGGATGGTACTAATAGTGTTGATATTGGTAGCCGGTCATCAACTTTGAGATCTTTGGCTATTTGCAGGTTGCCTGAAATTCTTTTATCCTGGCTGGCAGAACTCAGAGCAAAAGAGTATTATTTCCTTTCTGACAGTGCAGGGGTGATTAATTGCTGTTCTTAAATTGTGATCTTCACAGCACACTAGCACATTCAATGGTATTTCAAGTCACTAACACACATTGACCAGGCATTATATTCAATTTTTAACCCTTGTTTTGTATACCCCTGGAAGGATCAAACACAAACATGCCTGCAGGTTTAGGCTAAGAGGCAGGGAGAGAGATGGTTAGTCAGGCTCTTGTTATCTCTTCCATGGGTCCACACTGGACTCTGCCACTGAACTTACATCCACAATTGTCTTTTGGCTGCAGCAATCTTCTTTTAATAAAAAAAATGCAAGTTGGAATTAAAAGTTTGATACTTCTAGCACTAGAGTCAGAGAGTCATACAGCATGGAAACAGACCCATCAGTCCAACTCATCCATGCCTACTAGCTTTCCTAAACTGAACTATCCCCAATCGCAGCATTTGGCCCATATCCCTCTAAACCTTTCCTATTCATGCACTTGTCCAAATGTCTTTTAAATGTTGTAATTGTATTCACCTCTACCACTTCCTCTGACAATTCATTCCAATTACACACCACCTTCTATGTGAAAAATTTGTCCCTCAGGGCTCTTTTAAATTTTTCCCCTCTCACCTAAAACCTACGCCCTCTAGTTTTGAACTACCCTGGGGAAAAGACCTTGGCTATTCACCTTATCTATGCCTCTCATGATTTTATAAACCTCTATAAGGTCACCTACACGCCAGGAAAAATGTCCCAATCCATCATCATCCAATTTTGAATGTTTTAGTCTGGTATTAGTGCTTAATCAAGAAGTGACAGAAGTAATATTTTACAATGCATTGCCTTCTTCACTCATAACACAACATTATGAAGCAGGAGTTTGCATTTTGGACCAAGACCCCAAGGTCTGGATTAGGTGCAAGCCCCAAGTCCACATTGTGTTGGGAACAGTTATCCAGCAATGATATGGTCTAGTTCCCCAATTAGTGAGTAGAAGGTGTACTTGCTGACCCATTAAGGAAACGAAGGGGGCTCCTGAAGCTGGAGAACAATCAGGACATCTTCAAACTCTCCAGAAGGTGCAGACTGCCATTTCAGGTGAGGGAGAAAGAGAGATCATGCCTCCAACTTATGGACCCCCCTCATAAACATTAACAAATTGGAACTGGCAAGTGGTCATGGCTGCCAGGCCACTACTGTGGAGTCAAGGCTCCTTCGCAGGCTGGCCTATGGCCAAAGCTGTGACAAGGGAATATCAAAGTCCACCTGGTGTTCTGAAATCTTGGGTCGTCCACTCTGGATTATCTGATGCATGGATTTAAATAGCAGTGAATTAGCTCAATAAGCTCGATCAATTAATCAATTAGCTCGTCCCTGACTCTGCTGCTAACACTCGACTTGTGGACAGGGAGCCATTCCATCTGCAAACTGGCATCCAGCAAAATGACTCCGGGATGCAACGATACTGACAAACTGGTACACTGGTCAGTGGACATGAAATTGCATACCCACCCACCTCCATTCTCACCCATGTGTGAGGGTAAAAATCCTGCTCATGATATAACCACAAAGTGTGTAAAATACCATGAATAATCTATTGCATGTAGTGTAAAAGAAACTTCTAGTGAAGGTACTGATCCATTTTCCTTAAATAAACACAAAGAACTGCAGATACTGGAAATAGGAAATAAAAAGAAGAGTGGTGGAGAAACACAGCAGGCCTGGCATCATCTGTAGGGAGAGAAACAAGAGTTGACATTTCACATCCAGTGACCTTTTGTCAGCTCTCTGTTTTTGTGCCACTTTCCTTTCTCAGTCTGAATGGAGGGTGTCAGTCTGAACCATTAGCCATTCTGTTCAGACAGGTGCAATCCTTCTACGCATGTCCTGTTCTCCCTTTCCAAATCAAACTTTCTCACCCTTCTGCCAAATTCTCTCCTTTTATTCTCCTTCAGGTAATGGCCTGACATCATAACACTTCTCTTTAGGAACCATTTGTCTTTTACAACACTGGACGTCACATCCAAGTCCCATCTTTGACAGCTCTGATGGTCATATCCTTGCATATTCCAGCAGCTGCATTTGAATAAGGAAGTACTTTGAAATTGTCACAGAGACACCGAATAACACATTTAAGATCAAGGAGTCTTTTCTGTCATGTTTAGCATATTTTGAAGCTTATATTTTTTGCACTTCTGATAAACATAATGGTTTTTGATAACTGATTCTTGGCTGATTCATATTTCCGCTAAGAAATAAGCAAATACTAACCTTTAATTCAATCGTAACTCTGCAAGTTGAACACTGGAGCCCATTGAAACAGATAGCAGTATGTAAGGCACAAGTTTGCATGCATTCACCTGACCTTTTGAAAATAAACTTGACAGAAAATTCTGGCAATTCTGGTTACCATCTAATCAGCCTGCTACCAGATCTGATCTATACATATATGCTGCCCTAAACCCACTCACAGTCTGTCATTATTTTAAATCATAATAAATATTGTTTCTCACACAGAAAAGCCCCCAATGTAAATTAATTAATTAAAATGAATTATTATTGTAAATGTCTGCAAAACATTGTTTGAATAATGCCAGTAATCTGACTGGCCCTTCTCATTGAAGAGTGAAGCTTAAATAACATGAAGGCAAAGGTACAGAAAAATGTTCAACCAGCTAATTAGAGTGGGTTGGAGAAGAAATAATGAAAACAATGAATTGACACTTCTTTCCCCCATCACTGGAGTTATTTTTACATAAGCACCGTTGTACTACATGCAAAGAATATTAGGTCAGAACTTGCTGCAATTGGCACTTTGCAATGAGTACCATGAGCAGGATATTATCCTCACCTTCAGCTCCAGCTACATTTGTGTTGATGTATAATCATAGAATCCCTACAGTATGGAAACAGGCCCTTCAGCCCAACAAGTCCACACCAAACCTCAGAACAACCCACCCAGACCCATCCTCCTGCAACCCACCTAATCTACACATCCCTGAACACTACGGGCAATTTAACATGGCCAATCCACCTAACCTGCACATCTTTGGACTGTGGGAGGAAACCCACACAGACACGGGGAGAATGTACAAACTCCATACAGAAAGTTGCCCGAGGGTGGAATCGAACCTGGGTCCCTGGCACTGTGAGGCAGTGTTAACCACTGAGCCACCATGCTGCCACCACAACTGAAAGTACCAGTTGCCAATGGTATAACAAGCTCATATGTGTGGCTCGGACTTTGGCACATGATGAACTAATAGTCTATCTCCTTAAACAATGAAGTTTGATGACTTGAATGGTTAGCATCACTCAGAATTGGCTTGGGCAGCTGAAGTACAGGCAATATAATGTATATATGGCCTATTTGTGCTGATGGGATATTGCAGAGAGCTATGTGAATGTGACAGCTCCCGGCCAGAGTTCAGCTTGTAAGTATTCATGAAATTCAGGAAATGAATGCATTTGCTATGTTCACATGAAATTTGTTTATTTTATCATAAGAAATATGTTATTTGGATAAACAGTATAGCAGTTTTTGGTTACTCGAAATTAGTGAAACCACACACTTTGGATGAGATAGAGCAAGCGGTACAGCATGGGTAGTTTTAAATTCAGCCAAACTGGGAAGGGTTCAACAAAACTTCCTGCCATTATCATCACAAATCAATTTGACAAATCAGGCTGATGAGACCAGTTTGAGTTACACCATAGTTACCTATTCAGACATGTTATGATCCAACTCCAAGGCAAATAGGACTTGAACCCAGACCTTCTGGGCAGCAGGGACACTATCACTGTGCCATGACAGCCCCAAAAATTATTTCTAATGGACCTATTTGGACACACTATGACATATTTCTCGGGCAGCTGGAATTTGAATCGAGAATTTCTGAGCTGAGTTGCTTGTTTTACATGTGTAGAGCAATTATCCCTCAATTTCTAATTGATCTCAAAATCAAAAGCACCTGGAGAGATCAATTTAGCATTATCAGGGTCAATACACCATTAAGTAATAAACTTTAGAAATATAAATGCAGGCAATCTTGACTATCATGGGGGAGTTCCTGGCAATTCCCAGTGTACGAAAGGCAAGCAGTGGAGCTGCAGCAATTATCTAACAATTTGTGATGATTCATAATTCACAGGATAAAACTTCCTCATCACAAATTGCCTGGATTTTTGCATACTCATCACACTATTCACCTTTAACTCTCCATTAGATTGACAGCAAATACTGGCCCATCAGTGCTACATATGTATAATCCAAAATTAGGCACATTTTCTTATTTTAATTAATTTTTGAGTCAAGCTATTATGTATAAATTACTTGTATACAGCATCTACCTCCAATAGCACTCGACTGTTGCATCCCAACGTTACCTCATCTGTTGTGTAATTTTGCCCTGCTTGATCTATCATGTTTAAACTGGGAAAATCTACTATTGGGCAAAACAACTGAACAACTCCGGGACACCATCCACTCCCTTCACCTCCTCCAAAACTTCCGATTCCCTGGTCCCCAACACCTCATCTTCATTATGGACATCCAGTCCCTGTACACTTGCATTCCCCATGCAGATGGCCTAAAAGCCCTCCACTTCTTCCTCTCCCGCAGGCCCAACCAGTCCCCATCCACTGACGCCCTTATCCACTTAACTGAACTCGTCCTTACCCTTAATAACTTCTCCTTCAACTCCTCCCACTTCCTACAGACAAAGGGGGTGGCCATGGGTACCCGCACGGGCCCAAGCTATGCCTGCCTCTTTGTAGGATACGTGGAACAATCCCTCTTCCGTAGCTACACTGGCCCTATCCCCCACCTCTTCCTCCGCTACATCGATGACTGTATCGGCGCCACCTCGTGCTCCCACGAGGAGCTCGAACAGTTCATCAACTTTACTAACACCTTTCACCCCAACCTCAAATTCACCTGGACTATCTCTGATACCTCTCTCTCCTTCCTGGACCTCTCTGTCTCCATCTCTAGTGACCGCCTCGAAACCGATATCTATTTCAAGCTCACTGACTCCCACAGCTACCTAGAATACACCTTCTCTCACCCACCTACCTGCAAGAATGCTATCCCCTATTCCCAATTTCTTCACCTCTGCTGCATCTGCTCCCAAGATGAGGCGTTCCACTCCTGGACATCCCAGATATCCTCGTATTTCAAGGACTGCAACTTCCTCCCCTCAGTGGTTGAAAACGCCCTTGACCGCATCTCTTGCATTTCCTGCACCTCTGCCCTAACACCCCCTCCCCACGATAAAAACAAAGACAGAATTCCCCTTGTCCTCACGTATCACACCATTAATCTCCGGATTCAACGCATCATTCTCCGCCACTTCCGCCACCTGCAATCTGACCCCACTACAAAGGATATATTTCCCTCCCCACCCTTATCTGCCTTCCAGAGGGACTGCTCTCTTCGCGACTCCCTCGTCAGCTCCACTTTCTCCACTAGCCCCACCACTCCCGGCACCTTTCCCTGCAACCGCAGGGAGTGCTACAGCTGCACTTACACCTCCCCCCTCACCTCCATCCCAGGCCCCACAAAACTTCCACATCAAACAGATGTTCTCCTGCACATCCGCTAATGTGGTCTATTGTATCCACTGTTCTCAATGTTACCTCCTCTACATCGGTGAGACCAAGTAGAGGCTTGGAGACTGCTTTGTGGATCATCTACGCTCGGTACACGACAAACGACAACACCTTCCAGTTGTGAACCACTTCAACTTCCCCTCCCACTCCTTGGACGAAATGCCCATCCTGGGCCTCCTCCAGTGTCACAACAATGCCACCTGGAAACTGTAGGAACAGCGCCTCATATTCCACCTTGGAAGCCTACAACCCAATAGTCTCAATGTGGACTTTACTAGCTTCAAAATCTCCCCACCACCGGCCTCATCATAAGTCCAGCACCCCCTCTCACCCCACCTCCTTGACCTGTCCGTCTTCTTTCCCAACTATCCTCTCCTCCCACCTCACTGACCAATCCCCACCACTACATACCTACACTCACCTTTACTAGCTTCAGCCCCGCCTCCTTGACCTGTCCGTCTTCTCTCCCACCTACCCGCTCCACTATCTACCCGCTATCACCGCCCCCCACCTATTTATTTCAGAGCCCCCTTCCCCTCCCCCATTTCTGAAGAAGGGTCCCGACCCAAAGCATCAACTTTTCTGCTCCTCTGATGCTGCCTGGCCTGCTGTGTTCCTCCAGCTCCACACTGTGTTATCTCAAACTCCGGCATTGGCAGTTTTTACTATCTTTGAACAACTGTGGAGGTTGTTTAAAGAAATGTTTAACACAATACAAAACCAGTTTATATCACTTAGAGGGAAACCTTCACTTCACAGCAACACAGCCATGGACAATGAAAGAAATAAGCCACAGCATAAAACAAAACAAAAGGACTTACAAAAATGCAAACAAACAGCAAAGATCCTGCTGAATTGGAAAGATACAAAGACCAGTAAATGGTCACAAAGCAGCTTATAAGAGCTACAAAAAGGGATTATGAAAGAAAACTTACAAGGGACATCAAAATCAATAAGAAGAAATTTTATACTTACATGAAAGGAAACTGGGTGGTCAGCAGCCATATTGGCCCATTTATGACTGAAAGTGGGGATATTGTCAATGACCAAAGGGAAATGGTAGACATGTTGAATTCTGAAGGGTCACTGGACCCAAAATTTTAACTCTGTTTTCTCTCCATGGATGCTGCCAATCCTGCTGAGTTTTTCCAGCAGTTTCTGTTTTTGTTTCTGATTACCAGCATCTGAAGTTCTTTTGGGTATTTTTATGTTGAATAATTACTTTTCCTCAGTATTTACAGTAGAAAAGGAGGATATCTTGCTGGAAGTCTTGAGGAAATTAGTAGTGGATCGGGAACAGGGAGTAAATAAAGTTATCATAAGAAAAACATCAGTAATAAGGAAGTTAATGGAATTACAGAGATGCAAATCCCCCAGACCTGACAATTTCTGTTCAAGAATATCAGGAAGGAAGTAGGGGAGCACATCGTAAATGCCCTAATTAAAATCTTTCAGAGTTCCTTAGGTATAGGAGTTGTCCCTCTGGATTGGAAAATTGCATAAGTCACTCTGCTTTTTAAGAAGGGCAAAAGAGGAAAGCCTGGGAATTATAGACCAGTTAGCCTGACATCTGTGGTGGTGAAATTGTTGCAGTTTATAACCAATGGTAGGGTATCTGAACAGCTTGGACACAGTAATGAGAGGCAACATGGTTTTGTGAAGGGGAGTCGTGCCTCACTAACATGTTTGAGTTTTTTGAGGAAGTGACGAAGATGATCAATGAGGGTAGGGCAGTGGACGTTGTCTACATGGACTTCAGTAAGGCCTTTGACAAGGTCCCTCATGGCAGACTGATACAGAAGGTAAAGTTGCACGGGGTCAGAGGTGAGCTTGCAAGATGGATAAAAAACTGGCTCGGTCATAGAAGACAGAGGGTAGCAGTGGAAGAGTGCATTTCTGAATGGAGGGCAGTGACTAGTGGCATTCCTCAGGGATCAGTGTTGGGACCTTTGCTTTTTGTAATCTGTATAAATGATTTGGAGGAAAATGTAACTGGTCTGATCAGTAAGCTTGCCGATGACACAAAGATTGGTGGAATTGCGGATAGCAATGAGGACCGTCAAAAGATACAGCTGGATATAGATCAGTTGGTGACTTGGGCAGAGAGATGGCAGATGGAGTTTAATCTGGAAAAATGTGAGGTAATGCATTTCTGAAGGTCTAATCCAGATGGAAAATATACAGTAAATGGCAGAACCCTTAAGAGTACTGATAGGCAGAGGGATCTGGGTGTACAGTTACACAGGTCACTGAAAGTGGCAATGCAGGTGGAGAAGGTCGTCAATAAGGCATACTGCATGCTTGCCTTCATTGGCCGGGACATTGAGTTTAAAAATTAGCAGGTAATGTTGCAGCTTTATAGAACCTTAGTTAGGCCGCATTTGGAATATTGTGTTCAATTCTGGTCGCCACACTACCAGAAGGATGTGGTGGCTTTGGAGAGGGTACAGAAAAGATTTACGAGCATGTCGCCTGGTGTGGAGGGCATTAGCTATGAGGAGAGGTCAGAGAAACTTGGATTGTTCTCACTGGAACGCAGAGATTGAGGGGCGACCTGATAGAGATCTACAAGATTATGAAGGGCATGGACAGAGTGGACAGTCAGAAGCTTTTTCCCAGGGTGGAAGAGTCAGTTACTAGGCAAGGTTTAAAGGTGATGTACAAGGCAAGACTTTTTTAAACAGAGGGTGGTGGATGCCTGGAACTCGCTGCTGGGGGAGGTAGTGGAAGCAGATACGATAGTGACTTTTAAAGTGCATCTTGACAAAAACACGAATAGGATGGAAATAGAGGGTTATGGTCCCTGGAAAGGTAGGGGGTTTTAGTTGTGACGGGCAGCATGTCGGTGCAGGCTTGGAGGGCCGGAGGGCCAAAGGGCCTGTTCTTGTGCTGTAATTTTCTTTGCTCTTTGTTCTCTGTAGCTGTAACACTATATTCTACATTCTGTTCTATTACCCTGATGAACTTGTGTAAGGTATGATTTATCTGGTTAGCACACAAAACAATCCTTTTCACTGTCTCTTGGTATATATGACAATAATAAACAAAATCAAATCAAGAATCAAATCTACAGGTACGTCATGTCTGACAAACTTCATCCAATTTTTTGAAGAGGTGATTAATGTAGTGGGCAGGAACAATGTTTTTATGGACTTCCAAAGGCATTTGATAAAGTCCCACTGAAGAGATGATTAACTAATGTAGAAGCTAATGGAGTTGAAGGCATATCACGGACATGGCTGGGAAATTGGTTGAGTGGCAGGGAACAGAAAGTAGAGATAATGGGTAGGTACTCAAATCAACAGGGAAATTCATACATCCAAATTTACTGATGACACAGAGTTAGGTGGCATTATAGACATTGTAGATGATTGCATAAAATTACAAAGAAATATTGAAAGACTAAGTGAATGGGTGAAACTGTGGCAGATGGATTTTAATGTAAACAAGTGAGAAGTTACCCATTTTACGCCAAGAAAGAATAGATCGGGCACTTTCCAGGTTATATGATGTTAAATACAATGGATGCACAAAGAGACATGGGGGCTCAGGTGCATAGATCCTTATAGTTCAGAAAATAATCAAGAAGACAAATGGAATGCTGGCCTTTATTTCCAAAAGACTGGAGTATAAGGATGCAGAAGTTATGTTGTAGTTATACAAAACCCTGGTTAGACCCCACATGGAGTACTGAGAGCAGATCTGGTCACCACACCTGAGGAAGGACATATTGGTCATGGAGGCTAAGAATGATACCTGGACTTCAGGTTCTAAGTTATGAGGAGAGATTATACAAACTAGGCGTATTTTCTCAAGAATTTAGAAGGTTAAGAGTGATCTAAACGAAGTCATCAAGATATTAACAGGAAAGATACCGTAAATAAAGATAAACTATTTCTACAGGATTCCAGAACTAAGGCGGAGACCTTTCAGGAAAGACGTTAGGAAGCGCTTCTACACAATGTTTGGAACTCTCTTCCACAAACAGCAGTGGATGCAGGATCAGTTGTTAATTTTAAATCTGAGATTTTTTTATTAAGCAAAGTCACTAAGGAATATGGGCCAAAGGCAAGTATATGGAGTTGGGCTACAGATCAGCCATGATCTCATTGAATGGTGGGAAAAGGCTAGAAGGGCTGAATGGCTCACTCCTTTTCCCATGTTCCTATGTTTAATCTATTTATTTTATGCATTTACATATGAAGCCCTTCAGTCCAAGGTGAAATGCTGTCATTAATTTTCTGTTTGCTATTATTTAGACCTTGGACATTCACTGACAGGAGCCTGCATTGAATGGTGAAGTTTTAGAAATGGTTTCAAAAGACTCAGGTGACTTAGCCTACTTTGAAGAGGCCTTACTAAAATTTACCTGGATCTGCCCATCTAGGTGATTTCAGTAAAGGGAGCACAGATCAGTTTAAACACAACACTTCAGGCAAGTAAACACAAAAATTGACTTGTAGATTCCAGACTACTCCGCAAGAAATTCACCAATATTCAATAAGTTGGACAGCTTTTAATATCATAGACTGAATAAAATGAAAGCTAAATGAGGTGAGTCACAACAAAAACTGAGGCAACAGTGATAAAAATCATTGAATTGATATAAAGGTTCAATAAGGAAATTATTTTGCAATTAAGAGTAATAACCATTTAAATTTAGTTTGTTTTTTTCTTATCACTTTGGAAGTCCCCTCATTCTTCATGACTATTTAACAGTAACACAGCCAAATTTCCCCACACATGACAGTCAAACTCATTGCTCACTTGTTCCTTCTATGCAAACCTGTACTTCACTAGTGATAAACAAAACATTTCTCCGCTTTCACCTATATCTTTCAGGTAAATGTCAATTTTTTTCCAATGCACAATAACAAATGTCTTTATCAAATAATTTGAAATACAATGCAGTGTTCTACTTTGTACTTGAGTCACCCCAATTGGATTAACAACAGAACACATGACAATTACACAGCTACATAAAACAGGAAGCTTGGTAAAGAACAGATCTATAGATAAAATGCAGGTGCCTATTGCGTATTCAATAGCAACAAGTTTGCTAAGGTTTGGCTTGTAAAATTATAGAGTCCCTACAGTGTGGAAAGAGGTCATTCAGTCCATCTAGTCAGCACCGACCCTCCGAACAGCATTCAATCCAGACTAAACACCCAACCGTTTTGCTGTAACCCCACATTTACCATAGCGAATCCACCTAGCCTGCATATCTTTGGACTGTGGGAGGAAACTGGAGCATCTGGCAGAAACCCATGCAGATACAGGGAGGAAACTCCATACAGATAGTCACCCAAGGTTGGAATAAAACCCATATCACTAGCACTGTAAAGGCAACAGGGCTAACCACTGAGCCACCATACCGACCACTGTTCAATTGGTCTATATATAATTCAGCAACTGCATCTATAGGACAGAAACAAGTGCCATTGTCCCTCAGAGAGGTCTCATTGGAGAAATGATCTGCTGAGCCCAAATGGAAACTATGAAAAGGTTAGATGAGAGGAGCAGCAGCCAAACCCTTGTGTGCTGATTCAATAAAATTCACATCACCGATGTACAGCAACTTTTTGAGCCTTTACATTTCTGCTGAGTTTTGTAAATGAGTCAGAGACTGTGTGCCATTCACATTTAGCACCTCCTTACTGCACTTCCAACTGTCACTGCACTTATATGTGAATAGGTCCTATGTTAATGAGCACGTTGCTAATGACAACCATCCATTCTGCATAAAAAATCTTGTTGGTGTACCAGTGAAAAGCTAGGGATTTATTTCTTGAAGGTATTCATCTATTGAATCTTTCCTGTATGTGTGACAGTAGCGAAATAAAATAAGTTAAAAGCCTTGCAAATAACAACAACTTATCTTGATGTAACATGTTCAACACCATAAAATACCCCAAAGTGCTACACAGGAACGTTATAAACAAAATTAGACACCGACACACACAATATTACGTTAGGGTATGCAGGGAAGAATTTGTTCAAAGCTGTAGGTTTTAAATGGTAGACTAAAGGAGGAAAGAGATATAAAGATTTGAAGGGATTGTGGGTGGAACTTCAGATCTTAAGGCCTAAGCAGTTGAAGGCACAGCCACCAATGGTGGAGCAGTTAAAACTGAGAATCCTGAAGAAGCTAGAATTAAATAAATATGAGTTGTGGGGCTGGAAGAGATTATAGAGATGGCAAAGAAAAGGGCATGGAAGGCTTAAAAAGCAAGCATTTTAAAATCAAAGCACTGCTTGATTGAGTTCCGGTGTAAGCTAGTGGATGCAGGGATAATAAAAGAACAGGATTGCCTGTGAGTAAGGATATGGAAATCTGAGTTTGGTGTGACCACAAGCTAACAGAGAGCACAACATAGAAATCTAGCCAAAAATGTATAAGAATAGTCAAGTTCCAAGGTAACAAAGGCACAAACATTTCAGCAGCAGATGTGCTGAGGTGATTAAATCAAGCAATATTAGAGGCCAATACGGGACTAAAGTGACAGCAAAGATTTATGGTCAGGAGCTTATATCTACAGCTACAGCAGTTGAGACCATTGGAAAATATCATTCTTAACGACATTTTATATATAGACCATTGAATGAAGCTATTCGTTGTATTTGAATCAGTTTAGAGTTATGCTGCATACTATGAGTTTAAAGTGATGTCTTGAAACTAGGGACTATTTGAGAAATAAAGCCACCCACTACTTGTCGGCATAGTGGCACAGTAGTTAGTGCTGCTGTCTCACTGTGCCAGGTTCCTGGGTTTCATTCCAGCTTTGGGTGACTGCCTGCTTGTAGCTTTCACATTCTACCTGTGTCTGCGTGGGTTTCCTCCTGGTGCTCCAGTTTCTTTCCACAGTCCAAAGTTGTGCGGTGTAGGTGGATTGGCCATGCTAAATTACCCTTTAGTGCTCATGGATGTGCAGGCTAGGTGAATTAGCCATGGTAAATGCAGAGTTACATGGATAGGGTGGGGGGTGCTGGGTCTGGTTGGGATGCCCTTCGGAAGGTCGATCCAGACTCGATGGGCCAAAATGCCTCTTTCTGCTCTGTAGGAATTCTATAGTCAACTATAAAGGTGTTACGGACCAGACCAAACCACCTTAAAATATATCAAGGAGATAGTCTAAACCCTAACTTTTTATTTCATTTAAAGGCAAGTATAAGACACTGTGTACATGATGTGATTGGTCCACCTCTAGGCTTTAAGCAAAACACAATTTATTCTTATAACAAGAACTGGTATAACTTTAATCACTTAATAAATACATAAAATAAATATGAAATGCTTAATAGAATAGTATATTGTTTAACTACTCATCATCAACTGTCTCAATATGGCAGCATCCCATAAACACACCCTTGGCAAAGGCAAATTCAGCAAAATGGACATTCCTTGCCTGCTATCTCCTCTCCAGTCCAGAAGAAAGGGACACGGAAAGAAAAAATCTAGCAGCAGAGAGAGAACACACGCTTTTTGCTGCAGCAGAGAGACAGCTGTATCGATCAGCTTCAACAGCCAGCTCCAAAACCCAACTGTAGGCAAAACTAAAACCCTGGGCCTGTGTGAGCCTGACTCCACCCACTCATGCTTCTTTTGTCTAGTTTTAAAAAACACTGAGGGAGCTCAAAGCTGTTTACCCACTGCTTCTGATGCAGACATTCTGGTGCCACACTGGCAACACATCGCTGCACTGAACAAATCTCTCTTAAGGTACAGTACTGTCACAAAGGAAAATGTGGCTAATCTTCTGTGGGAGTCCTTGGTTAGGACAGCGTTAGACTTGGGAGTTGTATGAATTAGGATAACCAGATCCTATCTGGAAATTAAAAATGATTTACAACTATCATTGTTTCATGTCAATACAATCATTTCAATCTATTGTGATGAAGATGAGACAGAATACCAAAGTACTGTGGACATCTTAATTCTTATTTCCACAATGTATTTTTTAAAAGAGTGCTGACATAGTGAAAATTGGCTGCTGATTTAGATTTGGTGACTGTCTGGTAAAGTCCTATGTGAAGAACATGAAATGTCACGCATGTGATTTGGCAGGGAAAGTTGATACAGGGAGAAATTTCACAGGAAGAGATAACAATGGGGGCTGACTATCTCTCCCCTCTCAGTAGGAAATCACTTCTTGCAGACATGTCTGTTCTATGCTCCAGGATTATAAATAAATGGGGTTTAAAAAGTCAGTTTAAACACCACTGTAGGGACTAGTGGTACTTACCACTCTTGTGCGTACCAGGCTGGATTTGAGCATTTAGTGTGCTGTGTAGGTTACAGTTGAAGAACTATCTCATTGTTACCCTTGTGTTGCAGGTAAAGACCCTTTCTACCTGAGTTCTACAAGGCAGTTAGAGAGGAAACAGAACAACAAATGGCTCTCTCATTCTGAATGCTGATATTCAGTCATAGTCAAAAGATACCAGAACAACAGAACCTCAACAAATCTACAAAAGTAAGCCAAGGTTCAACACCTACATCAACTTTACAGTTAACCTCCACCACAACATCCGCAACATTAAACAATCAGCCTCTTTGCAAACAATTCAAAGACTGATCTGTTCATCTTTTTTTTAGCTTTTATCTTTTTGGACTCACCTCCTATTTCTAGTATGTGTTACATTGCTAATTCTTCTTGCATTCGGTTATTAATAATCTCACCTACTTTTGTTTGTTCAAAAGAGTCTTGTTCAATTGGAACCCTTTGAAAAATAAACTCAGTTGTGTCTCAGAGAAAGGCACCCACAAAGAAAGGAATCCTTTTTAAATGAACGTTGTTACTATCAACCGAGGGTCTAGGTGAATAAATAAAGGGAGCCAGTTTATCCTTCTTCACCCAGGAATTTAACAGTTTGGGACATCCAATCTGGAACTGTAAAAAATTGAGAAATCCTCGCTTGAGGTCTGGTTGTTTCAGTGTAATGATTTTCTCAATACACTGTAAATATTTGCATATTCTACTATTTCATATTATGAGCTTTATACAGCGTTAAATTTTATCTGGGGCAGGGCTGGGTAGTGGGTATATATTTGTGACTTTTAATCCATTTAAAAAGGGAACACTCAACAAAACAAGTCTGAGTATTACTGACATGGGTAACATAGCTTAGGGGGCTTGGTCAACCGTACAATCATACACCATCCCCAACAAAAGGCACTGAAGGAAAGAGCTTCTATTGCATGGGTCAGGCAGAAGTAGAGATGAACATGAATTAGAGCTTGAACTAGGTTATGCAATGCTATTGTAGTGCCTTCCCACTGACTGCATAAACTGTAACACAATCAGTGAAGGAGAGAACTGGTGTACATGCTCCCAGCAATTACACCCAAATTGCCTTCCATCATTTTTTCACTGAAACATGAGGCTGGATTTTGCACTCTCCTGTTGGTGGGTTTGAAGGTGGTGGTGGGCGAAATATATAGCAAAATCTGCCCAGATGTCAGCATGGTACATGTTCTGGTCATGTCCATTTGTGAAGCTTTGGGAAGATTCCTTGTTGCCAATCCTTCTATTGCTATTTGTCTAGGTTACGCACACCATTTGGGGAATGAAGTCCACACAAAAGTCTTCAGCAGAAGGTACATTAAATTTTGGTGAACAGAACAGATTTATTCAATACTGCTTAAAAGCTAATTACGTTACACCTGAATCTCTTGTATGATATCAGGCTTAAGAGCAAATACACACTGTTGTAGCTACATGGAATTAGTACTAAAACAACTACTGGAACACAGATATACCCTCCAGTTAGCTTGTCCAAAAAGAAGCTTTCATAAACATTTTATAGTGTCAGGTAACTATTTCAGGTACTCATGACCAGTCAACAATGGGGAAAAGCAGGACAGTGGGGAGCTCATAAAATGCAATGGGTGTCTTCCTGGTGCACATGCCACAAATGAATTTTTTCAGGGAATGGCAGAAATGTTATGCAGTCCACCTAACTTTGGGTCTAAAGAAGATCCCAGTGTATTTTACCCAGGGCAGAGGGAGGAGTGGACTAAGCAGGAAGCATAATATGTGAGCTGACATATGGCAAAGGTCCAGGCCCTTCTTTGCTGATCCCCTGGGCCCATCAGAGACACCACCTGGCCTCCAATGTCACATCTCTCCATTTACCTTCCCTTCCTCCAGACCCTTAAATGCAGGCCCCACATTCCTCATCCAATCTTGGGTCCTGCTAGTTTAAAGAGAGCCTGGACAATCCTCTAAGTCAAGACTGCTTTCAGTCCCAGTGGTGGTCACAGCTCCTGAATAGTACTGCTGAGTCCACAGAGCTGGAGTTCTGGATGTAAGTTCTCCTCCTGAGAAAGGGGCAAAGGTCTTCACTGAAAACAATCAATGCTATCCCCAAGTGGGGCAGCTACTGGAGGAACAAAGGAGAGGCAACTCAGAATATTTAGCTGCAGAAAGAGCAGTGACACCCTGTTAAATCCAGCATATGGAAACAGAGACTATTTATGGCACAGAAGCCTACACTGGCTGGAAAAGAACTACCTTGTTTAATCACTCATCCCATCCCAGCCCTTGGTTTCTAGATTTGAGAGTTGTGGCACTTCAAGTGCATATCCAGATTTTTTTTAATTAGATATGTTGAGGTTTTTTGTCCCCTCTTGTGGGCAGTGCGTTCCACACTCCCAATAACTTCTGGGTGAAATGAGTCTACTCAGTCCCCATCTAGTTCTTCGACTAATTACTTTAAAGCTTTGCTTTCTCATTTTTGGCTTTGCTGCAAGACAAAAGGGGTCCTCCCCATCTGCTCTATATAGGCACTTGATAATTTCATTCACCTCCATTAAATCTCCACTCAGCTTCCTTTATTGCAAAGAAAAAATAAGCAGTCTATCCATTATTTCATCATAGCTAAAATTCTCCAGCTCTGACAACATCCAGCTAAATTTCCTTTGAATCCTGTTTAGTTTAATCACACCTTTCTTGGAACAGGGCAGCCAGAACTGTATTCATGTAGATTAGTCAGAGTATTGCTCTTTTTTAGCTTGAATGTGACTTTCCCAACTCTTATGTTCTACACCAATTGGTGAATGCAGTAAAGAATCCCATGTGTTTTCTTAACCAGTTTCTCTACCTAACCTGAGATAACAATGTGTAGAGCTGGATGAACACAGCAGGCCAAGCAGCATCAGAGGAGCAG
>NC_063334.1:38085946-38119631 GCF_021869965.1 Rhincodon typus
AACTCGACCCGAAACGTCAGCTTTCCTGCTCCTCTGATGCTGCTTGGCCTGCTGTGTTCATCCAACTCTACACCTTGTTATCTCAGATTCTCCAGCATCAGCAGTTCCTACTATCTCTCTACCTAACCTGTTACTTTGCATGGAATGAGGATACATTGTCCAAATTCCCTCTGTTCCTCTGCATTTCTCAGTATCACATCATTTGTGGAGTATTCCCTTGTATTGTCCATCTTCTCCAAATGTACTGCCTCATAATTACCAGGTTTGAATTTCATTTACGTCTAAGCCCACCTGACCAATCAATTAATATTTTCATGCAGTATACCGCTTTCTTCCCCATTACCAGCCACATGGCTAAATTTCAATTCATCTGCAAATCTTGTAATCAGGTCCTCTTCATTTTGGTTTAAATGCATTGTGATATAACACAAAAGAATCAAGGGACACAAGAATTGAGCCCTGTCGAACTGGAATCAGCTTTCCAGTCACAAAAATAGTCATCAAATATTATCCTTTGCTTCCTGCCTCTGAACTAATTTTGAACCCAGCTGGCCACTTGCTTTTATATTCCCTGACTCTTCTTCTGAACAGTGTACCACGTAATATCTTGTCAAAAGCCATGTTAAAACCCTTGTAGAATACATCAAATGTGTTTTGTTTATTGATCCTCCTTCATAACTCTTCAAAAATTTCAATAAAATTACTTTGACATAACCTTCCCTTGACAAATCCATAGTGGCTGTAAATGATTAGTCCAGCCTTTCCAAATAGTGATTCTGTGTCTCAGAGATTTTTTCCATCATTTACCCACTACTGAGGTTATGTTGACTGATTTGTAGCAACTTAAGTTATCCCTTGCTTCCTTTTTAAACAACGGTTCAATATTAATTATCCACCCAGTCCTCCAGCACAACATCAAAAGCCACGGACAATCGGGAAGTGATTGTTCCACAACCCTCCATTGAATTCACTCCTGTTTCTGTCAATGATATAGGGTAAGTTCATTCATGCCCAGTAATTTACCCATTTTCAGAGATGCCCATTCTCTTAATATTCCTCCCTCACAATGTTTACCCAATCTATAATTTCATACTCCTAAAACAAAACTAGGTGGGAATGCGAGTCATAAACAGGATGAAAAGAAGCCGTAATACCATAAGACATAGGAGCAGAATGAAGCCATTCAGTCCACTGAGTCAGTTCTGCCATTTAATCAGATCATGGCTGATCAGATAATTTGAGTGGGTGTGAAAATGGAAAGTGGAATATGATTAAATAGTGTAAGGTTATCCAATTTAGGAGGAAAAATGAAGGTGCAGAATATTTCTTAAAAATTGGAAATATTTATGTCAAAAAGGATATGGGCGTTCTTGTTCTTAAGTCACTGAAAGCTAACACACAGGGACAACATTGTTTCAGAGATAGTAGGAACTGCAGATGCTGGAGAATCTGAGATAACAAGGTGTAGAGCTGGATGAACACAGCAGGCCAAGCAGCATCAGAGGAGCAGGAAGGCTGACGTTTCGGGCCTAGACCCTTCTCCAGAAATGGGGGAGGGGAAGGGGATTCTGAAATAAATGGGGAGAGAGGGGGAGGCGGATAGAAGATGGATAGAGGAGAAGGTAGGTGGAGAGGAGACAGACAGGTCAAAGAGGTGGGGATGGAGCCAGTAAAGGTGAGTGTAGGTGGGGAGTTAGGGAGGGGATAGGTCAGTCCAGGGAGGACGGACAGGTCAAGGGGGCGGGATGAGGTTAGTAGGTAGGAGATGGGGGTAGGGCATGAGGTGGGAGGAGAGGATAGGTGGGAGGAAGGACAGGTTAGGGAGGTGGGGACGAGCTGGGCTGGTTTTGGGATGCGGTAGAGGGAGGGGAGATTTTGAAGCTGGTGAAGTCCACATTGATACCATTGGGCTGCAGGGTTCCCAAGCGGAATATGAGTTGCTGTTCCTGCAACCTTCGGGCAGCATCGTTGTGGCACTGCAGGAGGCCCAGGATGGACATATCGTCTGCAGAATAGGAGGGGGAGTTGAAATGGTTCGCGACTGGGAGGTGCAGTTGTTTAGTGCGAACCAAGTGTAGGTGTTCTGCAAAGCCGTCCCCAAGCCTCCGCTTGGTTTCCCCGATGTAGAGGAGGCCACAATGGGAACAGCAGATGCAGTATACCACATTAGCAGATGTGCAGGTGAACATCTGCTTGATGTGGAAAGTCTTCTTGGGGCCTGGGATGGGGGTGAGGGGGGAGGTGTAGGGGCAGGTATAGCACTTCCTGTGGTTGCAGGGAAAAGTGCCTGGTGAGGTGGGGCTGGAGGGGAGTGTGGAGTGGACAAGGGAGTCATGGAGAGATTGATCCTTCCAGAAAGCAGATAAGGGTGGGGAGGGAAAAACGTCTTTGGTGGTGGGGTCAGAATGCAGATGGCGGAAGTGTCGGAGGATGATGCGTTGGATCCGGAGGTTGGTGGGGTGGTACGTGAGGATGAGGGTTTCAGCAATATGAAAGTGATTTTAGCTCTTCCTGCCTGGCGGAAACTGGTTGAGGGAACAATTAAAGTAAGGCCAGTGATTTAGCCTCTCTGAGCCAAATGCTTTCCCATAATGGACATTCACATGTTGTCTTGAGCATTTGGGAACAGGGTACACAACCCATTCTTAAATACCTATTGGAGGCCAATGTTACATTTTAGTTGGAAGCCTGGGCAGGGAAGCAGTAAAAATATTCTTGTCAGTCCAAAGCTTGAGTTGGTGACACTATTTCCTAACTTAGTGTTCATTGTGCACCAGGAGGGATAGGAACTCTCCATTGGATCCTACAATACAGCCTGATGCTTTCCTCACCTAGGCACCCCTCCCCATAGTGGTTTTTTGTTAAATCAAAGCATTTAAAAAGTTCACACATTCTGACATGAGTAAAGTTATTAATGTTTAGTAATTTCTATATAGTGTGCATTGAAACAATGGATCCTTTGAGAATATAATGAATCATTCGGGGAATAGAGAAAAGTACAAAAGATCAAAGGTGTGACACTAAAGTTACCTTGAAGCCTGGATGTGATGTCCAACCAGTGATTCATTCAGCTCCAGCCAGCTGTATTATTCAAAATGGTTCATCTCAGTTGGTTGAACAGCTAGTAAAACATGTCATCATCTGACTTCCCAAGGCTGGTTTTCTTGAAGTGAATCACACCTATAGACCTAGAAAGTGGTGCTAATCCTGGCCATGTGGTACTCTTGTGGAAGGATCATCTACAGATCCAGCAGCAGACTGAGTAAGTACAGGGAACAGGCTGCTGGTTGAAGCAACAAATAAAGCCTGATTGAATTTTAAAGGGTTGAGATTAATTCAAAGAAGTCATAGTGGCTGCAGGACAAGTCTTTAGAAACAACCTCAACTCATGTCTTTGTCAAGGTTGAAAGGGGCAGTGATTATTAAAAGTAGGCAAAAAAAGGGAAAGAATAAGAAAGGAATTTCATATGTAGGCTGGAAGCTGTAGCTGGCTGGTGCAGTCAATGGCTGGGCCCACTGCGGGACGTGCAAAACTGCAGTAGCTTTGCAATAAAGGGAACAGCTATTTTTATCAGCCCGTCTACCAGCCGAGGCCCTAGATATATACATTTCCACTGTCATTATGATTGGTTGAGGACTTAGTAAGCATGGCCAATCAGGTTATTCCATCCGATGGTCAGCAGGGTTGGGGGCATTGGCCTAAGGGCATTTAAAGAATGGTAAAGGAAGTGTGCCAGCATAAACCTTTGGTGGGGGGCAAAGAGTATCAGGATAACATTAAACACAATGTTCAGCACCATTCATGCCTCCTCAGATACTGAGGCAGTCGATATTCAAATGCAGCAAGACCTGAACCGTACCCAGATTTGGACTGACAAGTGGCAATTACCATTCATGCCATGCAAATGACTACCTCAACAAGAGAGAAATAATCCATTGTCCCTTGACATTCAACGGCATTAGAATTGCTGAAATCCTCTATATCAACATTCTGGAGGTTACCATTGAGCAGAAACAGAACTGGACTAGACATACAAATACTATGTCTCCAAGTACAGGTCAGAGGCTAGGAATCCCAGAATGAGTAACTCACCTCTTGGATGCCCCAAAGCCTGCCCACCATCTACAAGACATAAATTGGGAATGTGTTGAATATTTCCTACTTGCCTGGATGAGTGCAGCTCCAACAACACTCAAGAGGCTTGACACCATCCAAGACAAAACAGCCCACATTGTCATTATATCCACAACAGTCCAATCCCTCCATATCCAACACTCAGTAGCAGCAGCAGTGGCATGTACCATCCCCAAGACACACTACAGAAATTCCCTGGGACTCCTCACACAGTGCCTTCCAAGCCAATGACTAAATCTATCCAGAAGCACAAGAACAGCAGATACATGGGAACACCATCAACCACAACTTCTCCTCCAACCCACTGACCATCCCAACTTGGAAATATATTGCTGTTCCTTCACTGTCGCTTTCTGGAATTCCCTCCCAACAGCATTGAGGGTCTACTGACACCAAATAGACTGCAGCAGTTCATGGTAGCAGCTCATTACCACATTCACAAAGGCAACTTGGGGATGGATTAAAAAATGCTGGTTCCTGGATTAAAAAATGCTGGTTCCTGGGGTAAGGGAAGGGGGTTGGTGGGGAGTAACAGTGCAAACTGGGGGGTGAAGGAGGACACTGATTGTGTAAACAGGGGAGAGGTGAGTGCCAGAGTAAACTGGGGAGAAGATGGTGCCTGGGTAGAATGGGGGACAGTGCCAAGGTAAACTGGGGGACAGAGAGGAGAATGGCAGATGAATTGGTGGGAAAGGGAGGAGCATGGTAGTGTAAACTACATGGGTTAGCACTGCAGAGGATTGCAATATCAAAGTTGAATATCCCATAAAACTCTTCTTTACTGGTACTACATCATCAATAATGAAACTATTTTACTGGTAGTATAATTCTTAGAAACTCGCATAGTTATCACCACTATCTTTACGGCTGCTCTGTTAAATAGTTACTTGTGTTTTAGGAACTCCCCATGAACTAGAATGTGCAAACTCTTACATTCCTGTATGAATTAACTCAGTTAATATCAGTACAGAGGCTAATTTTCCTATTTGCTAGACTTCTTTTGTTATGTCAAATACACCTAGAAGTATCATGGTGTTCTCATGATTAATCTTTTCAATGGAACTGTGATCATGAGTGCTTTGAGTCTGCCTAATGCTTTACAATTTATCGGGAAAAAAACAGCAAAAAGCAATTAACACATGGATTCAGTGGTACTGATTGAACCTGGAGTTCTACATTAAGTTATAACAGGCAATTATACCAGGGAGGCGATGGCCTAGTGGTATTATCGCTGGACTATCAATCCAGAGACCCAGGTAATGGTCTGAGGACCTGGGTTTGAATCTCACCACAGCAGATGGTGGAAACTGAATTCAATAAAATGCCTGGAATTAAGAATCTAATGATGACCATGAATCCATTGTCAATTGTTGGGAAAAACCCCTGGTTCACTAATGTCCTTTAGGGAAGGAAACTGTCATCCTTACTTGGTCTGGCCTACATGTGACTCCAGACCCACAGCAATGTGGTTGACTTTTAACTGCCCTCTGGGCAATTAGGGATGGGCAATAAATGCTGGCCTAGCCAGCGACGCCCTCATCCTGTGAATGAATAAAAAAAAATTCAGATTTAATTTCTAGATTTTGTCTTTTTTTTCCACACTTAGCAGAGACCTGGATTTTCATTCAGGTGTCAGGAGCTGCAAATGATGTCTAGTTCCAAATACTATTCACACACACCATGCTGTAAAGCCTGCTGAGGTTTGGAAATCTTTAGCCAACTAAAGACCAGAGAACGGGCTTGTTATCCAATCAAGGAACAGTGGCTAAGCTCCCGAGCTAAAGGCTCAGAAGGATGCCCCCTTGTACCTTGAATTTGAAATAGAGAATTGATTTTTAAGGACTCTATGTACTATGTGTCAACAATATTGCAACTCTTCTTTGTAGTTAGTCTGCTGTGGAATTGTTAGCTACACTACACAGTGTAATGAAATGTGTGCAATTTTAAATAATATATGTATTGTACTTCTGGAGTTTGAATTAAAACTAGTGGCATATGGGTTTACATCATAACTTAGCCTGTTGGGTAAAACTACAGTGCAAATGTTCACAAAAAAAAATTAAGAGGGAATTTATGTTCTTAAAAAAAAGGGACAAAAATCATGCCCAGAAAGATGGAGGACAATGGTCAAACTAACGGTTAATCTCTTAAATGTGGGGTAGTTGATCATCCTGAAAATGGTTGCATGCTGGAAGCAGTGGGTAGTATTCCAATCCCAAAGCTGCCTTCATTGAAAATAGTTCAGGATCAGAACTATGGCAGCAAACTGGCTTACAGACAATTGGCACAAAATTGTCTAACCCAGACCCCACACTGATGAATGTATCTGGCCCGGGGCAAATAAATGATGCAGAAACAGCAAGAAATTTTGTAACAAAAGCAGAAATTGCTGGAAATGCTCAGCAGGTCTGGCAGCATATGTGGAGCGAAATCAGAGTTAATGTCTCAGGTCCAGTGGCCCTTCTTCAGAGCTCTCCTGTAGAGTGATTTCTATTTTTGTTTCTGATTTCCAGCATCTGCAGTGCTTTCAGTTTTTATTTGGTAAGAAATTAGTGTCTGACTAATAATTTGTTACTACTTCTTTATATACTTTATTTAATATGTGCAAGGTTTATGTTCAATGCCAAAGCTGGTAGGAGGAATTGTCTTGGATTTTAAAAAAAATTAAAGTAAAAGAAAGAAAAGATACTTTATATGGTGGTAGCCAATTTGCACAGAGCAAGCTCCGCTAATAGCAATGTGAGAACGATCAGATAATCTGTATTTCCGATATCGACTGAGGGATAAATATTGGTCATGTTACTGAGGATAAACTCCCCTGTACTTCAAACTTACGATTGGGGATCTTTTATGTCCACCTGAGTGGGTAGATAGAGTGTCTGTCAAATTTTGCAAAATTGAAAATTCTGACTATCCTAGATTGTACCAATAATGCAGCACTCACTCATGGTGACAAGGTTGCGCAGCATATAGCTGATCACAATGAATATTAACACCCGCATCATTTCCCCAGTCGATCAGGATGCAGAAGCAATGATGAAGTATTCCATTTGTTCTTTCAGTCCCTTTTCATGTCATATCATTGGTTGCAGCCAGGATTATGAGCCATGTCATCAGTAGATGGCCTTTGTTGTGCAGAAACTACTCTCTAGTTTGTCATGGTTATTCCAATGCAATTAACACAACAAACTGTAACAGCATGAAGGCATCATTCTTTCTGTCGGGCTACAGCAGTTGGCTTGCATGATACACCTAGAATGCTCACAGCTAAATGTAGAGGGATTGGAATCCCTTCCATTTGCAATATATCTTAGAGGTGACAAGATGTGCCCATAAGCTGACATGCCTGCAGACAACAAGGTGCAGAGCTGGATGAACACAGCAGGTGATTGCTCCCTTCAACATGGTAAAGCTGCAATTCTTATGAAGCCTTTTGCATGGTCCACCTGCTTCTCCATGGCAAAAGAGATTGATATGTATTTGGCTTTCTTGGGATTCAGAGCGTTAGTGACCCTCCCTATGTGATAGTGGACAACAAACTGAGAGCTGTCATAAATACTGACTGGAAGGAGTCAAAAGTAAAAAAAGCTTATTGCCATGGTCACCATCAAAGGCATTGACAACATCTTCATCATCCTTTTCTGAGAAGCAATTATAACTGCAGAAATGACAGCTTTCAGTGCATACCCCTTTAGTGAACCATAGATATCTGACAATTTCTCTTCCATTAAGATTTAGGGGGGTAAATAACTCCCAAAGACCCTCGGTGGAAACATACTTTTGCTGAGAGTCCTTCTTCTCTTCCTCCATCCTTTTCCAGCAATTTGCCTTGCTCAGTATGATCTACAATCGTTCTCCCCATCTTGTTTTGTCAAAAAATTTGCAAACTACTGCACCCATTTCTGAGAGCAAGTGGTTTGTGCAGTTTCCTTGGAGTCAGCACAAAACCATTTGGCACCTATCAACCCACTTTCCTGTAGACAGTAGCAACCTTAAATAACTCTGGAAACCACCAAACACTTTGATTTCTATTGGCTCCAACAGATTTGTCAATCAACAACAATGTGGAAAGTAGTTGACAATCCCTTTAAATAGCACTGATGAGCATGCATGTTAACACTGGCACAAAAACCAGCGAAGTAGAAATTTATGCATGCCACAAATCATATTTTAAAGATAAACAGCACTCATTGTGCCAATAAACCAAGCTATAAGACTTGTGTTTTAACTTACAGGATACACTAACAAAATTATTTTAGGCCACTGGATTCCTGAATGGTGATGTAAAAAATACATCTCTGTAATCAGCAGCAAGAAATTAGAAGGCTAAAAAGGTACACCCCCAGTAGCATCCATTTTACACTCCTGAAACAGCTGATAAGCTACCTGATCCTTATATCAGACAGTAGAGAAAAAAGGGCTTGCACTTGTACAGCACCTTACATGACCACCAGATGACCCAAAGCACTTCATAGCCAGTTAGTTACTTTTTGAAGTGCAGTCGCAATTGGTATGTAAGAAACATAAACAATTTGCACACAGAGAGCTCCTACAAATAGCAATGCAACATTGACCAGATTTAAGGATAAAGATTGTCAGAATGCCAGGGATAAATCTGTTCTTATTCAAAATTGTACAGTGGGAACTTTTACATCAATCTAAGGGGGCAGACAAAGCCTTGATTTCAAATCTCAACCAAAAGGCATCAGAACCACAATGCAGCATTCTGTCAGTACTCCACTGGAGATGGATTCAAACTAGGGTGTTGTGCACTAGTCCTGAAGTAGGATTTCAATCCACAACTCATCTTTTGAATGTGACAGTGTTGCCAATCAGTGCTGCTGTTTTATATGGTACAGCTAAGTGAAATCTTCAGATCCCAATTGATGCCACTATCTTAAAAGAGATAGTGGATCCCACCACTGTCACCATCTTGCATTGCCATGGTCATGCACTTGAACCATCTGAAATATCTTGAGTAGATTCATTACCACCAGTCCTTTTTTTCTGGTATTAAAATGGGCTACATAGGCCATGTGGGGAAGAATACTCACATAAGACTCAATCGTAGATAAACAGAATAAGTTTATTACATATTAATGAATAGCTTGTTTCATTAAACAAGTAGGTTTACATTATGGCCACTTAAATATTCTCACATAGTATCAATAACAAACACAAAACCAGAAGCAGAACGTTTTAGGACTTAACTTTTTAGTTAAGTCCTTCCAGTTTTATAACCTGATGGATGGAGATTATCTTGTGATCTTTCCTATCATTTCTGAATATCCTGTAGTCAGGAATATTTGACATCCAGATCTGACTTTCCTCAAATCAAGACTGTAATCACCACATAATTATAATCGCCTAAATCTTTTTGATTTTACTCAATGTAGTCATATATATGCTGTGTAACCCTGATATATGCTTCATTACTTTCTCCCTTGTTCCAACTCCATCTACTAATTTACTATTCTCTATTTTAGTCCTTTCATGCCTGCCCTAGCATTTTGTGCACCCTGATATTACTTCCTAAAATTTTGTCCTGATTTCCACACCTTTGCTGAGTTAGTTCATGCCCTCATCAACAGCACTAACAAAATGAAGCATCTCAGTCCAGGATAGTGAGAACTGCAGATAGCTGGAATCAGAGATAACACAGTGTGGAGCTGGAGGAATAAAGCAGGCCAGGCAGCATCAGAGGAGCAGGAAAGTTGTCGTTTCAGGTCAGGGCCCTTCTGCTTTGTTCAGATGTGACCTGCCCAGCTTGTAAAGATACCAACTCCGACAGAGCCAGTCCCAGTCTCCCAGGAATTTAAAGCCCTCCCTCCTGCACATCTCTCCAGCCCACTTCACATGCTGCAAAAAATGATGTTCATTTGTTCAAATCTGTATCTTAGGTGCCAGTCCTGATGAGTGCACGATAATAGATTCAACCCCTTGTCCCCTTTTAGCAATGTTTAAGCCAGAATTTAGGAGTGCCAATGTCTCAGATGGTTCTGGGACTGAAGGAGGTTTCGGAGATTGGGAGGGGTAGACCATGGCAAGAATTTAAATAAGGATTAGAATTTTAAATAGAAGTGTTGCTTAACTGGGTGCCAATATAGGTCAGCAAGCAAAGGATTACTAGATGAATAAAAGTTGGTACAAGTTGGTTTGGATTACTAAACTTTTCACCAGGACGATGGTGGCACAGTGGGAATGTTGCTGGACTAGAAATCCTGATGACCAAGGTATTGCTTTGCAGGATGTGGCAACTAGTGGAATTTACATTTAATTAATAAATCGGGAAGAGAAAGTAATGATGAAACTGTTGGTAATTGCTGTAAAAACCCATCTGGTTCAGGAATGTCCTTTAGAGAGGGAATCTGCCATCCTTACCTGATCTAGTCTATACATGACCCACAGCAATGCGGATAATTCTTAACTGCTTCTCTGAAATGATCAAGCAAGCCATTCAGTTCAAGGGCAATTATAGATGTTGCCCGTACAGGAGCGATTCAGCTATGAAGAAAGACTAGATTGACTGGGGTAGATTTCACTGACACTGACGTAGTCAAATCTGAAACTCTGGTCCTACATCTAAATGAAAGGAACTATGGAAGTATGATGCGTAAATTGGCAAGAATAAATAGGGAATCATTATTAAAGCAGTTGAAAGTGGATAGGCAGTGGTTCAAATTTAAAGAACGCAAGTTCTATTTGGAACATTTTAGAATTCAGCAAAATAGGACATAAGGTTTGAGGGGAAAATAGAGCATGATATTAAAAACGTAGGAAATATAGAAATTAACAGTAAATGTTTTGAATAAACATGTGAAGGATAAATATTAGGAAAGACAAATGGAGGTCCCTCACAGTCAGAAGCTGGGGACATTATAATGGGGAACAAAGAAATGGCAGAAGAACAGAAGACCTATTTTGGTTCTATATTCACAAAAGACAATACAAGTAACCTCCAAGAAATGTTAGAGAATCAAGGATATAGTGAGAAGGTGGAATTGAATCAAAATCAGTGTTAATAAGAAAATGATGTTAGGGAAATTAGTGGGGTTGAAGGGTGACAATTACCAAGGCCTGAAAATGTAAAACCCAGAGTACTAAAGGAAGTGGCCCTGGAAATATTGGATGCATTGGTAGTCACTGGGATACAGGGTAGAGTTAGGACTGAAATGAGGCAAGATTTCTCCACTTGAAATGAAGTGAACCTGTGGAATTTTCCATCCCAGAAACCTGTGGAGGCCAAATCATAAAATATATTCAAGAAAGAGATTGATCAATTTTTATATTTTTAAGATATCAAGTTGTCTGGGGAGAAAGCAAGAATACTCTATTGAGATAGATCATCAACCATGATCATATTGAATGGCGGAGCGGGCTCAAAGGAGCTAAACTTCTATGTTTCTATGTTTCTTAGAGCAGAGAAGGCTGAGAGGCCACTTGACTGAGGTGTACAAAATTATGAGTGACATGGATGGGGAAATCTTTTTCTCTCAGTGGAGAAGTCAATAACAAGAAGTCACAGTTTTAAGGTAAGAAGCAAAGACTTTGAGGGGATTTGAGGGAATATTTTCTTCACTCAGGGGGTAGAACCTATTGCCTAAAAGTGTGGTTTGAGGTAGAAACCTTCAATATGTTTAAGAAGTATATGGATGGCACTTGAAATGCTGTAGGACATTTGGCTATGGGCAAAGTGTGGGAAAGTGGGTTTAGAATGGATAGATTTCTTCACTTGAGATGAAGTGAATCTGTGTTAGAAGTGTGTTAGAATAGATAGATGCTTGAAGACCAGTGCAGACACAATGGATCAAAGGGCTTTCTTCAGTGCTGTAAAATCTCTGTGACTTATGATACCTAACTCTATTCTAGCTTGGAATTAACTACACCAATTCCTCATTATCTTTGGGGGATGGGGCATGGGCTTCCTGCAGATACCAAAAAATGTGGATACTACTCCTAGATAACTCTCCTACGTACCATGAAGAACCACACAACCAGAGCAGTTGAGTCAATATGAAAAAAACTTGTGACTGGAGCCAACCTCATAAGTACATGGATCTATGGGTTGCAAATTAATAGATGATGATGAGTGAGTGTGGACAGTTTAAAGTATAGCCATTTATCTAACCTGACATTCCATGAGTCCACCCAAAATCAGCACTGCTGCACTTACCACTGACTACAGGTGCAAACATTTGGCATCTTCTGTGAAAACAATCCAGGCCCCCACTTAACCTTTATAATCAACCAACAAAAGGCTTGGTGTCAGACAAAATTCAGAGTAGGTCACCTATGACTACCTTCATTCCTCCATTCAACATCCATTTAAAGACATGAAAAGACAGTCCCAAACCAAAACAATCTTTAAAATTTGTGCTTGTAACATTCCAAATTTAGGTCTTTGTATGGAATTTTACCGATTGGAAATGCATATTATGAACTCAGTACATCTCCTGACAAATTTCTATGAGAAGTAAAATACTGAAATGTCCCAATACATGAAGGGAGAGAGAATATACCACAGGAAGGAGTGTGCACCTTTCAAATGAACATTCCTAAACTTGACAGCTCTTTAGTTTAAACACAGAACGTGTTCAGAAACTGAGGAAGCAGATGGTGGATTTGTGCCCTGCCCCAATCTAAAAGTTGTCACACAGTGTGAAGAACAGTAGATTTTTAGCCAGAAACATCTGAAACTGATAGTGTCTGTGGAGGTTAGTAAATGGTAAGAACTGTGTAAATTAGATATCCTATGACTAACCCATTACTATTCTTGATCATTTTTGTGTATGTGTGTTTCGTGTGTCAGCAAGTATGAGTCTCCACTGAGAAGGTACCACCTGCTTTCTTTGCACAGCTAATGAAAGTCCTATTGACCACAGCTGGTTCTAAAAATATATAACCCCTATATGAACACCTGCTAGCAACACACACACTGAAAGTTAGATAATCATAAATACTTCAGATGATATGGAAACTGGTAAGAATGAGGAAGCTCTAGTCTGAAGGGAATTAACTGATAGATTCACATCCTCTTGCTTTGGCACAGAAAGATGATTGAAACAACCCTATCACCTTGATTGCCAAACTGCGCTAATGTTACATTTTTTGCTGCATAAACTACAAAGTTCTTTTCAACTTTCCGTAGAGTAAGTGTTGAATGGTGGTTAATAAAGGGGAAGATGATGTCATGTTGGTAATACCTGTAGACTAGTAATCCAGAGGGCCAGACCAATGCAACAAAATTGTTCAGGCAGCAGTGGAATTTGAATTAAATTTGAGCAAATCAGGAAATATAAAGCTAATTTCAGTGATGCTGACTGTGATTGTTATAAAAACCCATCTGGTTCACTGACGCCCTTTAGGGAAGGAAATCTGCTGTCCTTACCCAGTCTGGCTTATATATGACTCCAGACCTACAATAACAGACTTACAGCTAACATAGCCTTAGCTGTTCAATATTTTTGGACAGGAAACAGATACCAGCATCTCCAGCAAGGTCCATATCCAAGAAAGAATAAAGCAAAATAGACTAACACATGCTGAAATGCAGGCAGCCACAATTGAACAACATTTCTCCAACAGAGAGGGCAACAGAGAGGCTCTACACTGCAGTTTTCCCACACAAGTGATATCAAAGGACAACAATTTAGTGTCATTTCCAACCAAGTACTTGATAACACCAGTAGCATCTACAGTGGTCTTCAATTTCACAGACTAGACAGACACTGTAGTGACATCTCTCATGCTCTTTATATTGATACAAGTTCTAAATCAATGGAAGAATGGTTCCATGCAACAGAAGAATTTGATGGTGTTATAAATACCAAATGTACTATTTCTAACAACACAATGGGCATGGTGGGGCAGATTACCAATTGCACCCAATAAAGAGCACTTGTGTAACTGGTGCAGTTTTACTGCCCAAAAAGATGGTTCCAATGAAATGTCAGAAGAGGCGGGAGAGTAGAATTGCTTTTGTGATATGCATGATGTGATCTGTCAATTAAAATAAGGTTCCTACTTCAGATGATTAAAAAAAAGAATTCTGCCAAACAAATCTGTGGATCTTGACTGAAATATCTCTGGATCAGAACAATATACTTACTCTACTTCCAAAATGTTAAAATATTAACTGGATGATTATTTGTAACAAAGCTCATATTAAAGTGTAGGAAGCATGTTACCAATAGGAACATAGTTAAGGGGGAGCTCATGGTGCAAGTATGACATGTAAGGAAATTATCACATCAGCTAACCTGCAAAAAGCTTCTGTTTTTCATAATATGAAATTGAGGGGTTGGGGGCAGGGGTGCGGGGGGGCAAGCGTAGGAGCAATTTTGAGTTCAGAGGATCCTCAGTTGCACAGCCTGTTGGTGCCAACCACTCAAGCAGAGTTCATACATTGCATAGCTAAACGGATTATTTATTTACTTACAAATCCTTACAAAGGCATTAATGTCAGGTAGTAAGACTGAACAAAATTCCTCAACAGCCATGGAGTACAAAAGATATTGGAGTCCCCACGATCACTACTCACAGCTCCAGGCTATGCCATGCATGTTACCACAGTACCTCAGACTCTCTGAGTGAAATGTAACACACCAGCACCACAACAAAGGACAAAGTGTGTTTAATGAGTGGAATTCTGAGTTGCCCACTATAAATGGACTCTTTAATGTTTTGGCTAATTTTTTTGCCTCAGCTGGCACCCAATTATCTCACCATTATCATTTCCCTGTGCAAATCAGTTCTTCATTCACTCCTTCACTGCTTAACTGGATATAAAATGCTTGGGCATATCCTGAAGTCATGAAAGGCATTACAAAAATGCTGATCTATCTTCCTTCCTTCGTCCCTTCCACCTTCCCTGGGTAATTTGGGATGGTTGGTCTCAAAGTTAATTCTACAAACCACTGCAGTGGTTTCCCATTGCTTTCTGCAAGATGGCTTGCCATGAAACTCTCCCATTCTTACTGCCTTCCATCGGGCCTATTGGTAGGAATTACAAGCCATTAATCAAATTGTCTGGTCACTTTACAAATGTACCTTGTATGGCCAACAAGACCTGGCATGGGACTCAAACCCAGAGTTTCTAGTCTAAAGATAAGGATGCTACCACAGTGCCACAAGGTCTCTTAGTCATTTAAAATGTATTGTCTGTGAAAAGAGGCCAGTTAATTCATTCTCTAAGTAGGTTATAGCTTTTTGTTCAAATTATTTTTTTCTCTAAAAATTCTGCAATTTTTCCCACTATTCTTCCAAATCTACTTTTTTCTCACATTTCCTGTTTTCTGTTCATATTTTCTGTATTTTCCAACACTTGTCTTTGGACACTATTTTGCATCCACTTCCTCACTTTCTCTACTAATCAACTGCCCTAATATACAAGCAAAGAACATTTCTTGAAAATCTGGACTTATATTGAATGTGTACTAGTGCTGCTCTTACTATCGATTTATAACCATTTTATGTTCATAAAAATCAGACATCGATGACGTCACTGAAATTACCGCATATTTTAGCGAAACGGCTCTTAAAATAACAAAGCACGAGTTAACTAAAAGTTCCAGTTTCATTTACTTAAAATGAAACAAATCAAAACATATAGTTATTAATACCATGTTATACTGTCATAACTTGTACAATTTTTATTGGCCTGGGGAATCACATGGGATTTTTTAATCACAATATTTTCAGGAGATCCCCTTCCATGTAAATGTTTACCTCCATGCTATTTATCTGATCAAGCACTCAACTTGACTCTTTGTTATTTTATGATATATAGGATAAAGCTCTAAAATGAGAACTGATTTTTTTAAACTGATTTTGAGCAGACTGTCAATGCTTAGTATTTAAAGCCCGATCTTATAGTTTTTGGCCAAGTGAGCACTATACCTTTATAATAGTTCATTTCTTATGGTTATTTTGTTTTATTCTATTTCAATCATTTTGGTATTAGAGCTAACTATCCCCTGCTGTGTCTCTGGAATACAAATAAATATTTTACCCAATCCAATAAAAAATCCTTCATTGCATATTGGGTTTAATGCTTACTACTTACACATTCATCAGATCAAAGGAAGCACTCTCGTCTAAATTGTTTTGGATAATAGAGGATGTGCAATTTATCTCACTTGATAACTGCGTTAGAAGTCACAATGCACAGTTCACTATTTCTTGGAGAGGACATGAAGAGCATGGAGGCAGTGGCATAGTGGTAGTCTCATTGGCACTAGCAATTCAGAACCCCAGGCTAATATTCTTGGGACATGGGTTTGAATCAAACATAGAAGATGGTGAAATGTGAATTCTAATGGCAGCCATGCAGCCATTGTTGTCAAAAACCATCTAAAACATTAATGTCCTTTAGGGGAAGGAAATCTGCCAAAGTTACCTGGTCTGGTTTACAAGTGACTCCAGACCCACAAATGTCTTCTGAAATTGGCTAGAGAGCCAATCTATTTCAGGGAAATTAGGAATTGGCAACAATTACTGGCCTATCAGCAACACCAACATCCCATGCAAATAAAAAATCCAATGTTCAGGGAAGACATCAGTTTGTGTGATTTTGGTAGGGAAGGAAATTTTAGTGACACTAGAGCATATGATTTATTACAGGTTTCTCCAGACCCGAAACATCAGCTTTCCTGCTCCTCTGATGCTGCCTGGCCTGCTGTGTTCATCCAGCTCTACACCTTGTTATCTCAGACTCCAGCATCGGCAGTTCCTATAATCTCACAAAAAATTGTATATTGGCTTTTTATCTTTCAAGCATTTTGAGCAAGGAGATCAACCTTTGCCCAATGAAAAATGCATGAGGACATGACAGGACCAATAACAGGCAGACCTAAAATGAAATATCAACCTGGTGAAGCTATAACGTAGAACTACTTGAGTGCCAAACTGCATAAGCAACAAGTAATAGACACAGCAAAGTGCTTCTACAACCCAGGATCAGATCTAACCCCTGTATTCCTTTCAAATCCACTCATGAATGACTGTGGACAATCGAACAACTCACTGGAGGAGGCAGCTCCACAAATATCCCCATCTTTAATGATGGGGAAATCACACACATAAGTGCAAAAGATAAGGCTGAAGTATTCACAACAATCTTTAGCCAGAAGTGTTGAGTGAAAGGTTTTAGCCTCCTCCAGAGGTTTCCAGCCAATTAGGGTAGGCGATGGTCCAGTAGTATTATCGCGAGACTACTAATCCAGAAACTCAGCTATTGTACTTGGGACACGGGTTTAAATCCTGCCATGGCAGCCGGTGGAATTTGAATTCAATTGAAAAGTAATTTGGAAATAAGAATCTACAGTTCACCATAAAATCATTGCCGATTGTCAGAAAAACCCATCTGGCTCACTAATGTCCTTCAGGGAAGGAAATCTGCCACCCTCACCTGGTCTAGCCTACATGTGACTCCAGACCCACAGCAATGTGGTTGACTCTCAATTGCCCTGTAAAATGGCCTAGCAAGCCATTCGGTTGTACCAGTTGCTACAAAGAAATGAAACCAGGCGGATCACCTGGCATCAACCTAGGCACCGGAAAAGATAACGGCAGAAACAGCCCTGTCGACCTTGCAAAGTCTTCCTCATTAGCATCTGGGGACTAGTGCCAAAATTGGGATAGGTGTTTCACAGACTAGTTAAGCAACAGCCTGACATAGTCATACTCATGGAATCATACCTGACAGACAATGCCCCAGACACCACCATCACCATTCCTGGATATGTCCTGTCCCACCAGCAGAACAGACCCAGCAGAGGTGACAGCACAGTGGTATACAGTCGGGAGGATGTTGCTGTAGGAGTCCTCAACTTTGACTCCAGACCCCATGAAGTCTCATGGCTTCAGGTTAAACATGGGCAAGGAAATCTCCTACTAATTACAACATACTATCCTCCCTCAGCTGACAAATCGGCACTCCTCCATGTTGAACAACGCTTGGAGGAAGCACTGAGGATGGCAAGGGCACAAAATGTACTCTGGGTGGGGAATTTCAATGTCCACCACCAAGAATGGCTCGGCAGCAGTATTACTGATCGAGCTGGTCGAGTCCTAAAGGGCATAGCTGCAAGACTGGGGCTGCAGTAGGTGGTGAGGGAACCAACAAGACGGAAAAACATACTTGGCCTCATCCTTACCAATCTGCCAGCTCCAGTTACATCTGTCCATGACAGAATCCGTAGGAGTGATCACCGCACAGTCCTTGTGGAGATAAAGTCCTGCCTTCACATTGAGAATAACCTCCATTGTATTGTGTGGCACTATTACTTTCGCACAGACCTAGCAGCTCGAGACTGGGCATCCATGAGTTGCTGTGGACTATCAACAGCAGCAGAAATGTACTCCACCACAATCTGTAACCTCATGGCGTGGCATATCCCCCACTCAATATTAACCTTCAAGCCAGGGGATCAACCCTGGTTCAATGAAGAGTACAGGAGGGCATGCCAGGAGCAGCACCAGGCATACCTGAAGATGAGGTGTCAACGTGGTGAAGCCACCAAACAGGACTACTTGCAAGCCAAACAGCATAAGCAGCAAGTGATAGACAAAGCTAAGCAATCCCACAATTAATGGATCAGATCTAAGCTCTGCAGTCCTGCCACATCCAGTTGTGAATGGTGGTGGACAGTAAACAACTCACTGGAGGAGGAGGCTCCATAAAAATCTCCATCGTTAACGATGGAAGAGCCCAGCACATCAGTGCAAAAAATAAGGCTGAAGCTTTCGCAGCAATCTTCAGCGAGAAGTGCCGAGTGGATGATCCATCTCGGACTCCTCCTGTAGTCCCCAGCATTACAGATAACAGTCTTCAGCCAATTCAATTCACTCCAAGTGATATCAAGAAATGCTTGGAGACACTGGATACTGCAAAGGCTATGGGCCCAGACAACATTCCGGCAATAATGCTGAAGAACTGGGCTCCAGAACTTGCCATTCCCCTAGCCAAGCTGTTCCAGTACAGTTACAACCACTTGTATGTACCCAACAATGTGGAAAATTGCCTAGGTATATCCTGTATATAAAAAGCAGGACAAATTCAGTGTGGCCAATTACCGCCCCATCATGTCTCTTCTCAATCATCAGTAAAGTGATGGAAGGTGTCATCAACAGTGCTATCAAGTTGCACCTGCTCAGCAATAACCTGCTTAGTGACACTCAGTTTGGGTTCTGCCAGGGCCACTCAGCTCCTGACCTCATTACAGCCTTGGTTCAAACATGGACAAAAGAGCTGAATTCTAGAGGTGAGGTGAAATTGACAGTCCTTGACATCAAGGCTGCATTCAACTGGGTGTGGCATCAAGCAGCCCTGGCAAAACTGTATTCAATGGGCATCGGGGCAAACTCTCTAATGGTTGGAGTCATACCAGATATGTAGGAAGATGGTCGTGGTTGTTGGAGGTCAATCATCTCAGCTATAGAACATCTTCACAGGAGTTCCTCAGGGTAGTGTCCTCAGCCCAACCATCATCAGCTGCTTCATCAATGACCTTCCCTCCATCACAAGGTAAGAAGTGGGGACGTTCGCCGATGATTGCACAATGCTCAGCACCATTCATGACTCCTCAAATACTGAAGCAGTCCATGTTCAAGTGCAAAAAATTCTGGACAATATCCAGGCTTGGGTTGACAAGTGGCAAATAACATTTCTGCTACACAAATGCCAGGCTATGACCATCACGAATAAGAGACAGTCTAACCACCACCCCTTGGCATTCAGTGGTGTTACCATCACCGAATCCCCTACTATCAACATCCTGGGGGTTACCATTGACCAGAAACTCAACTGGATTCACCACATAAACACAGTGGCTAGAACAGCAGGTCAGAAGCTAGGAATACTGCAGTGTGTAACTCACCTCCTGACTCCCCAAAGACTGTCCACCATCTACTAGACACAAGTCAGGAGTGTGATGGAATACTCCCCACTTGACTGGACGAGTGCAGCCCCAACAACACTCAAAAAGCTTGACACCATCCAGGACAAAGCAGCTCACTTGATTGGCTCTATATCCACAAGCATCCACTCCCTCCACTACCGACGCTCAGTAGCAGCAGTGTGTACTATCTATGAGATGCACTGCAGAAATTCACCAAAGATCCTCAGTCAGCACCTTCAAAGCCCATGACTACTTCCATCTAGTAGGACAAGTGCAGCAGATACATGGGAACATCACCACCTGCAATTTCCCCTCCAAGTCACTCACTATCCTGACTTGGAAATATATCACCGTTCCTTCACTGTTGCTGCATCAAAATCCTGGAATTCCCTCCCTAATGGCATTGTGGGTCAACCCATAGCTGGTGGACTGGAGTGGTTCAAGACAGCAGTTCACCACCACCTTCTCAAGGGCAACTAGGGATGGGCAATAAATGCTGGCCAGCCAGCAACATCCATATACCACAAATGAATAAAAGAAAAGAAAAAAAAATCTTCAGCCAATTTGATTCACTTCATATAATATCAAGATATAGCACTGGATGCTACATAGACAATGGACCCTGATGACATCAACAATGTTACTGAAGTCGTGCTCCAGAATTTGCCATGTCTCCAGACAAGCTCTTCCACTACAGCTACAAGACTAGCATCTGACAATGTGGAAAGCTACCCAGATATGTCCTGTAAACAAAAGGCAGGATAAATTCAACCCACTCCATCAGTCTCGACTGACAGTAAAGTGATGGAAGTTGTCATCAAAAATGCTATCAAGCAATACTTGCTTAGCAATTACCTGCTGAGTAATAATGTTTGGGTTCTGCCAGGGCCACTCATCTCTTGACATCATTACAGCCTTAGTTCAAACATGGACTGAATGGATCCTGACAACATCAACAATGTTACTGAAGACATGTGCTCCAGACATGCATTGAATTCCAGATGTGAGATAAAAATAACTGTTCCTTGATATCAATGCTACAATTGATCAAGTGTGGTATCAAGAAACTGCTGCTAAACAAGAGTCAATGGGACTCCAATTTCATATTGTGCGCAGGACATTAAGAAAAAATAGATTAAAACAAACTAATTGCAGCAAACTTTGCTCTCAACCGGCACGCTTGACAAACTGGCAAAAACTTTACATCTCAAATACTATAAGGTTTATTATATTATTCTGTCCAATTACTATAGTTTTCTGAATTTTATTTACCTCAATGTAAGTATACATGTTGTTCAATCAAATGGCCACATGAAATATCAGCAGTGGATTTAATTTTGATTCATTTTTCGTAAAATATCGTGATCTACTGAGCAGTCAGTTGAGGGTGTGAGTGAGAAGGCTGTCTGCCGCTAAGTTTATTTAAGGCAAAATTGCATTATTATTTAGGCGAAAGTTAAATAATGATATTATTTAATGCATAAGCGATGTTATGCATTAAGTTTCTATTACTTATCGTGTGTTTTTTACATTGATTTTGTGGACCTCTTGATTGTCTGGAATATTTGATGAATCAGCACACTCCTGGTGCCAAAGGTGCCAAATAATAAAAAACTTTACTGTAGAGATAACACAATCTTAAAGACTCCAAATTACACAGTAAAATGAAATATTCCATCTCACTCCCCTTTACAGTATTCAAACACCAGAGCAAACTCCCTTCTCTATCACATTTATAGGATGTGAGTTAATTGTGGCTTTCCATTTTCAGTCTTGAAAGTTTTCTAGCCTCTTTCTTGAGTATTCATACAACTGAGCTTAGATTTTTCTCAGCTTCAAATAACCTCTTCAGTGTTCTAATCAAGCAATTCTGGTATGAAAATTTCAAACTAATCTCCTTACAGTGAGATAACTTACTTGTTAGCAGTTCTAATCTATATTATTTTTCCAAAAGAAACTGTTTTGCACATCTTACTTCCACCAGGACCTCTGCAAAATGAAGCAAAACACGAGCTATGAGTGATTTCACTAAAATAAAATCTGGATCCTTCTAACTAGAAGCTACCTAAAGCAATTCACTACACAGTTCTGAAGAAGGGTCACCGGACCCAAAACGTTAACTCTGTGTTTTCCTTCAGATGCTGCCAGACCTGCTGAGCTTTTCCAGCAACTTTGTTTTTGTTCCTGATTTACAGCATCTGCAGTTCTTTCAATTTTTAAAGCAATTCACTGTTTACTGATGCTCACATTACACTCCAAGGACTATTTTTATGCTTTATTTGTAAATCATTGCCTCAGAAATCTTGACAAGTTAATCATTAAACACTTTCACAGACACAAACCACAACCTACGTGCCAGTAGTTCAAAATATAAATTCTAAAATAAATGACATTCAAATGTATATTATTTACACACCTTAAATCACAAGATACTGAAGTAGTTCATGTCCAAATGCAGCCAAAAAACATGTCTATGAAAAAGAAACAGTCATTGTTAAATACATTCGAGAAAAGTAGGTGATGATCAAATGTCTAAATTGCTATTAACGAGAAACATCAAGAGAAATCTAAAGTACAACATTTACAATACATAGAAACTAGGAGCAGGAGAAGGCAATTCGGCCCTTTTAAACCTTCTCTGCCATTCAATATAATCATGGCTGGTCCTCTATTTCAAGCCAAATTTCCATTTTCTCCCGTACCCCTCAATGCTTTTAAAATCTAAAATTTTATCCATTTCTTTTTAGAATATATACAGTAATTTGGCCTCCACAGCCTCCTGTGATAGAGAAATCCACAGATTAACGACCCTTTGAATCAAAAATGTTTTCCTCATCTCAGTCCTAAATGGTCTGCCCATGCTGAGTCTGTGACCCCCAATTCTGGACTCCCCAGCCAAGGAAAACATCTTCCCAGCATCTAGTCTCTTCAGTCCTATTAGATTTATATATGTTTCAATCAGCTCCCCTCTCAATCTTCTAAACTGTAAGCAATTACAGCCCCAGTCAACCAATCTCTCCTCATACAAAAGCCCTGCCTAGCCTGGTGTCAGCCTAGTGAACCTCTGCTGCACTTTCTCTCTGGCAAGTATATCAGTTCTTTGGTATGGAGATCAAAACTGCACACAATACTCCAGGTGCGGTCTCACCAAGGCCCTGTATATCTGCAGTAAGACATCTCTACTTCTGAACCCAAATCCTCTTCAAATGAAGGCCAATATACTATTTGCCGTCCCAATTGCTTGCTGCACCTATCTACTTTAATTGACTGGTGTACAAAGATGCCCAGATCTCTTTGCACACCTACACTTCCCAATACATCACCATATAAACAGTATTTTTTTTTTTCTGTTTTCACACCGATACATTCACATTTAGCCATATTGTACTGTACATGCCATATGGTCCCCCACTTACTCAACTTGTCTAAATCACCTTGAAGTTTCCTTGCATTCTCGCCACAACTCAGAAGCTCACCCTGTTACTGTTATCGGTAACCTTGGAAATGTTGCATTTGATTCCTTCATGCAGGTAATTTATATATATAGTAAATATCTGGAAGCCAAGCACTGATCCTTGCAATACCCTGCTAGTCACAACCTGCCACTCAGTAAAAAGCCCATTTATTGTCATTCTCTGTTTCCTATCTATCAAGTTTTGTTTTATTCATCCATGGGATGTGGGCATCACTGGCCAGGTCAGCATTTATCACCCAGCCCTAACTGTTCAGAGGGCAGATAAGAGTCAACCACATTGCTATGGGTCTGAAGTCACATGTAGATGATACCAGGTAAGGATGGCAGTTTACTTCCCCTAAAGCGCATGAGTGAACCAAATGGGTTTTTCCAACAATTGGCAATGGATTTACAGTCATTATTAGACTCTTCATTCCAGATCTTTATTGAATGCAAATTCCACCATCTGTCATGGCAAGATTTGAACCCAGGTCCCCAGAACTTTACTTGGGTCTGTGGATTAACAATCCAGTGATAAAACCACGAAGCCATCACCTCCTCTTTTTAGTAATTCTTTATCCATGCTAATATATTAGACCCAATCCTGTGTAGTTTAACTTTGCCCACTAACCTCTTCAGGGGGACCTTAACAAAAGCTTTCTGAATGCAGACAATCCACTGGTTTTCCCTTATTTATTCTACTAATTACATCCTTAAAAATAAAACTCCAATAGATTTGTTAAGCATGATTTGCCTTTCATAAATTCATACTGACTTTACCCAGTCGTGTTAATGGTTTCCAATTGTTATAATAGACCCTAGCATTTTTGAGACCAGTCCATTCTCAGTTGATACTCTTCCTCCCTTTTTAAATAGTGGAATTACATTTAACACCTTCCAATCTGTAAGAACTTCTCCAGAGTCTATATAATTTTGGAAGATGACCACCAGCACATCCAATATTCGCAGGGCCACATGCTTTAGTACCCTGGGAAGAAGATTATCGTGCCCTTTCTTTTGTCAGCCTTTAACCATGTTAGTATCCCCAGCATCATTTTCTCATTAACTGATTTCTTTCAATTTTGCCCTATCATAATCACATAGGTGTTATGACACATAGGAAGGCCAGTATGCCCATTATGCCTACACCAGCTCTTCAAATAAGCTTCATTACCTAATGCCAATCTCCTGCCTTTTCCCCTAGCAAACTATTTCTATCCAAATAATTATCCAATGCCCTCTTGAATGCCTCAATTGAACCCACCTACACCACAATACCATTCCATGCCCTAACTGCTCACTATTTGAAAAGGTTTTTTCTCACATTAACTTTGATTCATTTTCACATCATTTAACATCACTTGACTCTTGGTTCCCTAACATTTCTGAGATGTTATTTGTGCCCTCCTTTGTGAAGACAGAGCCAATGTATGCCAATTCATCTGCCATTTCTTTGCTCTCCATTATAATTTCCCCAACTTCAGACTGTAAGGGACCTACATTTGCTGTTACTAATCCTTTTATCTTCACTTATTAATAGAAAATTTTATGGTTAGTTTTAATGTTCGCTACACCTTTGCTGCCATACTCTATTTTCTGCTTCTTGATCAAACTATTTGTCCATTTTTCCTGAATTATAAATCACCTGTTGCTTTTTCTGGTGCTGTTATATGTCTTTTCTTTATCTTATACTATTCCTAATTTCTTTTGTAACCCAGGGTTGAGCCAACTTTCCTCTTTTACTTTTGTGCCAGATAGGAAAGAATAGTTGTTGCGATTAGCAGATATCAGCTGAAAGACCAGCACTTCTTGCATCTGCACCATTTTTAAGAGGCCACCATGCAACCATACAAGCACTGGAATTCCAAAGTTGCCCTGATAAGACAAGGACATTTACACAAGATGTTGAAGGAGGAAAGATGACACTAGTATTCTCCACGGGAGTCTAGAAGTCCTGGTGGACAGGGTGGTGCAATGAAGAGGGGACTTCTTTCTTGAGGCCCACAGAGGAGGCCATGCCATCAGATCCTGGCAGCCTGGTCTCGGGATGTCACCGGGGTCAGTGCTTTCTCAGACTTGTGGAGGAACATCCAGCAGTGACACTAAAAAGGTCTGCCAGGGTGTGATTTTCCTTGATGCACTCACCACCACATGTCCCACTTTCCCTCATTCAATCTTGTCCACCCCACCCACTGCCTCTCACATCACTAACCCTACCTGCCCTCCACACTGCCTCCTCAGTCCTTCAGAACACCTCACCACCTCTGCCTTGTATGCAACAGCACTAAGAGCCATGTCAACCACTGTTGTCACACTCATTCCCCTCATTTCCCCTCATTTCTGTCATTGCAGGAGAAAATAGCCTATTCAAGGCGGAGAGAGCATGTAAGGGGGTTGGCTGCTCCCAGGCATCCGAGTCCTCACCTCCTACATAGGACAAATCCTTATCCTTGAAGGAGAAGACTGAGATCAATCCTGTGGCTATGCTGAAACATCCATGTACCATCAACTGCATAAGTGCGTTTAACAAAAATAGAAAGTCCTGGAGACTCTCAGCAGGTCTGGCAGCATCTGTAGGGAGAAAATAATAGAGTTAGTGCATCAAACCCAATTGATCCTTTGTCACAGGTAAGTTCCTTTCTTCATTCCACTGCCACTCATCCAATTAACCCATGCTGCCAGTTTCATTCATCGCACGTCACTTCTGAGTGCTGACAATGGCGCTTTCTCTGTGTCTTATAGATATCGCTAACTGGCCCAAAACATCTGTGGAGAAACGCCCAGCCTCCCCTCAAACTTCTGAGGATGACAGTGCCTCAATAATTGTCACCTCAGAGTAGACTGTAGGCACAGACCGTGTGGGAGAACCAGCTGGTGAGCACCTCTGCAACAGCTCTGCAGCTGGCCAAGGAAGAAATGCCACAGGCCATACTTTATCATATCCACCCCTCCATTTGTAAATCCTGCAACCCCCTCCTTCACAATTGAATTGTGCCCTTCCCAGAGTGTGAAAGTCCCAGTGTTGGCCCAAGGCTCAGTCCCAGGGCAACAGCCCCCCTTACCCCCATCCTCAAATTTCCCCCTTAGCTTCTGTGGATGGACGCAATGAACTCGCTGCAGTCCATTCCGTTGACTGCCCCACGCAAGATATCCTAACCCCAAACCAGTGCCAATCCATCTTCATGACTGTTTTAGTCCTGCCACTTGGACTGACAGTTACGGAGCCAATCCACCGAGAATGACCCCCATCGTGGATTTCAGAGGTACAGAAATCCTTAACCAAGATCTCATCAACCAGTTGCCTGACCATGGCCAAACCCCTTGACTGATATTAGATCTGCCCTTGACCTACTGTGCTGGCACCTCCTGACTGAGGGGTACCTACATGGCCTTTAATGAGGACTATACCCCTAAGAGTTGGAGACATGCTGCCTGTTTGCTGCACACGCAGTGTGCTTGCTGTAATAACTTGTTGCAGATTTAAGATCAACATAGTACACTGCTGTACAGTAAGATATATGCCCTCTTGGCTGAGGGCTGCTTAGCAGTAAAGCAAGTTGCCTGAATGTCTAACTGGCACAGCAAGGAAATGGGTCTTTTTCCGGTTGGCAAGACGTACCTAGTGAGGTGCCACAGGGTTCGGTCCTTAGGCCCTGACTATTTACAATCCATATTAATGATATAGCTGTGGAGTTAGAAAATACCAAAGTCAAATTTGCAGATGATAGTAAGATAAGTGGGAACGTAAATTGCAATGACGACATAAGAAATTTACAAATGGATATCGATAGGTTCAGTGAATGGACCCAAATTTGACAGATGAAGTTTAACATGAGGTTATCCATTTCAGCCAGAGGAATAGAAAGGCAGCCTGTTGTTCAAAACAACAGAAACATCAATGGTGAGGGAACTGGATGTCCTCTAGCATGAAATCACTGGAAACCAGTATGCAGATACAGCAGGTGACAGGAAAGCAAATGTAATTTTGGCATTTATCGCTAAAGGAATAGAGTTTAAAAGTCAGGAAGCATTACTGTAACTGTACAAGTTATTAGTGAGAATGCACTGGAGAATTGTGCACAATTTTGGCCCCTTTTTTTCCTTTATTCATCCACAAGATGAGGGTGTTGCTGGCTTGGCAGCATTTATTGCCCATCACTAATTGCCCAGAGGGCAGTTAAGAGTCAACCACATTGCTGTGGGTCTGGAGTCACATGTAGGCCAGATCAGGTAAGGATGACAATTTCCTTCCCTAAAGGACATTAGTGAACTAGATGGGTTTTTCCTGACAATTGACATGGATTCATAGTCATCAATAGACTCTTAATTCCAGATATTTATTGAATTCAAATTCTACTGCCTGCCATGGCGGGATTCAAACCCAGGTCCCCAGAACATTAGCTGGGTCTCTTGATTAACAGTCCAGCAATAATACCACTAGGCCATTGCCTCCCCCTTTACTTGAGGAGGGATGTAGTTATATTGGAGGCAGTTCAGAGGAGATTCACCAGATTGATTCCAGAGATCAGGAGCTTATGAAGAGAGATTGAGCTGTTAATGCCTATACTCTCTGGAGTTTAGAAGAATGAGAGGAAATCTAATTGAGGTATTTAAAATGCTAAAGTGAATTGACAAACTAGATGTAGAAATAATGTTTCCTCACGTGGGGAAATCTAGAACAAGACATCATAGTTTTATGATAAGGTGTAGCAGATTTAAAACAAGATGAGGAGAAATTACTTCTCTCAAAGGGTCATGAATCTGTGGAATTTGCTACCTCAGAGTATGGGTGATGCTGGAACACTGAATAAATTTGAGGAGATGGTCAAATTTTTAATTAGTATTGGGTTGAAGGGTTATGGAGAGTGGGCAGGAAAGTGCTGTTGAAGCTGACATGTGATCAGCCATGATCGTATCAAATGGCAGAGCAGGATTGAGGGGCTGAATTGGCTACTCTGGCTCCTAGTTCTTATATTCTTATGCTCTAAGGCATGGATGCTGTGAGCATGCAGGTAGGTACTAAATGAGTGAGCGCTAAAAGAGCAAGTGAGCAGCTCTGATATGCAGCCCGGTCCAGTCTGTGGGCTGAATGAATGTTCCTGGGTGCAAAGTGGCCCTGCTGCAGCCTTTCAATGCTAGCTACGCTGCAGTGCAGCTCTTTGTTTCTTGAGTGCCCTGCATGTGGAATGGACAAATTCCACAATGGTGGTGAGGGGTTGGCATATGCCAATGTCTGTGGACTAGGGGTGCATGCAGCTGGTGCCTGGTGGATTGTGCCCTGTTGTGGTTTACTTGTGGACAACTTGGTGGTCATTCAGACCAAGCAGCAAGACATGGAGTTTGTTTGGTGAGTTAGGTAAGATGTCAGGCTGAATATCAATGAGGGGAGTTAGTCTGTTAACGAGATGTTGAACAATCCTCGTCAATTATCATCTCATCACTGCTGAATGAGAATCTTGCCACACCACTTAATGAAAAGCATAAAAAATAGAGTGAATTGCTTGCCACTGTTGAGATGGAAATTGCTGAGCCTGTCATCTGATTCTGCCACACATCCTACTATAAAACACAATAATCAGATTGATCCTGAAAAAATTCTGCCATTTGTTTCTGTCATTCTGTCTCATTCTACCTTGAAGCAAAGTATTTAAAAATTCAGTACTATTCTTTAATTTGCAAACCCACAGAAATTAAGTATATGGAAGTTTAGAAATGGTGTGATTAAATATCAATACACAGAAAGTAATAGCATGATCAATTCATAGGTTTCACTATATTACCAGATTATAGGAAAAACATTATGGGAAAAGTAAACATTACTGTGTTGCTAATTTCAGCTTGTGGTACACCCAAACGTTCTATGTTTTGCTCAAGAGAATTTTTTTTACCTGTTAGTGTCACAGCTTGATTTGTTTTACATTCCCAAAGCAGTATCTCTTGCAAGACTTTGAACCGTGTTCAGACTGGGAACTGAGTTTGCAGATAATGATGTTGAAGATAATGCCCTTGGCCTGTGTGCCAGGCCCTGCATCATTTTCCAGAGTTCAAATCAAGCCAGTGGTAGGGAATTTCCAGTTCACCTCCAGGCTCCCAGAGGTACTGCCAGTGTCATAGGTTTTCTGTAGTGGCCACATACTTAAAATTTGGCTTTATTTAATGTAGCAGTATATATACAGGTGGCAAAGAAATGAATTTCAAAAGAATTGCCCCGACGAAGCTCACAGAATGAGCATTCCTTACCTCATCCTGTCACCTCACTCACTGTCCCAATTTTTGGATGAAGTGGTAAGTATAGAGGTACACAAGTTACCAGGTAGTTAGGAGAGGAGGGTGGGCAGCGGTGAATGGGTCATCAAGGGGACTGGGCAACAGATCACCGAAGGGAGTAGGGAACGGGTCACTGAGGAAAATGGAGAAGGAGCAATGGAGGGAAATAGGTCACGAAGGGGAAATGCAAAGGATCACTGAGGGGCCAGTGAGTGGGTCACAGAGGAGGTGATGAGCAACAATTGAGGATAATGGGGAACAGGCCAAAATGGGTAGGGGGGTGCAGTGATCAGGTCACTGAGGGTGATGGGGATGGGGTCATCGAGGGTGGTGACAAGAGGTGCAGTAAATGGGGTGGCAAGGGAAAGGCAACAACAGCAGGTGTGCAATATTGACCTCCACAACAGCAACTTCTGCTTCCAATGAACTGGGGAGACATTTAAAAAGAAATGAATCATTACAATGTGGAAGCAGGCCATTCAGCCCATCACATCTACATTGAGCTGCATCACACCCAGACTCAACCACCTCCACCCTAAATTTCCCATGGCTAATCAACATAGTCTGCACATCCCTGGACACTATGGGCAATTTAGCATAGCAAATCCAATTGACATAGACATCTTTAGACTGAGGGAGGAAACCCCATACAGGTACGGGGTGAACATGCAAACTCCACACAGATGGTCACCGAAGGCTGGAATTGAACCCGGGTCCCGGATGCTAGGAGGCAGCAGTGCTAACCACTGAGCCACCATGCCACCCAATGGTGACTTCAGCAGCACTGAATTCCAGCTCAATTGAGTTGACAAGAGATATAGCATATATTTAAAGCAGCTGGAGAGATGGAGCCTCCATATGAATTGCTCTCTCTTTCACTGATCTACTATGGCTGCTGCTTTCAATTAGTGTTCCACCTTCAACAGCCTAATCACTCACCTTATTTGGGCCACACATCCATCCTCTCTCCATTACCAGAGGAAAATTACAGATTCCCGACCTTTTATTCAACCAGCTAGCAAGGTCCCATAGGGAAAATCATGTTCCCTCCACTCTGCTTACACTTGGTGCTGCTCCAGTTGTGCAGATGGTGAAATTGTGCACCTCATTACCATTGGGATGGCCCCACAAACACAACATATATCCCTGAACAGTATACCAAGATGCCATTTGCTGTTCTTGCCTTTCCCTAGCCACTCCATTTACTGCTCCCCTATAGAACACCCTCAATGACCCCTTTCTCATTCCCCTCGCTGACTCACTCACTGTCACCCCCTTCCTCCCCTGCTGTGGCCTGTTCCCCATTCTCCTTGAATCCTTGCTTATTACCTCCTCTTTGACCCACTCACTGGCTCCTCAGTGATTGTTTCCAATCCTTCTCGGTAATCCATTCCCCATTCCTCTTGATGATCCTGTCTATTGCATTTAACTAAATAAACAGTGCTGAAACCTGCAGTTGATGATATATTTATCCAATCTACTAATTCAATCATATGTTATGGCCTGGGTGGGATGCTCTTCAGAAGGTCAGTGTGGACTTGTTGGGGTGAATGGCCTGTTTCCATACTGTAGGGATTCTATGTTTACATATTCTAAGTTATCACCACTAGTGTATTCCAGTCACTTAAGCATTTGCATTTATTTTAATTTGTTCACATGATGTGTGTGTCACTGGCTAGGGCAGCATTAATTGCTCAACGCTAATTGCCCAGAGGGCAATTAAGAATTAATTAGGCTACTCTGGGTCTCAAATCACATGTAGACCAGAGCAGGTAAGGATGGTGGCACAGTAGCTCAGTGGTTAGCACTGCTGCCTCACAGCACCAGGTATCTAAGTTCAATTCCATCATGTCATGTCATGGCATTTCCATTATGTCACTCCTCCCCCTTAAATCTAGGCCCTGTGTCACCACAGAATCTGGCATCCACATACTTGCTTCACAAATTTGAGGGCCAAACATTGAGCCAGTTTGGCCATAGACCACATGATGATCAAGAATATTTCCAAGATTTCTAGATCATTTATTCAAACATTCCAGAGAAGTTGCCCAAGGACTAGTCTGAGGATAAGACATTCCATTTAAATTCATTGTTTGCAACTCAGTGCTAATGACTGTGATTAATCTATGATCAGAAAGTCATTAATAACAACAGAAATCTTTCTGTCGCACCTCCTCACTTCAAGCTAAGTCAGACAGTGATGTGGTTGCCAACAATTGCCCCTAATTCAGAACAGTGACTGGTGATAGGAAAATTCAGTTGTGTAAAAACAAGCAGTTTTTACAAGCATAAACCTTACTTCACTACAATCGGTCTCAACAGAGAACAACTTTCGGCATGATATTGCAAAATAGACAAAACAGTTTGACCACACTCACCACCTCCATGAGTGAACTATTATGGAGCAATATCAATGGGTATTTTCCCTCTGAGATACAAGACAGCTCTTCGCTAGACAACTATTGAGAAAATGAATCTATAGAAATGTGTATGATACTTCAAGATAATTCAACAAAATGTACACAGTGAGATGAGATCTGAATTGTGACATGTTAATACCTCAACCAATACTTCTGAATGTCTTGGTAATTGTAATAAAACACCGCTTGTTTAGTTTTGGCTCTTTGATCCTATTCACCCACTGAAGATACTTCTTCAAAGGAAGTGGGGAACTAATTGAGAGTAGACTCAATGATTCTAACTTCCTTCCCATCAGTTAGTCATCGAAGTTGAGCAACAATATATTTGTAGCTTCTACCCTTACTGCTGTGCAGCCAGCCCCATTTAGTATCTCACCCTCATATCTATTCTATACATAAATTTGAGAAGCAGTAGCAGGATATTTGACTAAAGACAACTACATGGCAGGTAAACCTCATTACGCCCTCATGCAATACCTCTGCATGCTGTTAAATCGACCAAGATCCGGATGTTGAATTAGGCAGCAAAAAACGTTCAGAGATTGAAAGGGGGTTAATCATAAATCTATTGCACAAACATTAGTTTAAACTTCATAAAAAATAAACTACACACCAATCAAACTCCTAATGCACAAATTACAAAACCTGCCCACCAGGGGCAGAGTAACAATAACAAAAATCAAATGGGAAGGAAATGGCGGAGGAACCATAAGACCATAAGACCATCAGACACAGGAGCAGAAATTAGGCCATTCGCCCATTGAGTCTGCTCTGCCATGCAATCATGGCTGATAAGTTTCTCAAATCCATTCTCCCGCTTTCTCCCATAAGCCTTGATCCCCTTGACAAGCAGGATCGTGCACCCTCGCCCCTATGGAGCCTATCTCTCTCTAAAGCTTCACAGTTAATAGTGGACACTGTGTGCTCCCTCTTCCAGGACAACCAGATGGAAGAAAGGCAGAAGAAGCCAGCTTTTTTAAGTGTTTCTAACTAAATAAACAATTTACAAGCACTGCCCATCACAGGCAGTATATCAATAACAAAAGTAGGGGAGGATATGAAGCAAGAGGGAGGGGATCAAATTAAAATGGAGGGAGGGGGATATAATGTGCTCCAGCCGTCGAAGTGCCTACCTCTCTCTGAAGGCATCAAGAGCGTTGGTGGACATCCCGCGCTCTTGCTCTGTCTAAGGACAGCCAGGCTCGAATATAGCCGGGAAAGAAGGGTAGGCAGTTGGGAACTATGAGCCCCTCCACAACCCACTACTTGGACCCGTTGATGGTCACTTTTGCCAGGTCAAGGAGCAGACCCCCAAGGAGGACCTCCAACTTGTCTGAGCTGGCTCTCCAAAGATTAGGAGCATGGGGCTGAAGTGTGAGCAAAAGGACAAAAACAAGTTTTTTAAGCAAAGGAAAGGGACACAACTGCCCCACAACCAATAAATAGGTGGCCGATAGACTCCAAAGCACTGCCAGATAAACAGAGATAACAAGGTGTAGAGCTGGATGAA
>NC_063334.1:38129631-38195864 GCF_021869965.1 Rhincodon typus
TGCTGCTTGGCCTGCTGTGTTCATCCAGCCTTGCACCTTGTTGTCTCTTATATTTAAGTCTGATGGTTTTGACAACATAGGACCAATACTATTGTAAGAAATATTGACATGTCATCAAGGGTATAAAAGAAGGGGGCAGTTGGACATAGACCCCAGAGATGGCAGCCATTCGCCAGAGCTAACAGCCCTCAGTTCACAAGAGAGAATCGTTGGCTCTCATAGCCTCTTCTGTGTCTTAGAGACAGCACGATCTAGATAACAACAGTACCAACAGCACAGCTAGTTAATATTTCTGATATAAGAATCAATGGAGAAGGCACAGAACATTCCAGGAGACACATAACCTGGCTGTAATTTCGAGAGACTAATTTTTTTTTATAAGTGCTACTCTTAATTATTAGAACAGCATACCATTATAATCTTGATTGATCTGGGAATAGTTAGTAATTAGAAGGGATTTACTCAGTTTGTTAATAGTTTAGTTAATTTGTTCACTGTTAGAGGTAGATAAATTAATTTTTACTTGTTGATTTTAAAGTGAGTATCAGGGATTTATTTTATTTTATCTCTAGAAGTTGCTGAAAGGCAGGTTCTACCACTTTTCACACTCTTTTTACAGATTATCGGGTGAGGTATTCCTGTTTGGGTTTTTCAGTGTTTGTTCTCAGCAGGGTGTCAACCTCCACTTTATAACAACACTTCCTAATGTGTTCTGGTCTCTAGTTGTCAATTGTCTGGGTTTAGATCTTGCAAGGGCTTGCCTCTGGGCAGAATTGTCTCTTGTGTCTGTCTTGGCTCAGGCATTCCCAGCATACTTGGTTTTTGGACAATTTTGATGCCCTGTTTATTTCAGTTACCATACTTGTTTTTCTGGCCTCCCTTCTTAATGATTTTTATTTCACTTGAGCAGTCGCAGGCTGCTACAAGAGATACTAACGTACCAAATGAGAGGGGAGAAACTTGATTATTGGAGTTGCCTGCTACATGCTCGCTTGATGTACAGTTGTGTTGGTGCCCAATGCTAATCTTTGCCCCAAAACACCTGAGTCTGTTCCCAAATAGAGAATGGTCACTTAGATAAGCACTGAATTGCAGCTTACAGTTATCCAGCAAATCTCAGAGCTTTCAGAGGGTTTGACGTAGTATTTGGGCAAGGCAAGAGTTTTGGGGTGATTCCTTTATATTTGAGACAATTCAAAACATTAGGTAATGATAGATTGCTGAATATTAGCTTGAATTACATAATAAGTAACACCTTAGCTTGGCCAGCTACAATTCAAAAAATTATTTTAAAAACCTTAAAAATGAGAAATAAACCAATTATTTTTCTCAAAATCAGGATATATCTGTAGCTAACACTCAGTCCACACAATGGGAAGAAATCGTTTCAAAGACTCAGATTTCAATACAGTTGTTATCTGAGAAGGGGCCTCGATGTGATCTGAATCCACAGATCTTGCAACCTTTATTCACAAAAAAGCCCAGGCTTTCATTCAAAAGGCTCAGAATGTTGAAAAGTTTAATGTTCATGACAACTGAAGCTGATAATTCATGTTCCATTGGATAAGCCAAATCTTACCTCTATCATTTATAAGAATTTATTAACAAGACGTTGCATAATAATATCAAAAAAAATTAAATCAGGCCACAAACCACAATCTACTTATACCAAATGGCAGAATATTTAATGAATCATAATGTTAAATATTAACATATAAATCTTGTCAATATAAAATATGCATGAAAAATACATTATTGATCAGAATATTTCTGCATTATCTTTGGATCAACAATCAGATTATTATTGTTTAATGCTAGCTCATTATATGCCTGTACATCATGCACTGTTTTGTATTTTGACTAGATTGAGCTGACAACCGGTCACTGCTTTTATCATGAAGAATTGAAGATGAACAAAATGAAGGGGTCAGTGATGGCAGACTCACTTCTCTATATAAAACAAAATCATTGTCCTCTGACTGCTGTCATCCTTCTGGCCTTGATCGTAGTCTCTTTAAGTCCATTTTGATCTGAAGATATCAAATTTCCCAAGTAGTCCTAATTTCACACCCTCAATGTTGCTGATGCACCTGTCTACAATATAACTAGTGATTAAAGTGTCCATGGAGCAAGTCATCAAAGATATTAGAACCCAAAAGGACACAACCATCAGGACTATCCACCAAAGAGGGAGAGCACGATAACATTTCCTGGATAGTTCCTCAGTCAACATCAATAATCTTCTACACCATCAAATCTGTCTTAGTTGGCTCTATCATTAATACATTTCCCCAATCGTGGTGAATTACATAGGATTATTTAGGATAGATGATACAGAAATAGGTCCATAAAGTCTGTGCATTCTTAGCATTTCACTCTCAGTTTGGGCCAGCAGGAAATTTTGTAATTGTGAATTTTATATCTCCCCCAACAATTTAATTTTGATTTTTCTCAGGAGAATATAATAAATATCACAGATATAAACTTTACAATTTAGTTTCAAGTGTAATAAAGATTTGTTTTATTTAAACAAATTAAATGGTTCAAGACACCACCTGATGGAAAACATAGAGTTAACATTTCAGCCTAGTATTTAAGGACTGATGGAGAGGCTCTCCACCTTTGTGAAAATGGTGGAGGAGACCAAGAATCAAAAGACATTCCCAGAAGGGCACCATCACTTTTGTGTAGATGGAAATGTGGTTAGGTTGTGTTTCACATAAGTGAATTTCACAGAGGCAGCTGGCCATTGAATTCAACAGTTGCCTACTCAGATTTCAGTGTCACAGGTGTCTGAAACACAAGTGTGTCCAAATTAGACCTGGTAGGACTATGTCTAAAGTTTGGGGATTTATTAATATGACTTTGAGAGGTAACCATGACGTGGACGTGCCAGTGTTGGAATGGGGTGGACAAGATCAGAAATCACATGATACCAGGTTATAGTCCAACAGGTTTATTTGAAAACACCAGCTTTCAGAGCCTTACTCCTTCTTCAGGCATTGTTGAGAGAGGTAGTATCAGACACAGAATTTATAAGCAAAAGATCAATGGGTCACACTATTTATGAGGACATACTAAACAAACCTAAGATGCTATTAAATCTTTAATCAGTTAGAAGGTTTTAATTGATTAATATGTACATGTAAATCCCTGAATTACTTTCAAGTCCCTGTCCTGTGAGAATCAAAGGTTTTATCAGTGTAAAGAAGAGGTGACATTTTAGGTCAATAACATGTTAGGTGTGAGGCCTTGTTTAGAATCTGTTTACATTTTGGTTTGGAGTCAGACTCGTTTTATTTCTAAAGTAGGAATATATAAAACACCACATTGACTGTCTATAAATTATGTGCATTTTGAACAAAGTAGAATGTATATGCAAATACAAATTCATCCCATAGATTCACGTGTGTGTGTATGGAGAGAGAGAGAAAGAGTGTGCACGGAAGAGAGAGAGTGGGAGATAGAGTGTGCGCACGTGTGTTTGTGTGTGTGTGCGCGCGCGTGAGTGCGTGAATGCGAAAGGGAAAGAGTGTGTGTGTGTGGGATACAGACTGGGAGAGAGAGACTGTGGAAGAGAGAGAGAGCACGAGAGACAGACAGTATTAGAGAGTGCACAGTGTGGAGCTGGAGGAACACAGCAGGCCAGGCAGTATCAGGGGAGCAGGAAAGCTGAAGTTTGGGGCTGAGACTCTTCTTCAGAAATAGGGGAGGAGAAGGGGGCTGTCAAATAAATCGAGAGGGGGTGTGTTGGGCTGGGGAAGGTAGGTGGGATAGTGATAACAGGTAGGTAGTGGTGGGGATTGGTCAGTGAGGTGGGAGGAGCGGATAGGTGGGAGAGAAGACGGACGGGTCAAGGAGGCAGGGAGGAGAGGGGGGGTTGGTCTTGGGATGAGGTGGGGGTGGGGAGATTTTGAAACTAGTAAAGGTGGGATGGCGATAGGTGAGTGCAGGTAGGTGATGGTGTGGATTGGTCAGTGAGGTGGGGGGAGCTGATAGGTGGGAGAGAAGACGGACAAGTCAAGGATGCAGGGACAAAAGCAGATAATGTGAGTGAGAGAGAGAGTGTGTGTGAGTGTGGGGGGGAGAGAGAGTCGATGTGTGCTTGGAGGGAAGACAGAGAGAGTAAGTGTGTCTATGTGTGATTGTGTGTGTGGGGGAGAAAGTGTGTAGGAGAGAGTGTGTGTGGGGGAGAGAGAGGGGGAGTGTGTGTGTGTGGTAGAGAGAATGTGTTTATATGGGTGTGGGGGGGGCAGAGAGAGAGAGAGCGCATCTGTATGTGTTTATGTGTGTGTGACAGACAGAGAGAGAGAGACAGTGTGTGTGTGTATGGGGGAGAGAGAGTGGGAGAGAGAGTGTGAAAGAGAGAGTATGTGTGGCAGAGAGAGAGAGTGTGTGTTTATGTGTGTGAGGCAGAGAGAGAGTGTGTGTGTGTGTATGGGGGAGAGAAAGACAGAGTGTGCATGTGTGTGGGAAAAGAAAGAGAGAGTATGTGGGAGAGAGAGAGAATGTGGGAGGTATCCCTTTAGATATACAGTACACATTTGGCAGCATTGAGATGCACTTCAGCTTTGTGTCTCATGCAAAAGATGATGTATGTAACTTCAAAACCTCCTCACTGCTTCACTGTGTGATAAGCTTATGCTTTATGTTAGAATCCCTAAACTGCGTCTGTGGGGCACCTAATCTTTCAGCCTAGAGATGAATGTGCCACCACTGACCGAAGGCCTGAAATCCCAGATTGGGAGTGTGGAGATGTGACATTTCCTGTCTCTGTGAATCCGATCTGGATGAAAGTGAGCCCAGAGTGAGGATTCTCATTCTGGGATGATGGCCAGGTTTCCTAGTTGATGCCAATTTTAACAAGCCCAAATTCTCTCTCTACTTTCCTGAACTCATCAGGTCACATTTGAAAATCCAAACTGGGACCCTAAGTCAGCATTGAACCACTCTTGGGATGTCATGCATCAAAATCAAGCAGACAGATTGAGCCAAACCGAGAGATTGTAGTTAATTTTAATCAACCTGTTTGGACATGTTATGACATACCTCCAGGGCAGATGGAATCCAAATCTGAGAGATCATCTATTGGCCAGCAGGCTCGGTATTTACAGTGCTTCTCACAGATCCCTAAACTCAGCTCAGCTCAGCACTAGAAACCACTCTTTGGTTCAGACTCAGTCAAGGGGAGTATTCATAGAACTATTGACAACACAGTGCAAGTGCCATTTCACCCCCAGAACAGCTTCCTCCTGTAATTCGTAAACCACATTACACACCCATTTCTTACCTTTTTATGTTCCTATTTTAAACATAAGTATCTCATTTACTCTCCATAAGACTACAGTACATAAGAACAGAAGTAGGCCATTCAGCCCATCTCAATCCACAACTCAAGTGAAATCACAACACAGTTTAATAGTTTTCAGTTCGGGAATCTTCCTCCCACTTTCCTCCTTTTTCTGTCCAATGAGAAACCATGTGGTCCTTGTTACATAGCCACCTACAGTGAAAACAATCCTTTATTATTTCCCTATCATAAGATTCCCTATCGATTTCAACAACTCCTTTACTGGCTGCTGCTTAATCAGAGCTGCTCCCACTCTTCAGCTTGTTGCTGTTGCCACTCACAGCTCTGCAGGAAATACTAGCCCTCATTATTCAATTCTCCTCCACCAAGCCATATTCTCCAATCTTGACTTCACCCAATGAAGGAGCAGTGCTCCAAAAGCTTGTGATTTCAATAAACCAGTGGGACAATAACCTGGTGTCATGTGACTTCTGGTATTATCACTAGATTGCAGTGATTATAACAAGGTCAGCCAGGTGCACCTCAGAGAATATGAGTTCCCTGACTGGGGCTGTTAATCTGGTCCAATTAGGGATCTCTGGCTGACAGAAATAAACAGGAATGTCAGCGGTTCTGTTCACTCTGACAGCTGGGTCTGAGGAAGCTGGATCAGTGTCAAGGATTTTCCACATGTAAATAAAGGATGACTTGTTGACTCGATACTGGCCTCTGGGAGTTATTTCAGACTATTAATCCATTGATCCAGGTAATGTTCTGGGGACCAATATTGTCCTTTAGAATCCTGCTCCTCTGATGCTGCTTGGCCTGCTGTGTTCATCCCGCTCCACACCTTGTTATCTCTGCTGTACTTAACCGATGTGACTTACATGTGACTCTAGACCCACAGCGATGTGCTTGATTCTTAACTCCACTCTGGTGAAATACATTTGGGCATTAAATGCTTGCCTAGCCAGCGACACCCACATCTCATGAATGAATCAACAAAAATTCAAGTCTGAGTTCAGAGACACCATGATTCCGAAGCAGATCACTTTGGAGACACAACCTCCAAACCCCATCCCTACCCATTTCAAGAACATTCTCACCTGTTCCAAAGGGCTGACCTATATATCATGTAACCTCCCAGGATTTTGGGCATAGTGTGATCACTTGTATCCTGGGTATTTGTAGGACTGCACAATTTGGTTACAATGATTTCCTAAATCACAACAATTACCACCCTTCGGAAATGCTAGCATTTCATTCCAAGAACTTCCCTTCCTTCCTTTTGCTTTCATTGTATCAGGGTTGTGCTATGAGCAGTTCCTTCCAGTAGGTGTCAGTATTAAACTCATAAAAAGGAGGAAAGAGGCTATGTTATTGGACCTAAAGCTGTCGGCTTTTGTGTAAAGGTCGAATAACTTTGGGGGATATGTACTGGTTACACTATTAAATGTGGCATTTTCTTACACCACAATTTTAAATGACTTGATTTATCTGCATGGTCAGTGGTGTGATATCAATTGTATCACTCTCTCAGTCTGTCCCTGAGCACCTTATCCCTGAACAGTTTCAAACAAATATTTTGATCCACAGTTGCAACAGTGCATCACCATTGGGGACAAGTGGCTGTTTTCACAACAACAAATTACATTTATGTGGCACCATATAAATGCAATTGTAAAGTGGCATCAGGCCATTTAATAGAAGAGGTGGATAGTAAAGAAATATCATTTTAAATTTGGGTGATATTTGCACAGGGTAACAGTGTTGATGCAGGCTAATATATGAAGACAGTATTGGGAGATAGCAAGAGTATGGATGAAGAATTCAGCAGCTGATAGGCTGCATCAGGTATGGAGGCAAGCGGGCATGTTACAGAGGTGATAGTAAGAAAGCCCTCCAATGGAGAGATTGAGAGGTCAGTTCAGCATTGAATTAGGCAATAAAAATATATCATCTGTAACCTTATCACCTTTGGTGACCTCCCGCCCACAGCCTCCAACCTCATCGTTCCCCAACCCAGCACCACCTGCTTCTATGTCCTTCCCAAGATCCACAAACTTGACTGTCCTGGCCGACCTGTTTTCTCTGCCTGCGCCTGCCCCACTGAACTTATCTCCACTTACCTTGACTCTGTTTTCTCCCCCCTGGTCCAGTAACTCCCCACCTACATCCGGGACACCACTCACGCCCTCCACCTCCTCCAAGACTTCCAATTCCCTGGTGCCCAACACCTCATCTTCATGATGGACATCCAATCCCTGTACACTTGCATTCGCCACGCAGATGGCCTAAAAGATCTCAGCTTCTTCCTCTCCCACAGGCCCAACCAGACCCCTGCACTGACACCCTCATCCACTTAACCAAACTCATCCTTACCCTTAACAACTTCTCCTACAGACTAAGCGGGTGGCCATGGGAACCTGCATGGGCCCAAGCTATGCCTGCCCCTTCGTAGGATACGTGGAACAGTCCCTCTTCCACAGCTACACTGGCACTATCCCCCAACTCTTCCTCCACTACATCAATGACTGTATCAGCGCTGCCTCGTGCACCCATGTGGAACTTGAACGGTTCATCAACACCTTTTACCCCATTCTCAAGTTCACCTGGACCATCTCCGATACCTCCCTCTCCTTACTGGACTTCTCTGTCTCCATCTTTGGTGACCGCCTCGAAACCGATATCTATTTCAAGCTCACCGACTCCCACAGCTACCTAGACTACACCTCCTCTCACCCACCTTCCTGCAAGAATGTGATTCCCCTACTTTCAAGTCCTCCACCTCCGCTACGTCTGCTCCCAAGATGAGGCATTCCACTCCTGAACATCCCAGATGTCCTCTTACTTCAAGGACTGCAACATCCCCCCTTCAGTGGTCAAAAATGCTCTCAACCGCATCTCTTGCATTTCCCGCACCTCTGCCCTCACATCCCCTCCCTGCAACAAAAACAAAGACAGAATCCCCCTTGTCCTCGCATATTACACCACTAACCTCCGGATTCAACGTATCATACTCTGCCACCTGCAACATGACCCCACAACCAAAGATATATTTCCCTCCCCACCCCTATCTGCCTTCCGTTGGGACCGCTGTCTCCGCGACTCTTTTGTCTACTCCACACTCCCCACTAGCCCCACCACCCCCAGCAACTTACCCTGCAACCGCAGGAAGTGCTACACCTGCCCCTCTACCTCCCCATTCACTCCCAGCCAAGGATCCAAAAAAACCTTCCACATTAGACAGATCCGCCAATGTGGTCGACTGCATCCACAGCTCCCGATGTGGCCTCCTCTACATTGGTGAGACCAAGCAGAGGCTCGGAGACCGCTTTGTAGAGCGCCTGCGCTCTGTTCGCAACAAATCACAACACCTTCTGGTCGCGAACCATTTCAACTCCCCCTCCCACTCCTTGGGCAACATGTCCAACCTGGGCCTCCTCCAGTGTCACAATGACGCCACCCGGAACCTGGAGGAGCAGCACCTCATATTCTTCCTTGGGAGCCTACAACCCAATGGTCTCAATGTGGAATTTACCAGTTTCAAACTCTCCCCACCCCCAGCCTCATCTCATGACTAACCCTCCCTCTCATCCCTGCCTCCTTGACCTGACACAATCTGTCTATCTTCTCTCCCACCTATCCGCCCCTCCCACCTCACTGACCAATCCCCACCACTCCCTACCTGCACTCACCTATCACCAACCCACCTACCTTCCCCATGCCCACCCTTACTCTTTCTATTTATTTCAGAGCTCCCTTTCCCCTCCCCATTTCTGAAGAAGGGTCCCGACCCGAAACGTCAACTTTCCTGCTTCTCTGATGCCTCTGGCCCGCTGTGCTCCTCCAGCTCCACACTGTGTTAAAACTATAAACAATCTGGTTTGGCCTGACACAAAAGCTATGTAAGTGGATGTAATCAGTGGCAATCTCCCCGAGTCTGTACAAAAAGCCAATGACATTGGCTTCTTCCTTTCTTAACTGGAGGATATTGTAGCTCATCACACACTGATTAGAGGAGCATTCTGACAATGTAGAGTCAGGAGATGAAACAAAGGGACTATGGAGTGGATACACTGGGTGACATTAGTGTGTGTTTAAAAGCAGATGTCCTGCCAGAATTATATGGCCCCCTCCCTTACCACTCCTTACCCATGATGGGTTTGCTGGAGGGGAGACCCCTAAAGTTTTGCAGCTGACTTTCTCATTGGCTACCCTCCCACCTTTGACCCTGCCACATCATGGGATAGCAGACAAGGCTTAGGGCATCCTGTTTACTCTCACCCCATACAGGCCACTTAAGAGCCATTTCCCACCTTGACCACGAATGTTCAGACCAGTGGGACAATGTCAGAGTTAGAGCTTACATCCGGGAGGATGACCTGCTTCAGCCAAGTAGGAACAAGACAGGCTGGCTTCTTCACAAGCCCATTTTTAGGCTCAGGGGTTCTCCACTTCCCTCTGCCCTGGGTACCCACTCAGTATCTATCTTTTTCACTCTATCCCCCACACCCCTTCCCTATCTACCCTTCCTGTCCTGGCCTTGTTAGGAATCAGATATACCTATAATTGCATTCAGTTCCGGGCTCAACTTCACTAGGACTGCATGCAGTACCAGCAGTGGCCACAACTCTGCGGTGGCACTGCTGGCACCAGAAAGCTGCCACCAATCAGTGACCCAACGGCTCTCAAAGGGAGGATTTCCTCCTTAAGTAGGGAAGGAAAGCCCATATCCAGCCTTTGAATGTTCCTCAGAGCGAGGGTGAGTTCCCTGCCAACTTGCTCAATGTTAGAAAACCTTACCATCCTTTAAATGCTGCCACATATTTGTGGATGGCATTGCCAAGGGGCAACAGAAGAACACAGAAAATGAAAGCAGGACAATGCAGTTTGGCACTTTGATCCTGCTAATGACTGATCTTCTAACTAAATTTCCACATCTTAAACCCCGTAGGTACCCATGATTTTCTCAGTCTCAGTCTTGCAATGCACATCCACAGACCACTGTGGTTAAAAATTTCAAAGATCCACATTTTGAGTGAAGTCACTTCTCTGCTTCTCAGTCCTAAAGTTCCAACATCTTATAACCTTCTTATTCTATATTCTCCAGCAACAGGAAGGTGGTTCCTACATCTATTCTATCAAGAATTTTGCCTGTTTTAAGTGAAATCATCTCATTCTTCAAAATTGTATAAGCCTAGTCTATCTGATCTCTCCTCATAGGACAATTTCTCTTATTCCCAGAATCACTTTCATCCAAGTTATGTATAGCCCTCTTTGGGTACGAAAATCTAAGCTATGCACGGTACTCAACAAGGCCCTATATGTTTTTAGTAAGACTTCACTGTTTTATTCCAATCTGTTCATAATAATGACAAATATACCATTTACTTTTCTAATTACTTGCTCTACCTTTATGTTGACTTGCAGTGATTTGTGTACAAGGACATCTTACACTATTTAAACAATACTCTGAAGGCTTAATGATTTGTAAGAGGAGCAGACCAAAGACAGATCTTTAAGGTAGTCCAAGTATAATGTATGGGACCCATAAGAGAAGAAATGGTTGTATTTGCTCTCACGTCAATTATATAGGTAAGAGCAGAGCTAAGCAAGGCAAATCCAATAGTGCTGGGCAAGACTGAAGACACCAGAGAGAGCTGATATAGTAGACTGTGTGCAATGAGGTCCAGGATGACAAATATATTACCCCCATAGGAGAATGTCCTTTGTGATTTTGGTTTGAGACCTCTCAGTATTACGGCAGAATGCTGATTGGCTGATTGCAGGGATAGGGATTGGGTGAAAGAAAGGGCATAGAGATGAGAGGTAATATGTTTGAGAACTTTGGAAAGAATTTGAATGTTGGTGATGAGGTGCTGGCTTGTAAGGACGGAAAGGGTCGAGGATGAGTATGTTTTTTTTTCTGTAGTAAACAGGTGATGATCACATTTTTAAAAGCGAGAGAAGTAGTACCCAAGAAGAGGGAACCTTTTTGGGTCAGACCTGTCACAGATAGTGGTGGCAGAAGTGGCTGGCAGAATTGTTTGCCTATTGTTGTGATTCAACACAGGACATATCAGAGCTGTAATATCATCAAAACATTGTTGTATCCTAGTGATACGCAAGTCATCTTCAGGACAGGATCAATTGAACAGCATCAGTTGAAAGCTTATTTCACCAAATGGAAAACAGCAGTGATGAGCAAAATAAAACATTTATAAGCTCTTAGTTCCCATTGTTAAGCTGCAAGCATTAAAATAACACCACAATGCCACTAAATTCCACATTATCAGGATTGAAAACACAAAATTGTTCTAAACATAATTCAGAAAATAATCAGGATCTTCGATATTATGAGCCAGTAAAATCTCTGAAGAAACAACAGAAATCACCATGAACAGGCATTTCTTTGGGGAATTTTAATGAATTCCTGAAAAGGTTACATGAACCGCACAGAATTTTACAGACAATGCCTTTTACCTTGATCTTCCAATTTTTTTGACCACTAACCTCCACTTGTTCTGAAAGCAAAAATCATTTTTAGAATGGCCATGTTGGAAGGATTTTGATGCATTTAGAAAAGTTATAGCCATTTTTAAAATGTAAACAGTTCCATTCTGCTACAAATGCAAATATGGATCAGGAACAGAGGACCAAGAATAGGCCATTGAACAAGAGCCCATCAAACCCGCCCTGCCATTTGATTAGATCAGGCTGATTGTCTAACTCAATATTATTTTCCCACATCATCTCCAGATCCCTTAATGTTTTAATGTCATTAGTATCCAGAAACCTCTAGAATTTTTGTTTCAAACCTTCTCAATGATTGAACTTCCACTGTCCTTTGGGGTAGAGAATTCCAAAGATTCACCATTCTCTGAGCAAAGAAATTCCTTCTGATCTCAGTATTAAGTGGCCTATCCCTTATCCTGAGATTATGTCCTCTGGTCCTAAACTCACTAGCCAAAGAAAACATCCTGTCTACATCCACCCTGTCACCCCTTTTAAATTCACAAGTTTCAATGAGATCACCTCTCATTGAAACCCTAGCAAATAAAAACATAGTTTCCTCAATCTCTCCTCATAAGACGGTCCCACCATCCTGGGGATTAAAATGGTGAATCTCTATCGAACTCTGTCTATGATAAGTATATCCTTTCTCAGATAAAGAGACCACAATTGTACACAACACTGTAGATTTAGTCTTGCCAAGGTTCTATACAACTGCAGCAAGACATCTTTGCGTCTGTATTCAAATCCCCTGTCTCATTGCTTGCTGCACCTATAAGTTAGTTTTTACTGATTCATGGGCTAGAACACCCACATCCTTTTGGACACTTGCATTTCCCAACTTCTCACCATTTAATAAATATTTTGCCTTCCTGTTTTCTTCTACAAAATGAATAACTTTACACTTATTCACATTATATTCCATCTGTCATGTTCAAGTAGACACTTAGTCTGTCCAAATCCTCTTGAAATCACCTCACACACTTCTCAGAACTCATATTTTGACCCAGTTTGATGTCATCAACAAAGTTGGAAATATTACCACTGGTTCTCATATCCAAATCATTTCTATTGATTATGAATAGCTGTGCACCTGAAACTGACTCTTGCAGTACCCGACTCGTAACAGCCTCTCATCCTGAGAATGATCTGTTTATTCCTACACTCTTATCCTTTTTCTTAATTCACTCACAGGATGTGGGCATCTCTGGCTGGGCCAGCATTTATTGCCATCCGTAATTTCCCAGAAGGCAATTAAGAATCAACTGCATTGTTATGGGTCTGGAGTCACACGTAGGCCAGATCAGGTAAGGATGGCATATCTCCTTCCCAAAAGGACATTCGTGAACCAGATCGGTTTTTCCTGACAATCAACAATGGTTTCATGGTCATCCACAGACCCTTAATTCCAGACACTTAATTGAATTCAGATTCCATCATCAGCTATGGCAGGATTTGAACCTTGATCCCCAGAACATTAGCTGAATATCTGGATTAATAGTCTAGTAATAATACCATTAGGCCATTGCCTCTACCTTCTAATAACCAATTCTCAAATCATACTAGTATAATTACCCAACCCACGCATCGTAATTTTCTCAAACTTTCAATGTGGAATCTCATCAAAAGCCTCCTGAAAATCCAAATATGCCACACTCACTGATTCCCCATTGTCTATGTTACAAGTTACATCCTGAAAAGACCCCAATAATTTTGTCAAACATAACTTCCTTTTCATAAATCCAAGTTGACTCGACCAATGTTGCTGTCATTTTCTCAATGTTCAGCTATCACATCTTTATAATAGATGATAATGCTTTCCCTGCTACTGACAACAAGCTCACATGTCAATAATTGTCCAGCCTTCCTCTTTCTCCCTTCTTAATTAGTGGGTTACATTTGCTAACTGCAGCATTATAAGTTTAATATATATCAAACTGTATTTGTGACCAAAGCCACTCTAATTGACCAAAGTATTAACTCATTTATAGCCTTTATTTCTCAAGGTTAAGTGGAAACTATTCTCAGAATATCAACTATTTTGCAAAATTCTCCATTATTGGCTCTATACGTGAGAAGTCATAATCAGGTGTCTGTTTCTCAAGATCTGTCATATAAATCTTTTCATGCCTGAAGCCTTTAGTCTTTAGGGAAATTGTTGTTATGGCTGTGTAATCTAGTATTATTAAGAACAGGAACATCAAAGGTTATGAATTCAGACACAATTTATTTCTTTGACTTGAAAGACAAGGCCTTCTGGTGCAACAAATCATTCATTCACAGTACGGTCGAGCCTGCAATGGGGAAGCAACATGTCGGCTTGTTAGAAACTATTTTCATATAATCAATCTTCCTGCCAGCCAGCTTTAGCAAATCCAACTTCACAGTTGCCAATTCTTGGTTACCAGGGACAGATAAACAGTGACTTTGTTCCCACAAAATAAAGTTGCAATTACTGTTTTAACTTTCTGATCCATTGTCCAGGGAAATTATAGGTATGCCACCAATTATATCCTGAATTATACTGTGAATTATATTGTCGGCATATATAAGTGATGCACCCTAAACATTCCACCGTTTCCAGCATTCATTGTTTTACAGGATATCGCATAGGACGTTTAGGGTGCACTAGTCTATGAAAGAGATGTGGCTAGATTCTTAGGACTTCTCAAAGTAATTCTTTAATAACATTATACTTTGTATATTCAAATTAAGCACAAGGTGTAAACTATTGCCTCTGTCTTCAGAGTTTCTCCATTATCATGTGATCATGAGGTCAGAGTTAACCTTTTACGCTACATGCAGAATAATGGGTTAATTTTAGCTGGTTAATATGCTAATCAGACACTGTATATATCATCATAGGAAGCGATGCAACATCACATTATCGGATCTCTTGTGTAGCCTTCTGGAAGACGTAGCCACAGCAATAATGTGTACATAGATTTTTGTATTATACAGTGGACTCAGTGTATATCTGGATTGGTCGAATACTAAGAATATTGCTCTTTGTTGTGGAAATGGTAGTCATGTCTTCAAATGTCCAGGCTGTAAGATCTGGAACTGCTTCCCTCCCTAAACCCATCCGACTATATTTCTTTAATGACCTTCATAAAATCTCTCCTTCACCACGTTTTCACAACCTTTGGAATTTTTCCTGGTGTTGACACGTGTTCTAAAGAGTTCTGAGGAAGAGCCATACCAGACTCAAAACTTTAACTGTTTCTTTCTCCACAGATGTTGCCAGACCTGCTGCGTTTATGCAGTTCTCTCTGTGCTTGTTTTTGAATACATATTCCATTTGACTGAGGTTGTAAGCTGTAATGTTGCAGTTACCTCTTAGACTTTGTTGGCGTGCTTACTATGGATGGAATTATGGAAACTTCTTCAGCACTGATCGTTGGTTAGCTCTTCTCCATTTACTCCTGTGGAGCATTGTTTCGTACTTAAAGACTTATCAGTTATTATTTCATGGATCAGTAGATAACTTACAAAGAATAACAGACAGTCAAACTCCTTCTAGTTTTGCGCACCAGAAGCGTTAACAGCATAAAATGCCCCAGTATTTTTGATGATGATCCAAAGATCCTGACAACTTTTTCAAGATTTTGGATGATCAACTTAAAGTTTGAGTCAATTTGAGGATTAGCAGGCAAGAGCACCATTTCCTCTAAGCTGCATGGGTTTCTCTGGGTGGTAGAATTTAATACACATTTTGGCTGAGACTAACTATGTCCCACATCATTGAGACATCTCACGAAAAGTTGGAAACTGTCTTGGTGGGCCAAACAAGCTACACCTTATATACAAGATTTGAATATTCCATTTAACCTATTACTGGCTGCAATAGTTTGTCCAGAGTCAAGCATCTGCAGATGCTGCTGGCCTGCTACAATTTTTTTCAAACTTATGGCCTTCATCCAGCAGAGCATTAATGGTATATTTCATAAGTTTGTCAAGAACCCTTTTTGGAAGGGTTTGAGGCAATGACTAGTTCCATCAGCTTTTCTGCTAAGTTAGCTACAATGAACTTACATCCAATATCTATGCATGGCTCCTGGTTATGAATGGGTCAATTGTTTCACCTGGCTGTTACTGGTAAGACATTACTCTTAACCAAAGTTCTCTCTAATAATTAAGTCTGCTGTGCAGACCTCTGAGGTTCATACAGTGCAACAGCTTCCAGAAGCCAATGCTTCAGTGTGCCGATTGGCATGCACAGAGACTCACAGTTGCCAAACGGCTATGCAGCTTAGAGGAAATTGTGCTCTTGCCTGTAAATCCTCAAATTGACTCAAACTTTAAGTTGATCATCCAAAATCTTAAAAAAGTTGTCAGGATCTTTTTGGTCATCATCAAAAATACTGCTCTTAACCCTTCTGGTGCCCAAAACTAGAAGGAGTTTGGCCGCCTGTTATTCTTTGTAAGTTACCTGCTGATCCATAAAATAATAACTGATTTATCTTTAAATTACTGAAATTCTGTGAGAATGTCAAAGGTGTGCCAACCCATGTTTAGATATTTACTTTCCATCTTTCTCTTGCGGCTTTTTGTTCTTCAAAATACAAATGTAAGAATCTTTATGGCAATGAAGTACTTTTCTCCATTTTTGTTGGCTTCTCTGCTTTTTCTTTAAGTTGTATGTTGTTGCCCCCTTAAGAATTGCAGGCTTATGGTGACATGTGTTTTGCCCGTAGCTGGAGTGATGATGAGACACAGACTTCTTTTCACTTTTGTGCCAATTTGGAAAAACGAAACAGTGGGATTGACCAATGTCTGGACACATGCTTTTAAGTTGTATTTTCTTGTGCAAGCATTTTGGAGCTGACCTTTCAGGCCATTTAAATGCTGATGGTTTTAATCAGTTCAAAAAACTCTCAATTTTTATTTTAGAAGAGAGATAAAGAGAGGTACTCACTCTGCGGCCTTTAGGTTCGGTGTATTTGTTAATAGCAGTTCTAAACTAAGACAGATTGATAAATGACTGTTAGGAAAAATTCATCTCACAACTTCTCACATGATGCTGTCACTTTTCAACTTTTAGCATCCACTTACTGCCACTAAAGAACTGCCACGAAGAGCTTTTAGTGTGTGTTTAGTGCCACAGCTTTTAGTGTACACACGCCATTACCATCTTTCAGTACCCATAGACTACCAACACGATGTTTTGTGGTTTACTATATGGTAAGCTGCATAACGTATACCACATAGATTCTTCTCGAGTCTGATATCTTAAGTTTACTTACAACATTCAGTACTTACAACTCAGTGATATTACAGTCATGCACACACACACACACAAAAAATCTGGGTTCTATGCCTATTGATATACATTATACACATAATTGACTGACAACATTGACACCATTACACAGAGAGAGTGAGAGACAGAAAGCAACATATACCTTTAAACAGAAATGGTACATGTTGTAATTTCATGCAACTGTCTTAAACGTACACTGCCATCTCGAATCTGTACCTCAGGAAAACATTTACTCACAAGTTGCTCCTGTTGTTTTTTTTATTTAGTAGAGAGGTCATCATTTACAGATTTACATTTGATTTATACTTTGTTCTTCATTGAATTTTAAATATCTGTGACTAAATGGATTAGAATTTACTGCCAAATAATGGTGTTTTAACAGTCCTCGCTGTTATGAATCTGTAAACTGTTTCGCAAATTGAGATACCCCATGAAGTATGAATTGCCACATACTGCTGGACAATTTCTCTAACTAGGCCCTCAAAATGGCAAGTCACCTTCAACCTTCCAATGAGTTTCATGAAATTGGCCTCAACTGGCTACAACTATTTCCCAGCAGGCAGCGGATCCAATCCCAAGCCACCCTCATTAAAATGAGAGAGGCTGGAAACTGTGACAGGGAACTGATAGAGACCAGTTGTTCTGAGATGCACACACCCTCTCCCCTCCAATCCGAGCCCTGGGCCCTTTTATAAAGCACAGCCAGAGACTGCTTCCAATTGCTGAAGTGCAATAAAAAAAATTGGAGACCACCATATAAGACAATCGCAAAGAAGTCAACTGGGGAATTAGAGCAGACTTATGCATTCAGAATGTGTTAAGAATAAAATGTCATCTTAATGTCAAGATTTATGGAAGAAGCAGTTGTAAAGGACGGGTGGTAATCAGAGTGATCTTTCAGATCCTAGATATTGAGATTAATGAGCAAAACAAAAAATATTACAAATGGATCTGAATCAAAATAACTTACCTTTACATAGTGCCTTCAGTCTTTAACAACCATTGGATTTCTTACAGGGTTTTACAATCTTGAAAGTATAATCATGATCGTTATATGGAGAAAAGTGACAGCCAGTCTGCATATTGCATACAACAATGAGACAGATGACCAAATAATCTATTTTTAAGTGCTTAAGGGTCAGTATTAGCTACGATAATAGGAAATCTTCCCTGCCCTGCTTCATAAGTTCTGTGGGATCTTTAACATCCATCCACAGAGGAAAACATGGCGTTACCTTAGTGCCAATTAAAACAGAAGTCTTGTGCAGGAATTTCTGCAAAAAAAGGACCAGCACTTATTACATCAATATTTACTGCCATATATATTCACAAATATTCTGCACAGCTGTCACATAGGCAGGTATTTGATTGAGTTTCAACCCATAGCCTTCCGACTCAGAGGTCAGAGTGTCACTGAACCAAGACTGACAAAAACATCCTATTTAAGTCAACTCTGAGTTTTAAGAGTACTGTGGTTTATTATAAGATCTGAGCTGTTTGCAATGGGAAGGCAGTGGAATCATCATAATGTCTCTGGACTTAGCCAGAACCTCAGGTTAATGTTCTGGGGACATGGGCTTGAATGCCACTAAAGCAGATGGTGAAATTTGAACTCAATGAAAAGCTGATCTAATGGCAACCATGTAACCATCAATTGTTGTAAAAACACGTATGATTTGCTAATATCCAATGGGAAAGAAATCTGCCATCCTTACCTGGTCTGGCCTACATGTGACTCCAGACCCATAGCAATGTGGTTGACTCCGAACTGCAGTCTGGTCAGTTAGGTTTGGGCAATAAATGCTGGTCTAGTCAGCAACACCATATACCATAACTGAATTTTTAAGAAATTACCCACCTTACTTCTCTTCTGCGGAGAGATTAATAAAGTTAATCCTTTGAGGTAGAGAGGAAAGAGTACTTTGTTTTGGTTTTTGACTACAGCAGGTGGATAGATGTTGTGTCAGTGCCCAGTACCACAAGTTCTTACATTATTGACGTTTTGAGATATTTGTAATATATGAGTTTCCGGATGTTGGTGGTAGATAATAGTCCACCGTTTACATCAGAAGAGTTTGAATTATTTATAGGTAAACATGGAGTCAAATATAAAGTAATGCCAATAAATCACTCAACATTAAATGGTACTACAGAAAGAAGTACCCAGATTGTGAAGCAGTCTTGGCAGAAACATTTCCTGGGTGACAAACTAAGCAGTAATTTCGAGAATTAAAGCAAAATACTGTGAATCTGGAGAGCTCAAATAAAAGCAGAAAGTGCTGGAGAAACTCAGTACATCTGGCAATGTCTGTGGAGAGAGAAACAGACTTAACAGTTTGAGCTCAATGACTCTTCTTTGGAACACAACAGTGCACAATAGAATGTAGAAATATCTCTGCTCCTTTTCAGCACAGACTAGACAATTTTCTTGCTCAGTTAACCCCACAATCTACAACAGCTTGATCATTAACTCCCAGGACAAGGTTTGATTACTTAAGTCTGACATCAGTAGCAAGCAAAGAGAAAAAGAAGACATCGTGAAGTTGAAGCATGAAACTTGGAGAATCCAGTGCTGGTCAGATGGTCATCGTGAAAATCTACCAAGGTGATAACAGGGAGTATGTGATTGGAGTTGTTGTATTCCATTGTTGGTCCATTCATATACCTACTGACGATTGGAAAGAGTTTCTCAAAGTCATGTAGATCATTTGCTTGGAAAGGATCTCTGACAAAAGGAGGGCAGAAGAAACTGCTTACTTCCAAATGTCTCCTACAACCTAAAGTGAAAATGAGAAAGGTAATAAATCAGAAGGAAACTGAAAGTTTGCCAATTTTACAAAGACCACAGGGCAGAACAGTTGCTCAATGGTTAGCACTGCTGCCTCACAGTACCAGTTACCCAGGTTCAGTTCCAACCTTGGCTGACTGTCTGTGTTGAATTTGCACATTCCCTCCGTGTCTATGTAAGCGCCCTCTGGGTCCTCTGGCTTCCCCCCACAGTCACAAAGATGTGCAGATTAGGTGGATTGTCCATGGGAAATGCAGAGTTACAGGGATGGGGTGGGTCTGGGTGGGATGCTCTTTGGAGGGTCAGTGTGGACTTGATGGGCTGAATGGCCTAATTCCACACTGTAGGGATCCTGTGATCTATGACCTGTGGATCAAAGTGTCAGGGTCATTGATTAAAACAAGTTAATCAATATCACAGTTCCAACCATTAAGTTCACGTTTGACAGAGTCAGAGATATTGAAGAAAGCAGAGTCAATTTAATGGGACTGAAACAGATACCGAGTCAGAAACAGAAAGAAGTCATTGTCGCACTGGTTTCAATACACATGGACAAAGAAGGTCATGAATTCAACTGGGACAACACATCCATAATAGCATGAGCCAAATAGACATATGCCAGGGAACTCCTGGAAACCTGGCATTCCAACTAGAACTTCATCAACAAACACATTGAACTGGACCTGATATACAAACCACTAAAAAACAGAACTGGAAGTACTGCCAACTACTCCAGCAAATGGAGGCATATAAATAAGAAGCAGGACAGAATACCGGAGGCGGACTGACAATGTTACCTAGCAGGGTGAGGAAATGTCTGCAACCAAACTCACCAGCTCGGTGAGCAAATCTACAATCTCATATTTCAGTGATTCTTTGCTACGAATCCAAAGGAAAAAAAAATGTCGCCAATGCATGTGGTGTATAGCATTGGTCAGAGGTCATGCACAGCAAAGAAGTCTTGCTTGAACTTGTGCATGAAAATGTTGGCATATTGGGGTGACATGTGTCTGGATGAAGAACTAGTTGTCGATGATGAAGACATTGTGGTCGAGGATGAAGCAGAGGAGTTGTAGGATGACGTCTGGGAATTGGCAGTTGTTGGTATTGAGTACTGAGGCTGTTGCAGTGAAGTCGTCGGCATGGGGGATACTGGTGTAGACTGCTGATATGTCCATTGTGACGAGGAATGTTCCTGGTTCAACTGGTCCTTGGGAGGTGAATTTCTGTAAGAAGTCTGTAATGTTGTGAAAGAAGCTGGAGTTTCTTTGTACAATGGTTCTCAATATGCCCTTGACATAGCCGTAGAGATTCTCACGCAGGGTCCCACACACTCTCTCTCAAGCACGCGCACGCACACACACACACACAGACACACACCCACAGTCCCTCTCTCTGTCTCTCTCTCACACACGCACACACATATATAAATCTATAGGGTGAATCATTCATCCAAGATGGTTGTTTATTTGCAAATACATTCTATTCTGTTCAAAAAACACACAAATTGTAGTCACAGTCAGTGTGGCATCTCATAAATTCCAGCTTTTGGAATAGAACCAGCCCGATTCCAGGTTAAAACTCTGAGACAAATTCTGAACAAATCCTCACACCTACAATTCGGTGTCTGACCTGAGATGTCACCTTTTGTATATTCCTATGGCTCTTCCTGACTCTCATGACAGCACAATACTGACACTGACTTTATAAACACTTTACATACCATCTGATACTCTTGGTCACCGGCAGAGACTTACACCAGTTGTATGATCTTTTGATATCTCTGCCTGTAAACTCTGTGTCTGTGTGCCCTGCTCTCTCACTGCACCTGATGAAGGGTTTTTGCTCAGAAAGCCTGGGTGATTCCAAATAAACCTGTTGGACTATAGCCTGGTGTCATGTGACTTCTGACTTTGTCCACCACCAGCCCTTCCACATCATTGCTTTACAAGACCAGGGGCCTAGCCACTGAGCTATGGAGCCTGAACACTTTATGGAGGAGTTTTCTGTGCATAAATTACTGGCACCTGCTGTTAAAACATTAATGAATAATCAGTCTGTGTGTCTTTGCACAGAGCTCTTTGAAATTATATATCAGTGTAGACGATGATGGAAAACTTGGCAAATTAATTAATTAGTTTATAGTACATTAATCATTCGCTTGTAATGTGATGCAACATATTTTTAACTTGTTTGTTGAACTCTGGATCTTTTATCTTTTACCAGGTTTATGGCTGCATTCTCACAGTCAGGAGATGACTAATACCAATGACAAACAAGTGTGTTGCTCTCAGCTGGAAGACAATGCACCTGATATAGATCAATAAGAGATGACTGAGAAGCTGGAATCCAGTGATTTATATGTGACACATCAGCTTGAAAAGATAGCCTACAGATAAAACTATCCCATTAACTTCATCCAGCCGAATTTTGAATATATTACTTTCAATCATAAACATTATACTGTGAATTAGTTGTCAACTTGTTGTTAGATTGCTTCTAGGTGCAGGCTGTCAGCATATTGCCAGGTGTCATTAATGCAATTACAATCTGCATACACAAGGTACAGAATACAAAATCACAGTGCATATCATGAATAAGATGCATGTCATAAATAAACTGAGCATGAGAGAAATAGAAAAATTCAATTGGAATGGTGGGGCATGGGGCAAGCACATTCGAAAGGGAGTTTTGATAAGGCTTCTAAAAGGAGGAAAGAGGTACCAGTTAACACATCATAGAAACATAGAAGATAGGAGCAGGAGGAGGCCATTCAGCCCTTCAAGCCTGCTCCGCAATTCTTCACGATCTTGGCTGATCGTCCAACTCAATAGCCTAATCCTGCTTTCTCAAATAACCTTTGATCCCATTCACCCCAAGTGCTATATCCAGTCACCTCTTGAATACATTCAATGTTTTGGCATCAACTACTTCCTGTGGTAATGAATTCCACAGGCTCACCACTCTTTGGGTGAAGAAATGCCCTCATCTCCGTCTTAAATCGTCAACTCCAAATCCTCACTCTGTGACCCCTGGTTCTGGACACACCCATCATCGGGAACATCCTCCCTGCATCTACCCTGTCCAGTCCTGTTAGAATTTTATAAGTCTCTATGAGAAGCCCCCTCATTCGTCTGAACTCTAGCAAAAACAATCCCAACCTAGTCAATCTCTCCTCATACGTCAGTCCTGCCATCCCTGGAATCAGCCCGATAAACCTTCGCTGCACTCCCTTGAGAGCAACAGCATCCTTCCTCAGAAAAGGAGACCAAATTGCACACAATATTCTAGCTGTGGCCTCACCAACGCCCTATATAACTGCAACAACACATCCCTGCTCCTGTACTCAAAACCTCTTGCATTGAAGGCCAACATACTATTTGCCTTCCTTACCGCCTGCTGTACCTGCATGCTTACCTTCAGCAACTGGTGCAGGAGGATGCCTAGGTCACGCTGCACACTCCTCTCTCCCCATTTACAGCCACACACTCCCCTCTCCCAATTTACAGCCATTCAAGTAGTAATCTGCCTTCTTGTTTTTGCAGAAAACATAGAAACATCACACTTGTCACATGTCCTAAATGGTTAGCTCTGCTTACAGCAAATTGGTTTGAATTAAATGTTCGTGAAACTGCAATAAATTACAATTGAACAGGAACTCAATTAGTTTCGATTTCATATTCATACAATACAAATGAACCATGACATCTTGGGCCAAAGGCACCGTTCCCGAGCTGTACATTTCTAAGTAGGGACATAATTGTTGAATACTGGAATAAAAATTGGATATGTGCCAACTTAGAAAGACCAATTAAAAACTTCAAAAAGTGTTGGTGCAACCCAAAGCTGACAACTCAAAAAAATCCAACTGGAAATCAACTCTGAATGAAAGTTACTGATATAAAAAACATGAAATAAAAACAGAAAATGATTGAAGTACTCAGTAAGTCTGGCAACGGATATGAAGAGAGAAGCAGAGTTAACCTTTCAGATCAATGACCTTCCATCAGATTTTACTTTCAATTGCTTTGGTACCTGCTCGATACTTCATTCCTAGCCATCAACTTTACCTGTTTCCCTGCCATTGTCTGAAGTACTGACCCAGACTGTTTACAACCTTACTGCTGTATTTAATCTCGAACTGATCTTACAACAATCATTCAACACCATCACTAAGACTGGCTATATCATTCTTGTAATATTCCCTGACTCCTCTCTAATATATTTCAATATCAAATTTTGTTTGACAACACTCCTGCATTTAGAGGTATCAATGCAAGTTATTATTGTTATTGGTGGTGGTGGTTCACTATTGTCACTCACCCCAATCTTTTACAAAATGTGACTCCATGATTGTGTCTTGGAGATATACAAAGATGTCACTCACTACCCTGTATGTCTGGGCAGGAGCTTTCACTCAATTGCTTCAAAATGCCTGCAGCTATGTCCTTCAAAGTTCAATTTCAATTTCTGCAACCATAGTCTCAGGCTTCACTGACAGCACGATACACATGGTGAACAGTCAATAGACACACACGATAGTCCTCCAAACAATTGAATACAACATCTTTCCCCATTGTAACTAAATGACCTTACTTTAAGCCACTGTCAAGAACATATATACATATAACAAGTTATTTCTTAGAATCCAGAATCTCCATTTTCTTTAAATAGCGAAATAGTCTTTGTGATAAGACCGTCACAGATGATGACACTGTGATAAATGAATTTCACCTGTGGTTGTGCATGAACACCTCAACAAGGCAGATGATCAACATCACTACCATCTTTGGAAAAGAAATATACCCTCATAATCTGTCCTCAAAATACACTGGTCTGCTCACTACCAAGTGTGTCATGTTCAACTTTGTGTTGTCATCCAACAAATCAATTTCGTTACTGTTTGATATTTTTTGGTTGTGATATAGATGATGACTACTTCATAGATTGTAGAATCCCTGCAGTGTGGAAACAGGCTCTTCGGCCCATCAAGTCCACACTGACCCTCAGAGCATCCCACCTGGACTCATCCCCCTGTAATCCATCTAATCTACACATCCCTGGGTATCATGGGCAATTTAGCATGGCCAATTCACCTAACCTGCAGATCTTTGGACGGTAGGAGGAAACCAGAGCACCCAGAGGAAATCTACACAGACACAGGGAGAACGTGCAAACTCCACACAGACAGTCACTGAGGGTGGAATTGAACCCAGGTTGCTGGTGCTGTGAGGCAGCAGTGCTAACCATTGAGCCACCATGCCACCCACATGCTACTTGTGATTGTAACTTGGACATCTGCGGCAGACCCCATCTCTCATGTCAAATTGTGGTTTCGTTGTGAGAGTTTGCTTGTTGAAGTTTGGTTTACCTATTTCTTTGTGATTTCTTCTGCTTTTGTTCTGATATTCCCCAAGAATAGTGATGGTTTGAGAATGGCATGCCATATGATCAGGTCAGATAGTATGCGATGGATTAATATGTACAAAATAGGGTGTGATTGGAATATTTGAATATTTTCCTCTCTAACCTGGATTATGTTTGAGATTATGCTGTCACTATTCATTTGTGGGTTGTATCTCATTGTCATATGAATGCTAACAAATCAGTGAACTGACTAGAAAAGAACTGTGATCCATTGCCCATATGGATAGATTCCAGCAAACTGTGTTTTGTAAACAGCTTGTTGGAATGTCAATCATTAAAGTGTGGGTTATGGAATTTGTTGTAGAATTTTCTAGCCATTTGCTATGTAGATCATGAATGATAAAAAATAAATTCTAGGAGCTGTTTGGTTGTCTCTAAAACTATCTACTGTGCCACAGTTTTGTTTGTCCTGTGGAGGTGCAGGGCACAGTTTGACAGATTTCTTACTGAATTAAAAGCTACATCATTTCTAATGAACTCTTCGATGTGGCAGTCTACTGCTGCCCGCCAAATGGCTTTGTTAGATCATTGTTTTATCTACACAGTGTCCTTAATGGGAAGGATGCAATACACATTACTGCAACACTTTGGAAATAACTACTTGAATTCCATTGCAAGACAATTGCGTTGAGAAGACTCAAGCTTACTTCATATTCCATAGTACAGGAAAAGTTTTACCCCAATTTTGCCATCACACTCAGTTTCTAAGTGCTGTCTTATATTCTGCAGCAGGTTTCCTGTTGCTGATTCTGCCTTCAAGTGGAGTCATGTAGTCTTTGAAGTTGCAAGCACCTCACTTTCACTAAAACTATATTAGAAGCACGGCTGAGAATGTCAGCACTTGTCTTTGTGAACCTGTAAAGTACTTGACCTCAAAGTTAAAACCATAAGACATAGGAGCAGAAATTAGGCTATTTGGCCCATCGAGTCTGCTCCCCCATTCAATCATGGCTGATAAGTTCCTCAACCCCATTCTCCTGCTTTCTCCCCGTAACGCTTGATCCCCTTGGTAATCAAGAACCTATCTATCTCAGTCTTAAATGTACTCAATGACCTGGCCTCCACAGCCTTCTGTGGCAGTGAATTCTGTAGATTCACCACTCTCTGGCTGAAGATGTTTCTCCTTATCTCCATTCTAAAAGGTCTTCCCTTTACTCTAAAGCTGTGCCCTCGGGTCCTAGTCTGTCCTGCTAATAGAAACATCTTCCCAATGTTCACTCTATCCAGGCCTTTCAGTATTCTGTAAGTTTCAATTAGATCCCCCCTCATCCTTCTAAACTCCAATGATTATAGTCCCAGAGTCCTCAAATGTTTCTCATATGTTAAGATTTTCATTCCTGGGACCATTCTCATGAACGTCCTCTGAACCTGCTCCGGGGCCAGTACATCCTTCCTGAGATATGGGGCCCAAAACTGCACACAATACTTCAAATGTGGCCTGACCAGGGCCTTATAAAGCCTCAGTAGTACATCCCTGCTTTTATATTCAAGTCCTCTCAAAATAAATGCCAACATTGCATTTGCCTTCCTGAGTACTGACTCATCCTGCAAGTTTACCTTGAGAGAATCCTGGACTAGAACACCCAAGTCTCTTTGCACTTCAGATTTCTGAATTATCTCCCTAATTAGAAAATAGTCTATGCTTTTATTCTTCTTATCAAAGTGCATGACCTCACACTTGCCCATGTTGTCCTCCATCTGCCACTTCTTTGCCCACTCTCCTAACCTGTCCAAATCCTTCTGCAGCCTCCCCACCTCATCAATACTACCTGTCCCTCTACCTATCTTTGTATCATCTGCAAACTTGGCCAGAATGCCCAGAGTTCCTTCATATAGATCATTAATGTATAAAGTGAAAAGTAGTGGTCCCAACACTGACCCTTGTGAAACACCACTTGTCAGGGTGGCTGCCATCCTGAGAAAGACCTTCTTATCCCCACGTGCTGCTGTCTGCCAGGCAGCCAATCTTCTATCCACGCTAGCACCTTGCCTCTAACACCATAGGCCCTTATCTTACCCAGCAGCCTCCTGTGTGGCACATTGTCAAAGGCCTTCTTGAAGTCCAGGTAGATAATATCCATTGGCTTTCCTTGGTCTACCCTGCTCGTTACTTCCTCAAAGAATTCTAGCAGATTTGTTAGGCATGACCTCCCCTTGATGAAACCATGCTGACTTTGCCCTAATTTACCATACACTTCCAAATATTCAGAAATCTCATCCTTCACATTGGACTCCAAAATCTTACCCACGACCGAGGTTAGGCTAATCGGCCTGTAATTTTCTATCTTTTGCCTTACTCCCTTTTTAAACAGAGGTGTCAAGTTAACGATTTGCCAGTCCTCTACGACCCTCCCTGACTCTAGCTATTCCTGAAAGATCACCACTAATGCTTCCACTATCTCTTCAGCTATCTCCTTTAGAAATCTGGGGTGAAGTCCATCTGGTCCTGGTGATTTATCCACCTTCAGGCCAATCAGTTTTACTAGCACCTTTTCCTTGGTGGTGGCCACCATACTCAGTTCTGCCCCCTGACTCTCTCAAATTCTTAGGATATTACTCGTGTCTTCCACCGTGAAGACTGACATGAAGTAATTATTCAGTTCCTCAGCCATTTCTTTGTTCCCCACTATTATCTCTCCAGTGTCATATTCCAGTGGTCCAATGTCCACTTTTGCCCCTCTTTTGCCCTTTATATATCTAAAGAAACCCTTACAGTCTTCATTTATATCACTGGCTAGCTTACCCTCATATTTAATCTTTTCTCTCCTTATTTCTTTCTTTGTTGCCCTCTGTTGGTCTTTGTAAGCTTTCCAATCCTCTGGTTTCCCACTGCCCTTCGCCACATTATATGCTTTCTCTTTTGCTTTTATGCTATCCCTGACTTCCTTAGTCAGCCATGGTTGCCTCATCCTCCCTGTACCATGCTTCTTTTTCCTAGGGATGAATTTTTTGCTGTGTCTCCTGAATTACCCCCAGAAACTCCTGCCATTGCTGTTCCACTGTCTTTCCTGTTAGGTTCCTCTTCCAGTCAATTCTGCCCAGCTCCTCCGTCATACCTCTGTAGTTGCCTTTATTCAGCTGTAATACTGTTACCTCTGATTCTATCTTCTCCCTCTCAAATTGCAGAGTAACTTCTATCATATTATGATCACTGCCTCCTAAGGGTTCCTTCACCTTAAGCTCCCTTATCAAGTCTGTCTCATTGCACAACACTAAATCCAATATTGCCTGTTCCCTTGTGGGCTCCACCACGAGCTGCTCCAAAAAGCCATCTCACAGACATTCAACAAACTCCTTTTCTTGCAATCCACTACCAACATGATTTTCCCAGTCCACCTGTATATTGAAATCCCCCATGATCACTGTGACTTTGCCTTTCTTACACACCTTTTTAATCTCCTGGTGTATCTTGCGCCCCAGCTCCTGACTACTGTTTGGAGGCCTGTACACAACTCCAACTATGGTTTTTTTTACCTTTGTGGTTCCTCAATTCTACCCACAACGTCTACCCACCATCTGACCCTACTTCATTTCTTCCTATTGATTTAATTTCATTTTTTACTAATAAGGCAACCCCACCCCCTTGGCCGACCTGCCTATCTTTTCAAGAGAATGTATATCCTTGGATATTCAGTTCCCAATCCTGATCCCCTTGCAGCCACGTCTCCATTATGCCCACCATGTCATACCTGTGATATATCAGAATTCAAAGGTGTTAACAACTGTTAATATAACTCCATAAATCATGTCTATTAATCCATTAACCCACTAATTTGTGATTATAATACTAACTGCAGATTTCCATGTACTAGCCAGCCCCCATTCAAACTAATTCAGGGGTTCGCTACCGTATCAGATTACAACCACTTCAATTTGCAGTCACACCCCACTTGAAAGTGTACTCATGCATAACGTGCTATGTAAACAACCCCCTTTAAACAAGACCGACATTCCATTCAAATGCAGTCAGGCGTGACGGCTAACAAAACTGCACAGACACTACAGGATGGAACCTTTTTGCACTCTCACACCAAAAACAGTGTTATTTGATATTAAAATTCAACTGAATAGCTGCTATTACCAAATCGTTTATCTTCTACCTCCAAGTATCAGTCAAAAGGTGATAATTAGATAGCCCTGCAGACTTTTCCTGTATATTATGTAGCTACTTTCTTGTCCCAAGTTTTTATTCAACATTTATATAAAACTTTACCCCACTAATAGAACTAACAAACGCTATGCAGTGTATGTAAGCAACCTTTAACTTACTAATAAAACTAACGGCGCTATTTCCAGACCCGCGGAACCTTGAATGAATGAATAATAGCAAATTGAACCCACAGATGGACACAACCATGAAACTAACTAAACAAGGTTAACACCTTTTGAATTATGCAAGCACAAACCAGACAGACACTCTAATCTCATTAAAATAACCATTAATACTCAACAATAACCGTTAACATTTAGCACATGTTTAAACCATCTCAGATTTCCTGCAAAACAGTTTTTGTACAATGTCTACTGCTTAACACTCAACTGTTAGAATGTTAATGTATGCTTGAATTCTATATACAATGGCTGCTTTCGAGCTATGATTTTGGGGAATTCTATTTCACCTTACACCGTGCTGCTGTGAAGGTGCAACAAAGAAGCTATTTTCGCGACTCACTGATCCTGGTCTGGTTCTTTGAACGCGATCTCTCACCTGCCAATTTCGATCTGCGCCACAAGCTCATTTACTTTATTCCTTATACTGCGTGCATTCAGATATAACACCTTCAGTCCTATATTAACCCTCCCTATTCTCATTGTCATTCGTTTATCCAGTGTGCTTGAAGTTTGATTGCTAGCCCTTTCCAAATACTCTGTCCTATTTGTGTCTGTGCAGGAGACTTTAATAACCTCTCCTGAGTTCTCCTTCCCTGTCATTTCTTTCATATTTTTCCACGTAGTTGAATCCACCACTACAGATGTTAACCTGCTGCTTTGTTTCCCACTGGGGCAAGTTTCACCATTGCCTTCCCCCCCAATTTCTAGTTTAAAGTCCTGTTGACCAGCCTATTTACCCTTTTCGCTAGAACATTGGTCCCAGCTCGATTGAGGTGGAGACCTTTATCAGTTGTACTGATAAAGGTGATTTGAATACCTGTAGATGTGCAGAGGCTATGGACTTGGTGATCCATGTGAAGAGTGAACTTTCTGTCGTAACATTACGTAAAGTCATAGAGTCATACAGAACTGAAACAGACCCTTTGCTCCAACCAGTCATGATGTATAGCAAATGCTTCCTGTTCTCCAGTATATTTGCTATTTTTTCATTCTCACAAACTCATTTATTGGATGATGCCATCATGTATTGAAAATACTTCTGTGTATGTATGTTCACATACAAAGTATTTGGACTTGCACAGAAGCAGACACTGGCGATGGCACAGCCAATACATTTCCATTGCATATGCAAAAAGTTGGAGCATTTTAACCAGGCAGTTACAAACCTATTCATGGCATCTTATACCTCAATCGAGGCTTAAATTTAACAATCCACAGAATTCATTACATTAGGATAACCTACATTTTTTCCCAAGCGTAACAGCTCCTGAGCAAACTCAACTCTAAACTAGAGATTCCACATTCATTTGTGAGGAATTCATTACATCAGTGATTTGAAGCTTTCTTAGCTGGTTAGCACAGCATTTTTTTGTTGACAGATTTGAAGCTGCTCTGTCTCCTTTGCAGCCTCTCTTTTTCCCTCCCTTGCAACAGCCTCCCCCACATCTCTCTTGAAGCCTCCTTCTTCATATAAGCATCTTACAGCCTATTTCTCCCCTTTTGCACCCCTTGTAGCCTCCTTCATCACCCCCACATTCTTCTCACTGTCTCTATTTCCACCTCCCAGTTGCAGCCTCTTTACCCTCTCCACCTGTCTGTAGCCTTCTTTTCAACCTGCTCCCTCCCATAGATGATCATCAACTCAATACCCTGTTCCCATTTTTCCCCATAGTTCCAAGAACTCCATCTTCATGTTTTGTGACAGTCGTCCATGTATTAGCACCATCAGTTTCCTGTGGCAGAGAATGCCACAGGCTCATCACTCTCTGGATCAAGAAATTCCTCCTCACGTTTGTCCTAAAAGGCCTACAATTATCCTTAGACTGTGACACCCCAGTTATTAAGAACAATCTTCCTGAAGCGACTCTGTCTAGCTCTGTTAGAATTTTACGATTTTCATGAGGTTCCCCCCTCAATCTTCTAGACTGTAATGAATATAGTCCTAACCAATCCAGTCTCTTCCAGTACAACAGTCCGGCCATCCCAGGAATCGGCCTGGTAAACCTGCTTTACACTCCCTCAATTACTAGAACAGTGTTCCTCAGATACTGAGACCAAAACTGCCCCCTCATGTCTCTTGTTGCCTTCTTCTCCTCCAACACCTCTCAGAGGCTCCTTTTTCCAAACAACATTCGCAGCCTGTTTCGATCCTTCCCTACCTCCACATTGCTCTCGCAAGTTCCTTCCACTCTCATCCCCCAGGTTCCCAACTCCCGGACCCCAGCAAAAGCCTCTCCAATTGATCCCCTCAATGCCAGCACAAACTTCCTGAACTGCTCACTGCTCCTCCAATTACAAGTTATTTCTCCTGTTTATTGCTGATATGAGTTTGCTAGTAAACAGTCTATAATTCGAGGTGCAGCTCCTTGCCATTTCTGTCTGTTTAATTTACTGCAGCAATTTATCTCTGATTGGTTGCCCTCTTGAGTAAACTTTCATGGATGATCTGGGAACTTTCATGAGTGGATCTACTCACTGCCTCCACATATTTTGAGCACTAACGCCAACTCTTTCACATTAGATGGAGTCAGAAGCTCACAAATGGCTTTAAAATTCACGCGTATAAGCTTTACTGCAGTTACTCTCACTGTATATCCTATAAAGTCAACCTTGGATGCCATGAATATACAGCCATATTTGTTGAATATCAAATTGTGTTGGACAAGTCGAGTGACCACCATTGATAATCATAGACAATTACTTCATCAAGTAGCTTGAATGTCCCTTCAATCTCTGACAAGACTGAAGCAAGGATCTTCTGTAATGCATTCTCATAAAGTGGAGTTTGACATCCCCTCTGCGAATTGAAATCAAAACAGCCTAAGAGAAGCACTTTGCCCTATAATTTGTAAAAGGAGTGTAAAAAATGGAGCAACATGCCTTTCAGCAACTTCTAGGGATTAAACAGAATAAATCCCTGACACTCACTTTACAATCAACAGGTAACAATTTATTTATCTAATTCTAATAGTAAACAAATTAACAAACTGAATAGATCCTTTCTAACTACTAACTATTCCCAAATAAAACAAGATTCTAGTATGCTGTTCCAATAAATACAAATCCAACTTATATAAAAGTGAAAAAAAAATAGAATTTAGTCTCTGAAAATTACAGCCGGGTTTCGTGTCTTCCAGAATGTTCTGTGCCTTCTCCGTAGAATGTTCTATCAGGAACACTTTCTCTGTCAATTCTTCCGTCTGGAATGCTAACTCGTAGGTACCGCAGGCACCTTTGATTTAAATGGTGCTTTCTCTAAAACCTAGAGAAGACTGTGAGAGCCAGAAACTCTCACTTAAGAACTGAGAGCTGTTAACTCCAGAAGATGGCAGTTTGCTCTCCTATCTTTGTCCAACTGCTCTCTTCTTCAAGGTTTTGGAGTAGATTTGTAGCTCGGGTTGTGGGTGTTGAGGTTGGTTGGCTCGCCGAGCTCACTTGTTGCTCCGCAGATGTTTCGTTACCATGCTGGGTAACATCCTCAGTGCAGCCTCCGATGAAGCGTCGGTGTGTTTTCCCACCTGGTTTTTAAACTCGTTGAGCTGGATTGCCTCACTTCCGGTTTTCCTTCATAGTGGAGTGTATATGGGGTCGAGTTCTATGTGTTTATTAATGGCTTTATTTGTGGAGTGCCAGGCTTCTAGGAATTCCCGTTCCTGTCTCTGCTTAGCTTGTCCCAGGATTTTGGTGTAGAGCTGGATGAACACAACAGGCCAAGCAGCATCAGAAGAGCAGGAAAGCTGATGTTTCAGGCCTAGACCCTTCTTCAGAAATGGGGGAGGGGAAGGGGGTTCTGAAATAAATAGGGAGAGAGGGGGAGGCGGATAGAAGATGGATAGAGGAGAAGATAGGTGGAGAGGAGACAGACAGGTCATAGAGGCAGGGATGGAGCCAGTAAAGTGAGTGTAGGTGGGGAGTTAGGGAGGGGATAGGTCAGTCCAGGGAGGGCAGACAGGTCAAGGGGGCTTGATGAGGTTAGTAGGTAGGAAATGGGGGTGGGGCTTGAGGTGGGAGGAGGGGATAGGTGGGAGGAAAGAAAGGCTAAGGAGGCGGGAACAAGCTGGGCTGGTTTTGGGATGCGGTAGGGGGAGGGGATATTTTGAAACTTGTGAAGTCCACATTGATACCGTTGGGCTGTAGGGTTCCCAAGTGGAATATGAGGTGCTGTTCCTGCAACTTTCGGGTTGCATCATTGTGGCACTGCAGGAGGCCCAGGATGGACATGTCATCTGAGGAATGGGAGGGGGAGTTGAAATGGTTCGTGACTGGGAGGTGCAGTTGTTTAGTGCAAACTGAGTGCAGGTGTTCCGCAAACTTCTCCTCTATCCATCTTCTATCCGCCTCCCCCTCTCTCCCTATTTATTTCAGAACCCCCTTTCCCTCCCCCATTTCTGAAGAAGGGTCGAGGCCCGAAACGTCAGCTTTCCTGCTCCTCTGATGCTGCTTGGCCTGCTATGTTCATCCAGCTCTACACCTTGTTATCTCAGATTCTCCAGCATCTGCAGTTCCTACTGTCCCAGGATTTTGGTGTTGTCTCTGTCAAATTGGTGGTTTTCCTTATCTATGTGGATTGAGATGAGTGAGCATTGGTCGTGTCTTTTTGTAGCCAGTTGGTGTTCGTGTACCCTTGTTGTTAGTTTCCTTCCTGTTTGTCCGATGTAGTGTTTCTCACAGTCGCTGCAGGGAATCTTATAGATGACATTGGTCCTGTCCATGGCGGGGAGTGGGTCTTTAGTTCGGGTGAGCAGTTGTCGTAGGATTGAGGTGGGCTTGTGTGCCACTCTGATGCCCAGCAGTCGTAGGAGTCTTGTGGTTAGTTCCGATGTGCTCCTGATGTAGGGTAGTGTGATGAGTCTGTTGGGGCGTGTGGTATCTTCCTGATGTTGTTCATGTAGGCATCTTCTGATCCAGTTTTTTGGGCATCCATTATCCTTGAAAACCTGGAAGAGGTATTCTTCTTCCTCTTGGTGTAGTTCTGTGTTGCTGCAGTGTGTTGTTGCCCGTTTAAATAGTGTTCACACGCAGCTTCGTTTGTGTGTGTTAGAATGGTTACTGTTGAAGGTCAGTACCTGGTCCATGTGTGTGGCTTTTCTGTGTACTTTCGTTTGGAGTTCCCCATTTGTCTTGCACTCTACCATGACGTCCAGGAATGGAAGCTGTTTGTTCTTCTCTTCCTGTCTGGTGAATTTTATTCTGGTGAGGGTGTTGTTTATAAGTTTGTGTGTCTCCTCTAGTTTGGTCCGTCTAATGATAACAAAGGTGTCGTCCATGGAGTGTATCCATAGTTTTGGTTGGAGTAGCGGAAGGGCCATCCTTTCTAGTCTTTACATCACTGCCTCTGCTATGAGTCTGGAGATAGGTGATCCCATGAGTGTCCTGTTGATTTGTTCGCATGTTTGGCCGTTGAAAGTGAAGTGCGTGGTGAGGCATAGGTCCAGTAGTTTGAGCATGTTGTCTGTGGAGGTGGTTTCACTGAGGTCTTGCTCTTGTTCCAGTAGTGCTGTCATTGCTTCCCTTGCTAGTGGTATGTCTATTGATGTAAATAGGGCAGTGACATCAAACGATATCATGGTCTCCTCGTTGTCTATCCTTATGTCTTTGATGGAGTTGAGGAATTCTTGGGCTGAGTGGATTGAGTGGGGTGACTTGTTGACTAGGTGCCTGAGTCTCCTTTGCAGTTCCTTGGCTAATCTGTGTGATAGAATGCCTGGTAGGGAGACTATGGGTCTAAGGGGTACTTCCGGCTTGTGTACTTTCGGGAGGCCGTAGAATCGGGGTGTGTTGGTTCCTTCAGGTTTCATTCTTAAGAAGTCTGCTTTGTTGATCTGACCTGTCTGTTTAAGTCTTTTTAGCGTGTAGAGGATTTTGTTGCCTAGTTGCGATGTCGGGTCAGTTTATACTGGCTGGTATGTGTTTTCGTCGGCGAGCACTGCCTGTGCCTTGGAGATGTAGTCCCTTTTATTCAGTATCACTGTCATGCGCCCTTTGTCTGCGGGTAGTATTGTGATGTTCTTGTCCTTCTTCAGTCCTTCCAGGGCCTGTCTTTCCAATGTGTTGAGGGTGTTGAGTTCGCTCCTTCTGGTTATTGTGAATAAAGGGGACTACATCTCCAAGGCACAGGCACTGCTCACCAACAAAAACACATACCAGCCAGTACAAACTGACCCGACACCACGACTAGGCAACAAAATCCTCTACACGCTAAAAAGACTTAAACAGACAGGACAGATCAACAAAGCAGACTTCTTAAGAATGAAACCTGAAGGAACCAACACACCCCGATTCTACGGCCTCCGGAAAGTACACAAGCGGGAAGTACCCCTTAGACCCATCGTCTACCTACCAGGCATTCTATCACAAAGATTAGCCAAGGAACTGCAAAGGAGACTCAACAAGTCACCTCACTCAATCCACTCAGCCCAAGAATTCCTCAACTCCATCAAAGACATAAGGATAGACGACGAGGAGACCATGATATCGTTTGATGTCACTGCCCTATTTACATCAATAGACATACCACTAGCAAGGGAAGCAATGACAGCACTACTGGAACAAGAGCAAGACCTCAGTGAAACCATCTCCACAGACAACGTGCTCAAATTACTGGACCTATGCCTCACCACCCACTTCACTTTCAACGGCCAAACATGCAAACAAATCAACAGGACACTCATGGGATCACCTATCTCCAGACTCATAGCAGAGGCAGTGATGCAAAGACTAGAAAGGATGGCCCTTCCGTTAATCCAACCAAAACTATGGATACGCTACGTGGATGACAACTTTGTTATCATTAGACGGACCAAACTAGAGGAGACACACAAACTTATAAACAACACCCTCACCAGAATAAAATTCACCAGACAGGAAGAGAAGAACAAACAGCTTCCATTCCTGGACGTCATGGTAGAGTGCAAGACAAATGGGGAACTCCAAATGAAAGTACACAGAAAAGCCACACACATGGACCAGGTACTGACCTTCAACAGTAACCATTCTAACACACACAAACGAAGCTGCGTGTGAACACTATTTAAACGGGCAACAACACACTGCAGCAACACAGAACTACACCAAGAGGAAGAAGAATACCTCTTCCAGGTTTTCAAGGACAATAGATACCCAAAAAACTGGATCAGAAGATGCCTACATGAACAACATCAGGAAGATACCACACGCCCCAACAGACTCATCACACTACCCTACATCAGGAGCACATCGGAACTAACCACAAGACTCCTACGACAGCTGGGCATCAGAGTGGCACACAAGCCCATCTCAACCCTACGGCAACTGCTCACCCGAACTAAAGACCCACTCCCCGTCATGGACAGGACCAATGTCATCTATAAGACCCCCTGCAGCGACTGTGAGAAACACTACATCGGACAAACAGGAAGGAAACTAACAACAAGGGTACACAAACACCAACTGGCTACAAAAAGATACATCTCAATCCATATGGATAAGGAAAACCACCAATTTGGCTAGGACAACACCAAAATCCTGGGACAAGCTAAGCAGAGACAGGCACGGGAATTTCTAGAAGCCTGGCACTCCACGAAGAAAGCCATTAATAAACACCTAGAACTCGACCCCATATATGCTCTCTTCTTTTGTACCTTTGATGACATATAGGATTGGTCCTATGTTGTTAAAACCATCAGATTTAAATTTAGAGATAGTAGGAACTGCAGATGCTGGAGAATCTGAGATAACAAGGTGTAGAGCTGGATGAACACAGCAGGCCAAGCAGCATCAGAGGAGCAGGAAGGCTGACATTTCGGGCCTAGACCCTTCTTCAGAAAGGGTCTAGATTTAAATTTAATTGGTTTTTGGTATCTAAGTGCCTGGTTCAAATTGATTGGCTAAATTCAAACCTTGTTGTTTAATAAAACAAACCTGCTGCTTTGGCTGCTGACTGGGCAGACTTTTGAAACAAATGTTTCAATTTGGGTGCTCTCTGTGCTCTTGCAAACTTTCAAGCTGCTCACAGATGTCCCTTTTAAATGTCTTTTAAAGCATGGAAAAAGCACAATCTTTTAAAGGGACCGCACAATGCTTGCCTCTTAGCATTTTACAAACTGCAGTATTTTAAAAACACCAAATTCTAACGTCCTGCCTCCCAATCCACAAATACTCTACCCAACTTCATAACATCTCCCCCCGTAAGAAAAAAACAAGTGAACCATCATTATGGAATGATGGCTTCATTTTTTTTTCTCCTTTTAAAATCTTAATTCCATTATATTACTGGATCCATATCTCATTAATCTAGTTACACATTTCATACTAATTCTATATAAATATACACACACAACATTGAATACTACCGTTTCTATCTTATATAAAAGTTTTTCTTTTAAACTTGTGATAAAGCATCGGTGATATTTTCATGACCTGCAACATGTACATTCTGTACTTGTAACATGAGACTCCAATGAAATAATCTGGTGTTCTTGTCCTTAAATCTTTCCAGAAATGTCAAAGGATTATTATCGGTTTACACAATCGTCTCTGTTGCATTGTTTGCAACATAAACATTAAACTGTCGTAAGGCCAGTACCAAACTCAATAACTCTTTTTCAATGGTTGAATATTTTCTCTGGTGGATATTGAGTTTTTTTTTAAAAATAATCGATTGGCCTTTCAATTCCACAATCATCCTCCTGTAACAACACAGCTCCAACACTTACATCACTTGTGTCTAATATGACTTTGAAGGGTTTAAAAAAATTTGGCATGGCTAAAACTGGTGTGGTTGTTAACACTGCTTTTAAATTCCCAAATGCCTCTTGGCATTGTTCTGTCCACCAAAACGTCATGCTTTTGTTTAACAAATCTGTCAGCGGTGCTACTATGCTAATAAAATTTAGTACAAATTTCCTGCAGAATCCACACAATCCCATAAATTGTAGCATTTCCTTCTTCGAGGATAGTCTTGGAAATTCCTCGATGGCCTTCACCTTTACATTCCTATGTATCATCTGTCCGTATACGATATTATGCCCTAAGAATGTCACTTCTGCCTTTGCAAATTCTGTTTTTGCCAAGTTTATGACCAACTTTGTCTCCCATAGTCTCTCAAAGAGCTTTGGCAATGCTCCAAGAGATCTTTCCACGAATGGCTAAAGATCACTAAGTCATCTATGTAGACAGCACAATTAGTCAATCCTGCAACAACTCTGTTCATAAGTCCTTGAAAAGTGGCTGGTGTGTTTTTCATTCCAAAGGCCATTACTTTAAATTGATATAACCCATTTGCTGTTTCAAAAGCAGAAACTTCTTTCATTCTCTCCGACAAAGGTACTTGCCAGTAACCATGAAGTAAGTCCAACTTTGTGATGTAAGTAGCTTGTCCTACATTTTCCACATATGAGTCAGATTTAGTCACAGTGCTGACCTTCTGATAATCTATGCAGAATTGTTGAGCACCATCAGGTTTGGAAACCAACACAATTGGTGAACTCCACTTGCTTTGACTCGTCTCTATGATGTCTTCTTGGAGCATCGCTTCCACTTCTTTCTGACCCTTCTGAACTTGAGAGGATTAAGCCTGTAGGGGTGTTATTTTATGAGAACAGCATTCCCTACGTCAACCTCATGTACTATCATGTTAGTTCTCCCCATTCTATTTCTACATAGGTCCTCATAGCACTCTAACAAGTCTTTCAATTCAGTTCTCTGCTCCTGGGTCAGATAGCTCATCACCCTATTCAATTTATTCTGAGGCACATCAAAATCCCCCTCATCTGGATTTGATTTCTCACTCTGAGTGGCAGTAGCTAATACCTGTTTCTCCAGTTCCCTTTCCTTGTCATAGTATGTTTCAGCATGTTCACGTGTTATACCCAATAATTTTTTTTCCTATCTGGCATCTTTACCAGGTAATTCACCTGACTTAATTTCTTCTCAATCTTATAGGGACCACTAAATCTTACCTTGAAGGAATCTCCTGCTACTGGTAACAACACAGATACTTTATCCCCACAGGCAAACATACAAATTTTAGATTTATTATCTGCTTCTTGCTTCATTAAGTGCTGTGCCACCTTCAAATGTTGTCGAGATAATTCCCCTACTCTGTTTAATCTTTCTCTTACCTCAAATACGTAATTCAACAGTGAGGTCTCTGACTTCGGACCTATCAACTTTTCCTTAAGTAAAAGGTTCTTCAAGTGCAGGAATTGGCAACAAAAGTGCTGGTTTTATCACTGCCTGTGGGTTTCTTACCATCTGACATGTATGATAGGTATGGCAAAATTCAACCACATCTTTATGTAATCCAGGCCAATAAAAATGCTTCTGTATCTTAGCCTGAGTCTTCCTCACTCCTAGATGAACTCCCATGGGTAACTTGTGTGTTACCTGCAATACTTCCTGACTGTATTCTAACTGCAACATAATCTGGTGAACTTCTGCCCATTCCTCATTTGCACTAGCCTACCAAGGTCTCCATTTCTGCCTTAAGATTTTATACCTAACGTAATAACATTCTGGAATATATTTTGATTCCTTTTCAGTGTGGGCTTTATGATATAAATGCTTTATCATCTCATCTTTTTGTTGTAACTCCATTAATCTTTAAGAACTAAACATCTCTGCCTGATCCTTTACCTGTTCAGGTTTTTCCTTTACCATTTCATCAAACAGATTATCAGCTAACTGGACCTCAACTCCTTCATCTTTTTCTTTTGTTTTCCCTTTTTGTTTTAATTTATGGCTGTGGGATCTTGTCACCACACAGTCCAGAAAAATTCCAGGGTATTTTCCTTTTAATTCCTCAGTTCCCTGGTTTTCTTTTGGCTCCTCCACTACAATGTCCTACAATGTCCATCAGTCCTATCTGTGATCCAGCTATAATGTTTCCAAGGATAAACTGTATTCCTGGAATAGCCAATTTTTCAATCACTCCCACTATCACTTCCCCAGTCTTGATTGGACTTTTTAGCCTAAACTTACACAGGGGAACATTAATTCTCTCTCCATTTACTCCACAGATTATCTCTGTTTTGGGCAATATTTCAGAATGATTGCAAATATTTTCACCTCTTACTATTAGAGATGGACCAGCTCCTGTATCTCTCAATATGTTAACTTCTTTACCTCCTCCCCCTCTTCTATCTGATTAAACCTTACCCACAGAGGTGAAGTCTTTGAAAAGATCAGACACTAACTTACTATCCAGCTTGTGACTAGGCCGTGCACTGTCCTGCAGCTCCTTGACTTCTTTTTGGATTTCCTTCACTACCTCAACTAATCCCACTGGTTTATGTTCTTTTACCATATCCTTTTGCCCAGTGCTTTTCTTAAGCCACCAGCATTGTGACTTTGTGTGTCTCACTTTATTGCAGTGAAAACACCTGAGGTCTTTCACTCTTTTCCACCCTCTTGGGTTTCTTTTTTCACATGTGGCAAACTGTGACAAGCAGTGTGATCTGCTTTTTGCTTTTCATTGAAGGATCTTCCCTTTTCCCAATTACTATCGTCACAGAATGAAATTGCTGTTGGAAGCTAGATTTCCATTTATAAACTAATGCATATTCATCTTCCATCTCTGCAGCTCTTCTCACTGTTTTAACTTTCTGTTCCTCAACATGAGTTCTTATCACTTCTGGAAGTGAGTTTTTAAACTCCTCCAGCAGAATGACATCTCTAAGATCCTCATATGTCTTTTCTATCTTTAATACACTTATCCATCTATCAAAATTGCTCTATTTAATTCTTTCAAACTCAAAATAAGTTTGACCTGGTTCCTTTCTTATATTTCTGAACTGTTGTCTATATGCTTTTGGTACCAATTTGTAGGCACTTAAAATAGCCTTTTTTACTTCTTCATATTCTCTTGACACCTCCTCTGACAGCTCTGCAAACATCTCACTAGCCCTACCAACAAACCAGGTCTGAATTAAATTACCCATTTAAGCCTCTGGCCAATTTGTTTGTTTAGCCAAATTCTCAAAGGAAATGAAAAAGTCTTCTACATCTTTTTCATTGAACTTTGGTAATGTTTGGGCATATTTGTATATATCCCTACCAGGCTATTGGTTACAATGAGTTTGCTCATCAATCTTCTAATTTTTTACTTCTGCCATTTGAAGTTTTTCTTCTTCAAGTTCTAAATTCATCTTTTCCAACTTGAACCTTCTTTCACTTTATTCTTTTTCTGCTAGGAATTGTCTTTCCCTGTCTTTACCTTCTAACTCTAATTCTCTAATTTTCAATTTAAATTTTCTAACTCCACTGCACTTGACTGTTTCTCTGATATACCTAAATGCTTGGCTAACTCCATTACAATTTCTAAGTGTCCCCATTTTCTGTCTTTCTAAACTTCCTTGGCAAATTTGGGAAGCATTTTGACCCCCACAACCTCTTTAGCGATGTTAAGAGCCATTTTCCCACTTTTGATTTAACCAACAACAGGTAATCAAAATTAAACAGATTTTCCACTTCTCACTTACGTTTTATTTGAAGGTCCAGGACATTAGTGCTCAAGTCTGTTTAAATCTGCTGGGGTCTTTCATACCCTAACACTGTTCAAATCTGTCCAAACCTGTCCAGACCTGTCCAAATCTGTCCAAGTCCATTCAAATCTATTGAAATCTGTTCAGATCCTGGGCACAAGCCCCCAGTCTGTTACAAAGTGGAGGTTGACCACCCCAACCTCCAAGAATTAAAACTGAAACACCCAAACAGAGGCACTTTGCCCTATAATCTATAAAAGATTGAAAAATGGTGTCACCAGTCTTTCAGCAACTTCTAGTGGTTGAATTGTATAATTGCCTGACACTCACTTTACAATCAACAAGTAACAATTTATTTATCTAACTCCAACAGTGAACAAACTAACTGAACTACTAACAAACCAAATAAACCCCTTCTAACTACTAGCGATACCTGAATAAAACAAGGTTCCAATGGTATGCTGTTCCAATAAACATAAGTCCCACTTATATAAAATTCTAAAAAGCATAGAATTTAGTCTCTGGAAATTACAGCCAGGTTACATGCCTTGCCAAATGTTCTCTGCCTTCTTAGTTGAATGTTCTGTCAGGAATGCCTTCTTCTTCGATTTGTCTGTCAGGAATATAACTAGTTATGCTGAAGGTACCTTTAATTTAAACAGCGCTTTCTCTAAAACTCAGAGAAGACTGTGAGAGCCAGCAATTTCCTATTGACAGCTGTTAACTCCAGCAGATGGCAGTTCGCTCTCCTGTCTTTGTCCAACTGCTCTCTTCTTTTATACCCTTAATGACATATCAATTTCTTAAAATCGGATTGGTCTATGTTATTAAAACCATCAGATTTAAATGTAATTGGGTTTTTTGTATCTAAGTGCCTGGTTCAAATTGATTGGCTAAATTCAAAACTTGTTGTCATGATAACAAAACAAAATTGCTGCTTGGCCTGCTGACTGTACAGTCTTTTGATACAAATGTTTCAATTTGGGTGCTCTCTGTGCTCTTGCAAACTTTCAAGCTGCTCACAGATGTCCTTTTTAAATCTCCAAGCATGGAAAAAGCACAATCTTTTAAAGGGACCATGCTTTCCCCCTTAGCATTTTACAAACACCAATATTTCACAAATATCAAATTATAATGTCCTGACTCCCAATCCACAAATACTGTACCCAACTTCGTGACAGCATTAGGAGGTAAACCAGTCCACTGGGGCTTCTGAGGTACAGAAACACACCTTTCTGAGTGCCAAAAGCTGTAAAATATTGATTTTGCTCTGTAAGAAGTATCTGAAGATAACTCTGTGATACGTTGAGCTTCATAAAAGCTGTGAAGTTATGAAATGATTCCTAGTTCTAGGATCATCGCAAGTGTATACTTAAGGTTGATACAGTTTAAATAAACCATTTATACATAGTGCAATGACTGGAATCATGACTGATTCACTATTTATACATGTTTTATATCCAGAGTACTGAGGAGCAACACCAAGCAAGCTCAGTTAAAACATAGTGAAATGTCCTTTGTGCATTGCCAGTGTGCATGGGAAAAAAACTAAAAGATTAGTCATCTGAAAGTTGGCATTATATATGCGGAAACTTTATGTACCTTCATTTATGTGTTTCAATTTTATATTCTGGGACTTTTATGTTTGTCAAAACATGATCACAAGGATGACTAAAATGAGATTATGCCACATCATGCAGCAGGAGATAATTCTCCAAGGTGAGTTTTGAATTTCATTGCTAGGTAGTATTGTGTACTGGACTGAGAAAGGACACATATAGAGGTTCAACACCATGCAGCCATGGTGAAAACTTTATTTAAAGCTTGCCAACAGAGAGATCAGCAAGGAGAAGTATAAGTAAAATCTTTAGCTATTATAAGAACATAAGAACTAGGAGCAGGAGTAGGCGATTCAGCCCCTTGAGCCTGCTCTGCCATTTAATACAATCGTGGCTGATCTCATCTTGATCTCAACTTCTCTTTCCTGCCCACTCCATGTAACCTCTCAAACCATTACGAATTAAAAATCTGTTTATACACTTCAGTCAGAGCTCCTCTGCTCTATTTATTTCTTGTTTCCTTCTCTTTTTTCCACTTTTTTGGTGTTTTTGACTTCTTGGTGTTTCTTTCCCTCCCTTGTGGCAGGTCCAGGCCTGGTCCTACAGCAGCTCATGGCGGTATGTCAGCCTGGTCTGTTGGCAGCTCGTGGTAGTATGTCGGCCTGGCCTCTCAGCCTGGTCTCTCGGCAGCTTACGTTGGGTCTTGGCCTGGTCTCATGGCAGGTCTCGGCCTGGTCTCATGGCGGCTCATGACAGTGTCTCAGCCTGGTCTCCTGGTGGTTCTCAGCCTGGTCTTTCAGCAGGTCCTGGCCTGGTCTGTAAGTCACTCACGGCTATGTCTCAGATTAGCATGCAAGTAGGTCCTGCCCGGGCACGTTCCCAAAGCACCAGAGGAGATTGGAGAAACAGCAGCTTCGGCAGCAGTGATGGTATCTGCTGTAGCAGCGTCGAGAACTGACGGCTGAGGTCTCCCAGACAGCGAGATAAGCAGAGGACTCAAAGCCTGTTGAACTTTTAGCTTATTCCTGTATTTTCCTACTTTAAACTAAGCAAGACTTTAACATTAACTATTGCCTTATTTTTCTACTTATTCTATGAAGTAACGCTTAACTTTTTAACTCTGTTTCTCTGAATTCTTTAACCTAAGGTTTTTGTATCTAGGTACATTGGTATCTAAGATGACGCCTTGTGTGGCGCATTGTAAGAAACAATCTCTAATACATTCAATGAACTGTCCTTTGACGCTATCTTTGCCAACTTGATTAATCCAGTCAAATCACCAACAATTACTGCTGTAGTCTACTACAGGTAGTGTAGTGGAGGTTTTAATTCCCATCATGATATAATTGACCTAAGAGGGCTTGATGCCCAAAATGGAAAGTGTTCCTTTCTCTAATTCTAACTTTACTGATTCTTCATGAATCTAAAGTCATCCTTTTAATAGTTAATAAAGCTTCAGTGCTAAAAGTGGCTTATCTGCTCTACGTGCTCAATATTGCTGATCAAACGTTGATATGTCAGTCACAGGCCATTACACAATTGACAGCTATGAACATTCTGAACAAACAGCTGCAGACTGAACATAGTGTTACTTAGTTTCTCAAATATAGGCATTTCATTATGTCTTTGTGTAATGTGATCATCTACACAGCGAACACTGTAAAGTGATCATTTGGAATCTATTTACATGACAACAATCATGACACATCAAAACATAATTGCCAAAAGTGAAACCCAGGCCTAACCACAAAGAAATAGCCTTGAAATACATAGTTCTTTTTGCAAACTCCAAAAAACCATTCATAAGGTATGTTCTGGGGTGAAGTCACTTTTATAAAGTAAGTAAACGTGGCAGCCAATTTGCGCACAACAATGATGTAAATTACCAGATAACCTTTTTAATGTTGTTAGCTGACAAATAAATATCGGCAGCATACTGGGAGAGGACTATCCTGCCTTTAATAAAATCAGCATGACCATGAGAAATTCAACTGGGATTTGATTCAACATTGCATCTATCTCGTGCCAATTTGCACATGGCTGCTGTGATAATGCAGAGATTATAATCCTTGAGGTCGTTGCCTTGAATTTTGTTCCTAATTCCTGATATTCCCACCAGGACCTCTTGCCTACTCTTTCCTATGTTTTTGGTCCTAACATGGACCACAACAAGTGGATCCTCCCCCTCCCACTCCAATATCTTATCAAGCCCATTCTCAATGTTCCTTACCTTGGCACATGGCAAGCAATGCTCTATGCACAATTCTTGAACCTGCTTACAAATGATGTTGAAATAACTCAATGGAGGCTGGTATCCCGTCACCAAATCAACCTTTATTTACATATGCACAGTACATGAACTCTGTCCAGCAAGCTCAGAACCAGTCCCTAGTGTAGTGAGAATCTCTGAGTCTCCTGTTTACATCTATTAGCCAGGGCTCCCTGATTGGCCCCAGTCAGGGAACTCATACCCACTGAGAACCACCTGGCCCTCATTCCAATCACTACAGGTCCTATCTGTACTCCTAATTATAGAATCCCCTACCACTGCCACTTTTCTTTTTGCTCCTCTTCTTGAATGGCCTCCTGTACCATAATGCTGTAGTCACTTTGCCCATTGTCCCAACAGTCCTTTTCCTCATCCACACAGGGAGCAACTACCTCATACCTACTGGAAAAGGTCAAGAGCTGAGGCTCCTCCAATGCTAAATTCAGTGTCCCTCTACCTGCTTCACTTGTAGTCACACCGCCGCCACCCCCCCACCCTGGTCCCTGTCCTCTGGTCAAATTTGAGTAATTAACATGCAGAGTGTAACTGCCTCCTGAAATACAGCAGCCACATGACTCTCTTCCTCCCTGTCATGTCTCAGTGTTCAAAGCTCAGAATCCAGCAGATCAACTCTGAGCCGGAATTTCTCGAGTAACCGACGCTAGATGAACCACAATGGGGGTCCACCAGCTCCCACAACATGCAAGTATAACACTTCGTCTGGACTTGCATCTCCTAGTATTTTTAAATTTCCTACTGGTCTTTAGTGTTTAATCTGTAAAGTATTTCTCCAATTTACCTTTAATCAAAAAGCAATTTAGAAAGGTATTCAAATCAGAAGTTACTTGCCAAGTTATGGCTTTTCCTGTGATGTACTGTTTTTTCACTGTTTCTGATCCTTGAGTCTCCTCCCTGCTGGGTCCTCTGTCTCTGTCTCTCTCTCTCGCTCTCTCTCCAACCTCCCAGGTAACTGTGTAAGCCTCGAGCTTTGGCCTTGCTTGTTATTTCCTGCTCTGTCTCAGTGTCCTCCAGACTGGCTGCTCTTTCCTCTGATGCCCTAAATTTCCTGAGAGCTTACTTGGATGTTAAAGAGCAGAAGTACTCACCAATTAGAGAAAAGGCAGGACTGATTACCTCTTCCCTCTTTGACCTAACCCCTTGTTTCACCAAACTGCAGTTACACTCTAATGCAACAAGGTAGCAATCCAATGTTGGAAAGAGATAACAAGGTGTAGAGCTGGATGAACACAGCAGGCCAAGCAGCATCAGAGGAGCAGGAAGGCTGACGTTTCGGGCCTAGACCCTTCTTCAGAAATGGGGGAGGGGAAGAGGGTTCTGAAATAAATAGGGAGAGAGGGGGAGGTGGATAGAAGATGGATAGAGGAGAAGATAGGTGGAGAGGAGATAGACAGGTCAAAGAGGTAGGGATGGAGCCAGTAAAAGTGAGTGTAGGTGGGGAGTTAGGGAGGAGATAGGTCAGTCCAGGGAGGACGGACAGGTCAAGGGGGCGGGATGAGGTTAGTAGGTAGGAAATGGGGGTGGGGCTTGAGGTGGGAGGAGGGGATAGGTGGGAGGAAGGACAGGTTAGAGAGGCGGAGACAAGCTGGGCTGTTCTTGGGATGTGGTAGAGGGAGGGGAGATTTTGAAGCTTGTGAAGTCCACATTGATACCATTGGGCTGCAGGGTTCCCAAGTGGAATATGAGGTGCTGTTCCTGCAACCTTCGGGTGGCATCATTGTGGCACTGCAGGAGGCCCAGGATGGACATGTCGTCTGAGGAATGGGAGGGGGAGTTGAAATGGTTCACGACTGGGAGGTTCAGTTGTTTAGTGCGAACCGAGCGTAGGTGTTCTGTAAAGCGGTCCCCAAGCCTCCGCTTGGTTTCCCCGATGTAGAGGAGGCCACAACAGGAACAGAGGATACAGTATACACCATTAGCAGATGTGCAGGTGAACATCTGCTTGATGTGGAAAGTCTTTTTGGGGCCTGGGATGTGTAGGCCAGTAGGCAGACAGTGGGAGATCAACCTGAAGTCTTGTTGAATAGTCACGTCCACAAAAGCAAGCATGAGGGTTTCAGCAGTGGGTGAGCTGAATCAGGGATGGATTTGGGTCATATTACTGAGGTAGAACTGGGCAGACTTAGTCATGGTGAAAGTAATTGGTCGGAGTTCACCCTGGGGTTAAGTATGACATCACAGTTCTGAACAGTCTGATCTAGTCTCTTGGCTCAACTTTTCTTACCATGCCTCATGTGAAGATGTTGTCACTTTGAAAAGGTTATTTTGTCCTCAGGTTTTTTTGAAGGGAGGTTGGAAAGGCAGAGATGTTGAAGGGTCTAGGGAGTAACAGTTTAACAATGGAAGGGGAGTGGCCAGTTCTCCCAGTTCAGGTTTTTTCTAGAGATAGTAGGAATTGCAGATGCTGGAGAATCTGAGAGAACAAGGGGTAGTTTTTTCTAGTTATTTTTAGCTGTAGCAGTCACAAGATATTTTGAGTAACAGAAGTGTTGTAAGCTTCAGTAAAGGATTCCTCTGACTTTCTCTGAAATCTCTCTCTGGATGTTGTTCCCTCCTGCCTGTAAGAATCTGTGTTTGAATTTACCTTTTGCCAAGGGGAATGTTTATGGGATGTTACTATATTGGGACAGTTAATTAGTTACGTTGCTATATCGGGTCAGTCAGGTTTTCCAAAAGTTGTTACTCTAAATTCCGCTTTCTTTGTTCATGTTTCAAATGTAGTGTTTAAATAAATTTTGTTTTGCTTAAAGCCGAGTGTTTGACCAGTTGCAGCAACCCTGGAACACCCTCTTCACATCTGCCTTTAAAATAAGAAAAGGTTAGGGTCTTGGCTACCTTCTTAAAATATTTTAAGGGGGTTTGGCCTCGTCCATAACATTCAACCAATGACATTTGACTCAGAGATATTGCTCTTCCAATTGAATAACAAAGTACACAACATATCTACTTAACAACAGCCAGTCGGAGGATATATTAGGAAATGTTATGTAATTCAATATATTATCACAGTCACTGAATTAGTGGCCCAATATTAAGGAGGAGGTGGGAAAGTGATAGTGTAGTGGTAACGTCACTGAGCTAATAACCTAGAGCTTCAGGTTGATGTTTTAAGGCAGCATAATGGCTCAGCGGTTAACACTACTGCCTTACAGTGCCAAGGACCTCGGTTTGATTCCAGCTTTGAGTGACTGCCTGTGTGGAGTTTGTATGTTCTCCCCGTGTCTGCATGTGTTTCTGCAGGACGCTCCGGTTTCATCCCTGAGTCCAAAGATGTGCAGGCTAGGTGGATTGGCTATGCTAAATTGCCCCATAGTGTTCAGGGATGTGTAGACTAGATGGATTAGCCAACGTAAACGTAAGGTTACAGGGATAGAATGTGAGGCACTTCAGACGGCTGGTGCAAAATTGATGGGCTGAATGGCCTCTTTTCAAACTGTTGGGATTCTGTAAGTGCAGGAAAGCTGAAAACAGCAAAATAAAACTGCAGGACCAAAGATAAATAGTGATCTTGCTGATTTGAGCTCACTAACATACCATAGTCACCTTCCTGACATAAAGGCAGCCTGGCAGGTGGACAGCTGGGGTCACTGAGGAGGAGGGTGCAGTTAGGGACGCATGTGGAGGGCCTCTACCAATTGATAGGGCAGGGAAATTTGGCAATGTTGATGGGGGATGTTAACAGGGGAGTACAGCAGTCAGGAGAGTGAAGGAGGAGGTAGATTATTGGGCCTGGAGAAGCCTAACATTTTCTTGTGGGGTCGGCAGGAAGATTCCCTGCTCTTCCTGACCCACAAGGAGTGCTTAAAGGACCACTTTTCCTGGGGAACTGGTCATTTAAATTGCAGCTGTGACTCTAATCTGGTTTTAAAGCCTCTGTTTTCCTTTTAACGGAGCTCTGTCTGTGCTGTGATCTTTTGCCTTTGATATTTAAAGGGTGGAAATGGTGTTGGATTGCCCATACCTGATATTTTAATGGCCAATCCAACCTTTCCCACCTAAAGTGATTAAAAAAGTTGAGATGGTCCTTTATTTCAAAGTAGTGATGATAGTTTGGGTTCAAATTTACAAGATTACCAGATAATCACGTCTAAAGTTGGCTATTCAACCCATCTCAAAGTATCCATACAAAAGTATTAATTTGTCCAGAAGTCTGTTCGATGTATCAAGTACATCACATATGAAGAAAACTCCTCTGATATTAGTCAAAAATTGTCATTAAATTAGCTTTTTCTGCAATTTTGAGATAATATTTGGATATACAGTTTGCATGTTACTAACTATATTTCTTTAGGATCATTCCTCAGGCAGTTGCTTTCCAGATTCAAAAGTGTCACTTTATAGTAATGCTGACGGTTAACAACAGTGATCAGCCTTGTGGTTTCTGTTGGCACTGCCTCAAGATCACCATTATTTTCCTTTTAAACCAGGCTTGGTACCCATTGTTTGGTCTGACAAGAACACTGTACTACCTCTGACTTATGTTCGACAATGCGCCTCAACTTGCTGTTTGCTTAGTTGAACATGATTGTGTTTATGTTATTGTTATGTGTTTACAATAGTAAAGCAGTGGATGTGATTATTGCTGCTGTTTGGTTACCTATTGCTGGCAGGGCTCAAAATACGTGGGGTCAGCAGACAAATTCTATTCCCGAGGGCCATCAAGCCATTGGGGATAACTCAATTATAGAATCAGGGCAGTGCAAAAAGAGGCCGTTGAGTCTGCACCAACCTGCCGAACAGAGTCCCAACCAGACCCCTAACCTATCCCCATAACTCCAGCATTTACCATCACTAATCCACCCTAGCCTACACATCCCTGGACAATTTAGCATGACCAATCCACCTAGCCTGCACATCTTTGGACTGTAGGAGGAAAGCAGGGCACCCAGCAGAACCCCACACAGACATGGGGAAAGTGTGCAAATGCCACACAATCACCCAAGGCTGGAAATGAATTCGGGTCCCTGGCACTGTGCAGCAGCAGTGCTAACCACTGAGCCACGACATTGCCCTTCATGGAGAACGATGAAGACCAACTACTGTGAGAGAAGTTTTTTGGAAATGGAATGGACAGAATTGGTGAGAAGCTGCTCCTCTGATCACAAGTTGGTTCTCTCATGCATTTGCTGCTATAGTTGGGCAAATGCAGGAGAGAAACAATCTGTTCTTGACGGAGCAGCTGGGAGGGTGAGTGACTGCATGAGTCCGCCATTGGAATTGCTGTTGCAGGTAAAGAAAGAAGATAGGGCCTGCATGGGCAAGAGGAGAAGAAGGGGACTGCAAGTGTGGAGAGAAGAAGAATGTCATGTGGGGGGTAGGAGGAAACAGTGGGGCTTGCAAGGGGGTGGAGAGAAGAAGGGATTGCAAAATGATCTGAAGAATTCGCTATACTAAAGGGTAGAAGAAATCTTAATAAGGGAAGATTGCTGCAAGTGGATGGCGAGGGAGAAGTCTGTGTGGGTGAGATGGAGAATGTCAAAAAAGGAGGCTGCAAAGGAGACAGAACAGTCTTAACCCTGTCAACAAAGGAATATTCAGGTAACTCAGACAGAGAAACTTAAGTCACTGAGGTAGTGAATTCTTCCAAATCTCTATAGCTGAATATGTTCAGGAGCTCCTATATGGGAAAGTTGTAATGGATCCTAACTGTAATGAACACTGTGATGAATGTTAAATTTAAAGCTGCTATTGAGATCTGGGGTACAGTGAAAAGAACAGTAATTGCCAGAATAAATTCTTCTATTTCTGTGTACGTATGATGGAAATATAGTCACTGTTACCTCACTAGTTTCCAGAAGGTGTGTTTAGGTTGATGGCCTTTTTTAGGGTAGAAGTGCGTATCAATTATTTGGAAAGTAGCATTTTACTGACTTGTTCCAGTTGTCTTGTGCCAATTTAAATACTGTGGTTTCTCGGAAATCAATTATTTGATTGTATGTTGCAGCTTTAAGTTTAATGAAAGGTTGACAATTGAGGGCACTGATTAAATCTTTTAATTCTGTCTCTGTGTGACTTTAAACATTCCACAATTCAATGCAAATGTTACTATGGGACTGCACAGCATAATAAATGAGTTAATGAGAATGATAAAAGAGCCCCTGAAAACCAAAGTAACCCAGAAAAGCACAAAATAGTCTTTGAGAAAAGATCAAGAATGGCTCGTGGGAAAAATGTTATTTTGATCCCACTGTTTGGTTCTGCTTCATTCCACCCCTTGTACTCTTATTGGTTGACTCATACTCTAGCTAAATGAGTTTGAAGTACTTCTCCCTTTAGTTTGCCAGGACATCTGTGAATGCAGTAATTTGCTGCATTGATCTACTTTTTACCTCTGGAAAGTATAGGCTGCTGTATTTCTGGTGATTGTCAGAGCAATTGAGAAAGGGATGGAGTGAATTGAATGAGGAACTGATCTTCAGACCACATAACGTAAGGTTACAATGAGGAAAATGGTGTCTCCAAAAGACCACATTCCATCCTCAGATCTGCGCCACATTATAACCCAAAGAAGTAAGGTGCACTTTTTCAGTGAATTTTCATGTTATGTGAATGATCCTCCTATTGACAATGAGGATGCATCTCCAATTCAACACATACAAATTCATTTTCCATTTTCCATTGTTTTGACCCCAGACCAAACTTTTATTTTTAAAGTAGACCAAGTGTGAGATCCACCAGACTTACTAAGAGAACAATGCCATATACTTCCATGATTTTGAACCAACATCAAAACCTAAGATGGGACCATGTGTGGCAACATTGTAGACTTTTCATTGTACACCTGTACTTTTGCATTCGAGTACACGTGACAATAAAAACTAATTCTAAACAACTTACAATACAACCTCTAACGTCAAGAATTGGAGATTATATTGTAATCAAACACCCCACAGTGCACATAAAAATATCAAATGTGATCAAGAAAGACCCCATAGATTTCTCGCATCAACCCCTTCCCTCCCCATCCTCCACCCCTTGACATTAATGGCATGGTGGGTTGACAAATATTATTAAATGTCATAATAGGGTACAATTCTTTACTTTGGCTGATCTGGCTTTGAACATCATGGGCTGCCTCAACATCTGTTCCACGTTCTACTGAATCACTCTCCTGTCCTATATCCACATTCCCTGGACTCTAATGTTCACAGGCACATTCTGAGTCCCTCATGATCTAGCATCTCCAAGGTAAATCATTTCAATGAGTACTGACTCCACAGGGCCGATGGATGTCCCACTTTCTCAACTCCTGAAGATTTCTACTAAGTCCTGTCTCCAAATTTTAACTGCTTACTAATTCCTAGAATTTCTTTTCAAGTTACTACTAATGGCACAGAGCCATCTAATTACTGTAGACTCCTTTCCAGTTGTAATGATAACAACAGATTTGCCTAATGTGGAGGCTCTGTCTCTCTCTTTCTTCTGTAACTTACTGTGATCCTAGAACTGCTTTTTAGTGACACAACTAACATTTCTGAGAAACCAATTTAAACCTTTGCAATAGATCCTACCCCTTTTGTAGGGCAGAATTGTATATTGCCACCCAACATCTTTTGGAACAGTCTGCTCTCGAAGTATTACATTCTCACAGAAAGCTGGAAATGGATTTCCTTGTGTCATGTTTACTTCTGGAATGAGGAGCAGAAACCAATATTTGTTTTGCCGGTGAAAACTTCATCATGACTTGATTACAAAACCCCAAATGACCCATGTTGAAGAGTCTCGTTAAACTTGATAAGCTTAGGTTACAGTCTATGACTGGTCTCTCAATGTTCTCTTTAAACTGCGCAGCCACACAGCTGCTGGGAAGTTCCATGAAATCAAGTAGCATGCCAATGAATGCTTTTTGCTTCTGGAAACTGCACCACATACGGACGTGAGAGCAGCAAAAGAATTCTCAAATGTCGCACTTTCCATACCTGTTCTCTTTTCAATGGACCACCTCTCAGGCACTGACAATTCTGAAGTCGTTTTGTACAATCAAGCAATCAACTTACTGTTCAAAGTTTAAAATGTTACTCGTATCCAGCTGAGTTATGTTGTCATTCACAACTTCACTATCATAATGCTACAAAACAAAACAGAAGTCCCATATAAATTGCCAGTGTAGACTTGGGTCAACTATAGTGTTCTTTGAAGAAAAACAGCAATAATAATTCACCATCATTTATTTAGATAAGACTGCACAAAATGCCAAGGGAAGGAAGAATTCACCTCTTTCAGGGTGGGGTTCTGATCGTCATCGCTCAGTACCCACTGCAATGTTGATCCATTTTTGTGAATTGAGGCTTATCCAATGTGCGTAATAGATTCTTAGCAGGATTCTCATCATTGAAAAGGAGTCTGAGAGTACAACCAAAGAAACCCTGGCAGAGATGTAATAGGGTCACTATGGTAGCACTAAAAGAGGTGCTGGTTGTGGTCAGGGGCCTCTCAAAATAGAAAATAAAGGTTCCCTTTGATAGACTCAACTCAAATGAAGAACTTCTGCCGAAAGTGTTCTGCATGCCCCGAAGGAAGAGGAGGCCAAGATGAAGCCCTTGCCCTCATTTGGGGTTACCATTGGTTCCTAGTGCCTGCTGCTATGATGACCATAGCTATCATGGAGGCCAGGTGGACAGTCTTGAAATACACTGAAGACACAAGGAAATTTGTACACTAAGTATCTGAATGGGAAAGGTCTTTATTTCTGAGAAAAAGAAAAAGACTATTGGCATGATGACATTATTTATTACCATGTTACAATTGATGGGACTTAACATTCCTACTTATTTGTTTATGAATATGTGAAAAAAAATTGTGGAGATAATACTGTTTCAAGCCTTGATAATTTCCAATAAATTATATATTTCCAAACAAGCAATGATGTGAAGGTTAAAGCGAAAACCACACAGTGCAAGCTTGTTATGTATGAACAAATATTCTGGAAGTATTTCCTTGGGATGAGAACTGTAGGAAAAGGAAGAGGAGAATGGAGCTTACTGCAGAGTAAATCAGAAACAGTGAATGCTTACAAACCCTAAGTAAAAATCAGGGTTTCTCCAGCCTGCAGTTGTCCATTTTGAGGAAAGGTCTCATGTGAATTACAAATGTATCCTCCCTTTTCAGAAAAGCCAGTATTAAGCTGTCATAAAAATTCCCTAACCTGCTGGAATACATGCGTTTCATACCAATTACATGCCAGACATTAGGCCTGTGTGGGAGATCAGGTAATTGAAATGGCATTCTGCCAGCCCTTGTTGATAATGTAGAATTCTTGTTGTTCGGGTTTCTACACTATCAGTAACCAGAAAGGTCCTGCAGTAACTACAAATGGAATAAGTGATAAAATTCCTTTCAAATGGAATATGAATAAATCAAATAATATATGGAACTATCGTGACAAAACACAGATTGACAGGTGAAATAGAATTAGGAACTGGGATTCCAGGTTCCACCTGGGATTTAATAATAAACTAAAGTCAACCTCAATCTCCTCTTCTTTCACAGGGTATGAATATTGCTGTAAACCAAAAAGTTTTGCTCATCCCAAATTGCTCTAGCGAAGATGGCTGTTAGTCACCTTTTTGATCTGTGCAGATTTTGAAGTGTGGCTACACTAGCATTGCTGTTAGGGAGGGAGTTCCAGAACTTTTGATCCAGTGATAGTGAAGGAATGGCAATATAGTTTCAAGTCAGGATGGTGTGTGGCTTGGAATGGAACTTGCAATTAATGGTATTTTCATGTATCTGTTGCCCTTATTTTTCTAGGTGGTAGTAGTTATGGGTTTGAAAGATTCTGTTGAAGGAACCTTGGTGAGGTGTTGCAGTGAATTGTGAATATGGTTCACAGAGTTGCCGCTCTTTATATCAATGATGAAGCGAGTGACTGTTTAAAGTGAAAGATAAGGTGCCAGTTAAGCAGGCACCTTTGTCCTGTATGGTGTCAAGCTTCTTGACTGTTGATGAAGCCACCTAACCAGGGAAGTGGACTCTTATTAGTATTACTGTATTTTAGCCTCCACATCTATCAAATGTTTTACAATAAGAAAATATCATTCCTTTTTTTAATTCTATTCCATTTGGGATGCAGCCGTATAGTAATACTGTGTCTGGAATAATCATCTAGAACCTCTGGCTAATGTTCGGGGACCTGTATTCAAATCCCAACATTGCAGATGGTAAAGTTTGAATTCAATAAATATATGGAATAAAAAGCTTGTCTAAAGGCAACCATGTTTGATTTTTTAAAAACTTATCTGGTTCACTAATGTTGTTTAGGGAAGGAAATCTACATCCTTACCTGGTTGGCCTCAATATGACTCCAAATACACAGCAATGTGCTTGACTCTTAACTGCCCTCTGAGCAATTAGGGATAGGCAATGAATGCTGACCTAGCTCAGTGGTAGGATTGATTGCTCGTGTGGTGGTAGCAACTACGATGCCAAACAAACAATTGTGCAAGGCATTAGGTAGCTGTCAAACAAGTGTTCTATCATGACACAGTAATGAGGTCCAAAATGGATATATAGTGAATCGTTACTTTTTACATCAGTTGTAAATTCCTGAGCAAAGGTCAGGCAGTCTTAACAAGAAAGAACCTGCATTTTGAGTTCCTATTCCTAGAGCATTCCTAAGAGTTTTATAACCAATTAATTGATATTGGAGAACAGTTAGTAAGTTAAAAAAACAGTCACAGCCAACTTGGCACGACACATGTCATAAACAGTGAATGAGATGCCTGAGCATTTATTCTGTTTTTGGGTAGTGTTGTTTGGAGAAGGAATGCCAACCAGGATCCAAAACCACTCACTATCCCTCATGTTTATTATTCATTCATGGAATGTGGCTGGCCCCTAGCTATTGCCCATCCTGAGGTGCCCTTGAACTGCGTGGCTTGCTGAGCCATTTCAGAAGATAGTTGAGAGTCAGTCACATTGCTGAGGGTCTGAAGTCATATATAGGCCAGACCAGAAGAGATTGGCAGATTTTCTTCCCTGAAGACCAATATGACCCAATGAGATTTCCCGACAATTGACATGGTTTAATGGTCATCAGTAGATTCTTAATTTCAGATTTTTTGTTTTGAATTTAAATTCCACCATCTGCTGTGGCAGGCTTTGAAACCGGGTCCCCAGAACACTAAACAAGGTTCTGAATTAATAGTTTAGCAATGATACCACAAGACAGTTCCCTCCCCTACTTCATGGAATATTTCCCATCCATGGTAGAAAGGTAATTGGTTGCGGTGCTGGAGAGTCAGCCTCTTCAGTACTTCCTCAGTACTGCACTGATATGTCAGTCTACAATATTGTTCCAGTCTTGGAACAGATACAGGTCTGTTGACCCAAAAGTGAAACTATAAACTTGGTGTCCAAGATCTGTTATTTGTAAAGTCTGAATAGGAACAACCGAGCAATTGAGGGTCATTGAATATTTTAATTTCACTGTGTTGTGAATCCAGTAACAGTGAGGCTGAGTTGATTTGGTTTGCTATTGTACCAGTGATCAGTTGGGTCATGCCAACATTTAGCTTCCTATAGAACATGGGTCTTTGGGGATGTGGAAAGCATGGATTGAGTTTATGTGATCCAGCCAATGGAGTCCCCACTGACTCAAGATGGCAAATATCGTGGGAATCCCTGCAACCTGGTGTATTTCTATACTCAGCATTCTCTACTGCCAGGAAATGCCCAATATTCATTTGAAGCAATAGTTATTGAAGCTGCTCAGCCACTTTTCTTGACTTAAGTTATCTGAGCATCACTGTTATAAAGGAGGGAGTTGAGACCACAAATTTAGCATGCACACAGCTTCATGCTTTTGGTTAATTTGCTGTTGGTCCAGGCTTAAAGTCTCAATTTTAACATGACAACTCTGGTCTTGGCAATCCTGGTATTGATTTTAGCAGTAAGGAACAGGTTATTGGTAATTATTGACTCAAGATGTGAAGCTTTTGTTGTCACTCTTGATAGAAAATGAAGTTGCTAAGACCTGGCCAATAATTTTTTTTTAATTCACTTTGGGATGTGGCATGTTGTTGGCTGGCCAGCATTTACTGCTTTTCCCTAGTTGCCCTTGAGAAGGTGGTGGTGAGCTGCCTTCTTAAACTGCTGCAGTCCGCCTGCTTTGGGTTGATCCACAATGCCATTAAGGATGGAATTCCAGGACTTTGGCCCAGCCACAGTAAAGGAACAGCAATATATTCCCTAGTCAGGATAGTGAGTGGTTTGAAGGGGAACTTCCCAATGATGTTCCCAATGTTGATTTCAAATCCAAACTCATTGGTTCTCCTGGGTTTGCAGTCTACAAGCTATTTTAAGAAGATGGTACAAGTACATAAATACAATATAAAAGCTCGGTGTGTTTCTGCTAAATGTTGAATCTTCTGATTAATACCCCTCTGTGATGTACAAGATAGTGAGTGAAATTATCCCTTGTCAAATTTTCTTAACTAGATTTGGGTTATTTAAATTTAAATGCCTCTCCCTATACATGAGGTTCTGTTGGAAGTGAGGCATAATTTCAAGGTCCTCCTAACGTACATGGCAAATGCTAGGATGGATTGCCCAGGACAGGAATTGGACAAAGTAGTCGTAGAGGATTACACCAGGTCAGCCTACTGCTGTCTCAGTCCTTCTTGCCTGATCAGCACTGGTCCCACCTGGACTTGCAGCTTTTCCTGCTTTTGGCCATACTGGCTGCAATTTCCTGGGAATCACCACATGTTAGAGAGCATTAGGCTGGGAAAAGCAGTTCTTTGTGACAAACCCCATCTGTTGAATGGCAAGTTTTGATCTACCATAGCAAGTGTGGTCCTTGCTAACAGGCTGAGGAAAACTAGGGCTTTCATTCTGCTTTCATTATTAAAGCCTCTGTACAAGCTGCACTTCTGAAGAGTCACAAACAATGCTGCACGTTACTGAAGGGTGTCCCTTCTGCAGACTAACATCTTAAGCTCAGAAAATTATGAAAATATTGCTTGGCTTCAAGGATTTGCTTTCACTAAATAAATAAAAGTAAAAATCTGCAAATACCATACTTTTTAAATTTATTGTGTAGATTCTTTATGAATATCAAAACAATTATGTGGGCTGCCATGTCTTCTACTCTTTTGGAATTTTTACTCTCTATGGTGTTGCTGCACTACTGGTCCCACCACAACAGCACTGAGATCTTTCAGCTGAGCCCTGGCAAGTTCCCTCCTAATAGCAAGAAGTCTGCTTGATGAAGTACATAGAATGGACTGGAGACAGATTTTGCTGTTATAGTAAAAGTCCTGCTATCATTGGGAGTCTATCAAGAGAGGAGAATATAGTCCATACAGTATAGAAACTTTTATTATAGTTAAGTAAACAGGAAGAGATTAATGAATGCAAACATGAGACCATAAGAAAGAGAGGCAGAAGAAATCATGAAATCATAGAGATGTTAATCATATACTTTGTATTGGTTTTCATAATAAAAGACACAAATAAAATTCTAGAAATGAGGAAACTAGGGTTTAATAAGAATGACGAACCATCGTATCCACACAGACCCTCCCTGTAAACCTGCATTTCCCATGGCTAATCCACCTAGCCTGCACGTCCCTAGACACTATGTGCAATTTAGCACGGCCAATCCACCTAACTTGCACAACTTTGGACTCTGGGGGGAAACCAGAGCACACGAAGGAAACCCACACAGACACAAGGAGAACATGCAAACTCAACACAGACAAATCGCCCGAGGGTGGAATAGAACCTGGGTCCCTAGTGCTGTGAGGCAGCAGTGCTAACCACTGACCCAGTGTGCTGCCCACTAAGGAGGAAATTCTGCAATTTTGACCAGGAATAGTGAAGGAATGGCAATATGTTTCCTAGTCAGGATGGTGAATGGCTTGGAGGGGATGTCGAATGTTGTGGTGTTCCCACGTAGTTGCTGCCTTTGTCCTTCTACATGGAAGTGGTCATGGGTTTGGAAGGTCCTGTCTCAGAATCTTTGGTGAATTCCTGTGCGTCTTGTAGATAGTACACACTACTGTTATTGAGTAAACAAGTGTAGAGCTGGATGAACACAGCAGGCCAGGCAGCATCAAAGGAGCAGGAAAGTCGACGTTTTGGGTCTGGACCCTTCTTCAAAAAATCCAAAAGAGTAGAGTGGTAGGTTATTGCACAAAATCAGGACTCTTGGGATTTGAGATAATATATTACCATGTTTGAGGTTTGAGTAATTGGAAAAAAAAAGGGAAAGAATAAAGGGAACATTTTCAGATTGGCAGGCTGTCACATGGCACCATAAGAATTAGTACTTGCACTTCAGCTATTTACAATCTAAATTAATAAATTGGATGAGGGGACTGAGTGCAATATATCTAAGTTTTGACTCGCAGGTTAAGTCAACACCAGTTGTCTCTCTCTAATGAGAGAGCAGCCCTATAGTCCAGTAGGACTATGGTGATTTTTATCCAAGTTTGATGATAATACAAAGTTTTGAGGGAAGTGGTGATCAGGATGCAATCAGACCACAGTATAGACAGGTTTAATTGTAATAACATGGCAAATCAAATACAATGTGGCAAAGTGCAAAGTTATCCTCAGGTGGGAAAAATGAAAAACGCTGGCCCAGATAAACCCAATTTCCACTCACCTTTAAATGTCTTCTGCCTTGGAGATACCTGAAAAAGGGCTCCTGGAATGAACTTGTCCAGCAATCCATGACTCCAGCAGCAGAAAAAATTCAGTATGGAAGTCATGCTGCTTTTACTGCTGTGTTCTGTGATTTACACGTCCAGCAAACACTTTGTCAGCTTAGTGAAAGGCTAAGCATGTAAGTCGGGCTTATGTTGCAAGATGGTGAGAAGGATAGCATATCAGATGGCAGAGATTTGTAGGCTGCAAGGCAGGTGAAGGGGATAGCCAAGCGTGAGGAAATAGGGGACAAGGTGGGTGGAATGACAGATAAATGATTGAGTGCTTAGGATAGGGGGCTATAGGGTCCAATGGTGGGGGTGTGGGAGTATTGTGTTGGGTTCAGCAGGTTGTAGTTGGGTCTGGAGTGGTTAGGCCAGCAGGGGAGAGCTGGGGGTCAGTGGGAGTTCACTTAATTCACTTAACAATTTAACATTTTTTGGATCATAGATTAACCAACTTCCAAGGTCAAAACTGTGTTTACAAATAAATTATGTGGTCAATTGTGCATTGTACAAAAATAAGCATTTCTAGGGTCATCTAATAATGGGTCCTGTCTGATTTTGGTCATGAGATGGGGAGGAGGTGAAGACAGTTAGACTGGTGAGGTGGAGTGTCAGTTGGGTGGTAGGGGTTTTGGCTTGAGCCAAGGTCAGAATATCAATGTGGTCAGACATGGGGAGTGTCAGGTCTGACAGGTAAGAGATGGTTTTCGTTTCAGGTGGGTGAGGCCAGCAGAGAGGGGGAGGTATTAATTTTGGAGGAGCCAGGAGAAGGCAGGCCAATGGGGCAGGTGTCAGTCAGAGGTGGTTGTTGTGCCAGGAGGGTCAGGTGATGGTGGGGGAAGAAAGGGGGAAACAGGTTAGGTTGGGGTGCTCTGGTCAAGAATTGATTGTTAAAGGTCAAGTGGGTGTAATTGTTGGGGGAGAGTATCAATGGTGAGTCATGAGGTTCTGTTTAACAGTTATCCAACAGTTACACTAGGTTTTTAATCCTCTAACATTTTCTGCATAACTATTAAGCTTGTCTATGTCCAAACCCTCTAAATCTCTGACTTCAATGGACTCTTTTGGAGGGCTCGGTGCAGAGCATTGCTCATTGAAAAATTCATCAGGAATTCTACACGGTCCCAACGCACTGTTCCAACATCTCTATGGTGATTGAAATATGTGGTCCTTTTTTTTAAATGGTTTGAGATTGGAGAATGTTTTAATTTGTTAGAACATGAGTGCTCTTGAACATGATTCACTAAGCTAACCTGCAAGTACAGGAAACGATTAAGAAGGCATATTCTATGTTAACTTTATTAAGGTGTTGTGGAATGAGAGTTAAGGATTCTTACTACAGTTATACAGACCATTCATGAAACCGCAACAAAAGTACTGTGAGCTGTTTGATGTTTTTACCTAAGGAATAACATATTTGCCTGAGAAAGTGTGCCACAAATGTTCACTGGACTGATTCCTAGGATGAGGAGAGATTTAATAAACTAGATCTCTGAAGTATAGACTGAGAACTATTGTATTTGAAGCATTCTAAGAGAATATTTCCCTGGCTAAGGAAACTAAAACACAAGATCACAGTTTCAGAACAAAAGAAGAGGGCACCCAGTAGAGAGCGCATGTCTGCCACACTATGTTAACTCAATGTTATTACAATTATGCAACTATTCGTTCAGGTTCTCCCTGTCTGGTTGATGCTCGGGTGTCATCAAAGCTGAAATGTTTGTTTTTTGTCAAGATCTTCCATCTCACTGACGAGGCTTCAAGTCATTCCATATCTAATAAGTAGCTCTGAAGACTCTGTTCATTTTCGTTAACTGTGACAAATTTCATCACAGCAGCTGAGACGATTCACAGAATTGCAGAATTGTTACTGCACAGAAGGAAGCCATTTGTTCCTGTTTGGATTCTATCACCTAGTGCCAAACTCCTGCCTTTTCTCCATATCTCTGCATACTACCTCTGTCCAAATAATCATCCAATGCCCTCTTGAATACCCAACTCAACCTGACTCTAACACATTTCTTGGGAGTGCACTCCATACCCCAACTACTTGCTCACATCACCATTGCATCATTTGCACATCACATTAAATCTATGCCTGCCTATTCTTTTCTCTTTTATGAGTGGGAACAGCTTCTCCCTATTGGATTTGTCCAGCCCACTCATGATTTGAAAACGCTTGACAAATCTTCCCTCCAAGGAAGACTATCCCAATCTTCAATCTGTCTTCATAACTGAAGCTTTCATTCCTGGACCCTTCTCATTCTTGTAACTCACTTCTGCACTCTCTCCAATGCATTCACATCTTCCCCATAGTGGGACACACACAGCTGTGCTCAATAGTCCAGCTGAGGACTAACAAGAGTCTTGTATAAACTTAACATCACCTCTTTGCTTTTGTAGTCCATGTCCCAATTATTAAAGCCAAGAACATTCTATGTTTTACTAACTGCTCTCTCTCTCTGTCTGTCCTACCACCTCGATGATCACATCTATACCCAGGTCCCTCTGCTCCTATACCCCTTTAGGATTGTACACCCATTTTGTATTGTCTTTCAATGTTATTCCAATCAAGGTGCATCACCTCACATTTCTCTGCATTGAACCTTATCTGTCTCCTATTTGCCCACTCCACCAAGTTGTCAATGTTCTTTTGGATTTCCACACTGCCTTCTTCAGTTTGCAATTCCTTCAACTTTAGTGTCATCTGCAAACTCTGAAATTGTCCCCTGCACAGCAAGATCCAGGTCATTAATATATATCAGGAAAAGCATGGGTGCCAATACCAATTTCTGGGGAACTCAACTAAAACCTTCCTCCAGCCCGTGAAATATCCAATGGATATTGACTATTGCTCTCCGTTTCTGATCACTCAGCAACATTCTAAAATAAGCAAGTACTTCTCTAAAAAAATGCTACATTCCAAAAAATATAATTCCCTCATCACTCAATATTAAAGTAGCCTTTAAAAAACGTCAGGATCTGGATCTGCATCTCGCCGAAAAGTAATCTGTGCTTCCTTTGGCCATTTGTCTATTAAGTTCCTTTCAAATCCTCCCATCAGTTTTTGATGTGCATTGTTTACAAACAAACACACCAACAAACAGGGACGAAGACAAAACCTCTATCCCCAACCTGGAAACAAATCAACATCTCAGAAAAAGGTGTCTTCATCAAAAGGAAATAAATTTTCAGAGCTGGGTATGGTCTAGAAAATTGTTTTGGGAATACTGACAAGAATTTTGTAGTTTTAATTTCCGTACGTATATGACTTGTTATGTACAACTGCTTTAGAAGTAAATAGGAAGTAAACATTCCTGTAGTTGTGAACCATACAAACCATCAACCCTCTTTAAGTTTTCAGCCTCAGGTTCACATATCTTGGCAGAAGCACTATCTAATTGGACCTGACAACTTCCAGACCGATCCTCCAATTAATCTGATTAGTTCTAATAGTATTCCGTCCTAATCTGGTTGGTAGTGACAATTTGACAATCAGGCTGCGCATACAATCTAGTTTGTTGCTACAAATCACCACCTATCTCAGTGAAACACTGGCATATAATCCTCTCCCCTCCCTTGTCAGCATTTCACATGTCCCTCTGGGACATTCTGGTCCATTCCTCCTCCACTGCCAACAACCAAGGCACCTTCCCATTTGAGCTCATAAGGTGTAACACCTACTCATTTACTTCTTCGCTCCTCACTACCCAAAGCTCCAGACACACCTTCCAGATGAAGCAGCGATTTACCTGAACTTCATTCAATCCAGTCAAATGTCTCCTCTACACTGGGGAGATGAAACACAAGCTGGGCAACTGCTTTGCAGAACATTTACATTCTGTCCACAAAAATGACCCCCAAGCTTCCAGTTGCCTGCCACTTCGACACACCATTGTGTTCCCTGGCCAACATCTCTGCCTTGGGCCTGCTGCAGTGCTCCAGCAAGGCACAGTCAAAGCTGGAAAAACAGCATCTCATTTTCCACTTGGAAACCCTGTAGCCTTCAGGACCCAATATCAAATTCAATATCCCATTATCCATCCCTTTGTTTGTCTGTCTTTCTCTCACTCTGGGTTCCATTTATACCTATCATCTCATTACTTTAATCCAACCTCTGCACTCCCTGTCTCCAGCATATATACCACCTTTTCCTAGTTAATCATTCTGATGTAAGATCACTGAACCTGTAACATTGTCTTTGCTTTCTCTCTACAGATGTTGCCAGACCTGCTGTGTTTCTCTAGCAATTTCCATTTTTGTTACATATTTCTAGTTAATAGATGAAAAGAAACGGTAATTTGGCGACAGAACAGAAAGTTCACTTGTGTGAAAGACTACTTCCAGATTTACAAAAAAAAAACACAAAAATTGACACATGGGGCTGGATTTCCAGTGGGCTTGGGACCCTAATGTTGCAACCAAATAAGAGTGTTCAGACAGACCAATGGAGCTATTTTCTTAGAGGCAGTCTTCATGTCGTCCCATTCACAGATGGCAACCCTAAAGCCTCACCAACCACGCTCGTTGGGGCAGATTATACGTCTTCTGTCATAAGGAAGCTCACAGACCACCTATAGTAGGGGGGAAATGGTCTTGTTGCCAACCAAATGCTGATGGTGCCACAAAATTAGCAATATTAGGGGCTTAAATATTTAAATTACTTGTCCACGTCAATGCAGCAGGCAGGTGATCAGTTTCCTAGGCTGGAAACCTTAACCAATTCCAGGAACTGTGTACTAGTCTCCTATTGGGACATCTTATTTTCTGTATTCCACACCTCCTTTCCCCTCGCTCCGTGGCTGGAAAAAAGTCAGCCCATAAATTGAGGTGCTAATATCAGCTATATGTCCTAAAAGTTGGTCTTAGTAGCTGTGTATCACCAACAGATATGGCCCAAATGAGGTGCAAAGATGGAGATGCAAACATATGCTCATTGATTTAATAGGAGGAAACAAGATAGGTACAGATAGAGTTAATGGTGGTTGTCTTTTTCCTAGAATGGGGGATTTCAAGACTAGGGGACACATTTTTAAGGTGAGAGGAGAAAGATTTTAAAAAGACATGAGGAGCAAATGTTCTTTAACACAGGGTGGTCTGCATGTGGAATGAACTTCCGGAGGAAATGGTGGATGTGGGTACAATTACAGCCTTTAAAAGACAGTTGGATAAGTATATGAATAGGAGAGATATGGGCCAGGTGGGACTAGTTTGGGACTATGTTTAGCACCGACTGGTTGGAACAAAGACAACAAGGTGCAGGGCTGGATGAACACAGCAGGCCAAGCAGCATCATAGGAGCAGAGAGGCTGACGTTTCGGGCCTAGACCCTTCATCAGAAAAGGGGGAGGGGAAGGGGGTTTTGAAATAAATAGGGAGAGAGTGGGAGGCGGATAGAAGAGGGATAGAGGAGAGGATAGGTGGAGAGGAAACAAACAGGTCGAAGAGGCGGGGATGGAGCCAGTAAAGGTAAGTGTAGGTAGGGAGTTAGGAAGGGGATAGGTCAGTCCAGGGAGGACGGACAGGTCAAGGGGGCGGGATGAGGTTGGTCGGTAGGAGATGGAGGTGCGGCTTGAGGTGGGAGGAGGGGATAGGTGGGAGGAAGAACAGGTTAGGGAGGCAGGGACGAGCTGGACTGGTTTTGGGATGCGGT
>NC_063334.1:38196264-38279082 GCF_021869965.1 Rhincodon typus
CTGAGATGTACGGGAGTGGAATGCCTCATCCTGGGAGCAGATGCGGCAGAGGCGAAGGAATTGGGAATAGGGGATAGCATTTTTGCAGGAAGGTGGGTGGGAGGAGGAGTATTCTAGGTAGCTGTGGGAGTCGGTGGGCTTGAAATGAATATCGGTTTCTAGGTGGTTGCCCGATATGGAGACAGAGAGGTCCAGGAAGGGGAGAGAGGTGTTAGAGATGGTCCAGGTAAACTTAAGGTTGGGGTGGAAGGTGTTAGTGAAGTGTATGAACTGTTCGAGCTCCTCGTGGGAGCACGAGGCGGCGCCGATACAGTCATCAATGTAACGGAGGAAGAGGTGGGGTTTAGGGCCGGTGTAGGTACGGAAGAGGGATTGTTCCACGTAACCTACAAAGAGGCAGGCGTGGCTTGGGCCCATGCGGGTACCCATGGCTACCCCCTTTGTCTGTAGGAAGTGGGAGGAATTGAAAGAGAAGTTGTTGAGGGTGAGGACGAGTTCGGCTAAGCGGATGAGGGTGTCAGTGGAGGGGGACTGGTCGGGCCTGCGGGACAGGAAGAAGCGGAGGGCCTTAAGGCCATCTGCATGGGGAATGCAGGTGTAGAGGGACTGGACATCCATGGTAAAGATGAGGTGTTGGGGACCGGGGAATTGGAAGTTCTGGAGGAGGTGGAGGGCGTGGGTGGTGTCACGGACATAGGTAGGGAGTTCCTGGACCAAGGGGGAGAAAATGGAGTCGAGATAGTTGGAGATCAGTTCGGTGGGGCAGGAGCAGGCGGAGACAATGGGTCGACCAGGGCATTCAGGTTTGTGGATTTTGGGAAGGAGATAGAAGCAGGCAGTGCGCGGTTGGGGAACGATGAGGTTGGAGGCCGTGGGTGGGAGGTCTAAGGGTCTGTTTCTGCGCTGTATGACTCTATGAGTACTTCAGAGAGGAATGAAGATGGGGGTGATAGTTTGTAAAGGCAATGAAGGATCCCAAACCGAAACGTCAGCTTTTCTGCTCTTCTAATGCTGCCCAACCTGCTGTGTTCGTCCAGCTACACACTGTGTTACCTCTGACTCCAGCATCGGCAGTTCTTACTATGTCTCAATGAGGTCAAGGTCCATTTTTGAGAAGGGGGCAATTTTTAATATTGGGATGATGATGAGAAAAGAAACAGAAGAAATTACAGGTTTTGGGCTAGGGTAGGAGAAACCTTGACGAAATTTAGCTCACGCAACAAGACCAAGCTTCATTTACCAGCGGCTGCTAAAGATATATCAATCCTGGTGAGAAAGAAGAGTTGGAGTTCCCACGTTTAATTTTATATTTTTTGGGAGGGAGGGGGGCACGTCGAGAGATGTACGTGTGACAGGAACACATTTGGGGAAATGTATGGTTTTTACCCTACGGATTTTACGGTTATCCCTCATGCAGGTGCCACACTCCAATCCGCGGTTTATCAGTGCGTGTTTGGATCGGGGGAGGGAAGGGGTAGAAGAGGAAAGCCAGAATTTTTGATCCATACTCCGGGTTTTGCGGATCTCCGACATCCGGGTATTCACCGGCCTTTCCCTCACACACGCCCCCCCTCCCCTAAGCCCCGCAAAACTGACGCCCCTCCTCTCTCCCCGGCGCCGCGTCATCAGCTGGAGACAAGATGGCGGGCAGAGGACTGAAGCCCGGCTCTGGAGTCAGTGCGCAGCCTGGGCGACACTGCGTCCTCGCCGCCGCTGGCTCCACACACTGGTAAAGTACTGTCGCCTGAGCGACTCACAGGGGGAAAAGACAGCGAGAGAATCGTTTTCTTTAGAGGAGGAGGAGGCGGAGGAAGGAAGGGAAATTCCCCGGCCGTCAGTCAGAAACGGAGACCCCACTTACTGCTGAGTTTTGAGTCTTTGTGACCAAGCGGCTCGCTTGAATTCGGCCATGTATTTCCTGAGCGGCTGGCCCCGGAGGCTGCTATGTCCCCTCAAGGGCTCGGAGAAGCCGTTTCACATCCAGCCCGACTCGCGGAAACTGGTGTTCGCGCTCCTGTCGCAGTCACAGATCAGCCTATGGTACAGCAGGGTGAGTAGGAGCTCCAGCATCTGCACCGTCCTCGTCCTGGCAATATCTCTGTGTATCCATCTACCTGCCCGTGCCCCCCGTCAGCGTGTGGAAGTGTGCCTGTGACCCCATGCTGCGAGCGCGTGGGGGTCTGCCCTGCTGCCCCCAACCCCTGCGAGCAAGTGTGTCTGCTTGATCTCTCTCTCTGGTGCGAAAGCAGCGTAGTGCTAGATATCATTCTTCAGTCTGTCCCCCATACTTTCTTCCCTCAGTGCCTGATTAAAAAAAAGCTGTTTTCCCTCCACAGAGTCGTCAGTGGAGTCAAATCAAATCTTCAGAGTTTGGGGTTCTGCCAAAATCTATTTAAAACTGAGTGAATGGGGTTTGTGTGTGGGGACTAGAGGAGTTTTAAAGGTACGCAGTGTTTTTTTTTGTTTTGATAAATGGAAGGGATATCCTGTTGAAAATGATGTCTCCAGACTCTCTGTTGAGACTTTGTTTGTAAATGATTTTGAATTGCTGGCAACTCTAGCTCTGCTTAAACATCTCTTGCATAAGTTTTACTCCTAAGTGTGAGAAAGCTGATCATTCATGATTAAATAGTCAAGCATTAAGTATGGTTTTTGTTTTAAACTGGTTCAACTAAACTATCACTTTGCAGATGTATGGCTATGTTCTTTTTAATCATTTTGAGAATAACAATTAGTGTGTGTTCTGGCCATGTAATGCACTTTACTGCATGGTAGTGCCCAGAGGGGACATTGTCAATCCAAGTTTGAAATTTGAGTAACTTATTATCAGAATCCAGAGGTCTCTTACTCCCTGTGACCCTCTTCATGTGCATATGTTTGTGCATTATTTTGGAAAGTGGAGAATAATGATTGATCAAATGTTATTTCTTATACTGTTATTATTAGGTTATAACATTTTTCCATTTAAAAAAATGAAAGCACTTTCAAACTCTCAACTGCTAATCTTTGCTTCTGCAGCCTCCAATCCGTTCAGTCACTTGCATACCTCCACTTTTGGTGCCTTCACTCCTGCTAGAGCTGCCACTTACATACTGAGCATTTCAGTGAGTGAAAGCTTAACAGACAATTGTTTTAGACCATTCTTTTATTTGTTAGTTACCAGATCTGGTAAGAGCACTTCTCTAGGCACCCCCGCCCCAGCCAGAAGTGATCACTGTTCCAAAGTCATTGAGCTATGCAATGATGATGGACTTTTTTCACTATGCTGTATCTCTCTTTTTAATAGTTATTCCCTGTGGCCTTTCCTTCCCTGAATCAATTGTAGGAAGCTCTGGACTTCTTTGTTACCAAGGATGTGACCATCCATTCAGATATCTGCTAATTTGTAATATTGCCCCACTGCTTCCTCTTAGCCACCAAGTCAAACTTTTCCCAGGGTTCTCTCTGCTAAAGTCTCAACCGGCATCTTTCTCTGTCATATCTCCTGTCTGAGCCTGCCCTGAAAACCACCCCCTACTCAAAGGTACCCACACTTGACTTCTCTGTCCTTCTAAACTGCATACTATCATATCTCACCTGCCCTCTCCAAAGCCCTTGAACATGCCAATGCCTCCTAAATTCGTATTCATCTTTTCTGGAGTCCCTTATTTGAATCCCTGCAATCAGATTTTCACCTGATGCCATAGTAGTGCAGCAGATCTTTACAAAAGCACAAATGGCATCTTTGTGACTCTATAAAGGTCAATTACTCTTCCTCTGTCTGCAGCTTCTGACAACGTTGACCTCACCATTGTCTGAAGTCTTTTCACATCATCCAACTGTGTGTGATTACATTAGCCAGGCTCTACTATTATTACCTAATTGTAGCTCGTGAATATTCAAAGCAGTCTCTCTTCCTGCATCCACACTGGTGTTCAATTGGGAAGTTTATGGGCCTTCCAAGTGAAGAATCAGCAAAACAGGAACAAAACTTTAAAACATTTGTCATATTCAAATTCCCTCTCAGCTACTGATGCATGCCATCTCTCTAAACTTGCAGACCTCCATATCCTGTGACCTTTGGCTTGTGAACCACGCATCCTGCCATCTTTAAGCCAGCATTGGCGAACCTTTTAGTCTCCCTTGGCTGGTACTGTCAGCCTAAATGACTTCAAATTGCTGCTTCTCTTTCCTTTCAGAGCTTTCTCAAAAGAAGATGATCTTTCTCTCCAGTTGCACACTGGTCATCTTTTGCCACGTGTTTTCCACCTATGGGGTATTTTCTACTTGAACGTTTTATATAATGTATGTTATAGCAGCAAGTTTGTTTGCAGATTTCTAGATGTGGTGAGAGACTAACAAAGAATGGAAACCAGTTTGCAGCAAAGATCGCATATTATTACATGTTTCAATGTACTTGGAGCAAAAGGGAGATGCATTGTGTAATTGTATCATCCATGCTACCCAATTGAAAGCAAGCCCAATTTGAAACAAAAACTTGCCTTACCCTAGAGAGGCTAGTATCAAGATTGTTATTGCTGTTAAAATGATAGGATAGGATGCCACCATAGAAGATTCTTAGACATTGGAATCATATTTGGTTCTGACCCTGATGTTGTTTGACTCCCAACCAGCTTGCGTGATTGTACCATTTAAGAGGCACCTTTAGCGCTTCATCCAAATCAGGACATCGGTGGGTTTTGCTGGTGGGAAGGCCAGTCAAGTCACCTGAGGTCTTTTCCAAAGAAAGCTTAACAAAGATTTGGCCACAGCTGCCAAACAATCGTTGTGGAGTACCCAAGCAGGCACCCAGTCGCCTATCATTAGCAACCTGTCCCTTCTGGGCAGATGGTTTTTGCTGTTATGAATCTGTCTTTGGCAAGATCACGCAGTTAAGGGCTGACACACAGACAGCCTAGCATGCCTCTTTCATAAATTCCCCTAGCACTTGCTTTCGAAGTTACTTCTATGCAATTAATAAGATTCCACCTTTGGAGTGTGATGCTTTATACTAAAAGCTAACTGAGTGGCCCGTTTAATACACAAGCTAGCTTTTGAAAGAAAAATTGTTCTGTTGCTTTGGTATTTCATTTTAAAAGCATGACGTACTATTGACACTAAATTACTGTATCGCACAGACCATAGAATCACAATGAGATTCTCTTATTGTGCAATTTAACAATTTCTGGCATTAGTTCAACAATTATAATTGAGTAGCTAGGTAACTATCTGCAGGTAGTCAAATTGTAATATTTCACTTGATTATTATTGGAATCAGGATCTTCAGATTAGTATTTACAGCAGCTTGTGGCTTAAATAGTTTTTGTCCTGTCCACTATAGAACCGCTGATAAGTTGCAACCAAACTAATCTGGATTGATTTTTCAGATGGTTTTGTTTTTTTTTTGAAGAGGTGAAAAATGGGGAGGTTACAGTTGAGTTGGGGGGTTTTATTTCTCCTTTTCAGTCTCCAATGTGGCAGTTTTACTTGCATTTGTTAGTTGAATGTCTCTTTGAGTAGGATAATTGTGGTCTTCGTGGTGAATATTTTATGCACTTGCAATAACAGCAATGCCTCATTGGCTGTAAAGTCTTGAGGTTGTGGAAGGCACATGAAAATACAAGTCTTTGAATTGCATATTACCTGATATATGGTTCGGTATTTTTCATTCCTATGATTTTTAGTAAATACAGCCTCGCTTAACTTACAAGAAACTGCGTATTATCCTGAATAGATGTGGCATAATATGTTTGCAATGCTACTTTGTATTACTTTCTCTTTTTATTTACAGTCTAGTTCAGCTAGATAAAGTGCTCAAATATTTGACTTTGTCACCTTAACACAACTACACAACATCATATTGGCTCAGATATTCCAATCAGTGGCGAAAACTCTATCTCTGACCCCAATCAGATTAAACGCTACTCACTTACCGTTAGATGACTTCTGTGCTGGAAAGTCCTGGACATGGGCCCATGAACTCATTGAGGAATTCGCAGATTCAACAGTGCAGAAGTCCTTCTAGAAACCAATGTCATTTTGCAATAGGAAATAGTGTTCTCTAATTTAAATGTCATTGTATCTACACCGAATAGACTGCAGATTGCCACCACTTTCTTGAGGGCGGTTAGGGATGGGTAATAAATGCTAGTCCAACAGTGAAGCCCACGTTTCTGTGAAATAATTTTTTAAAAAATGGCAGTGCAGTAAGAGTAGGTTTTAATCCTCTAACTTTTTTTTCCTTTATTTGTGTTAAGTTTAACTAAGTGAGTACCTCGAACTGTGACAGCAAGGGGCTTTTTCAGAAATGTGCAGATAGAAGGGAATTGCACATCAGAAGTTTCAATATTGCCGGTAATTCCCAGAGTCTGTTGCATCAAGGATTCCACAAGTTCCTGACATGTTGCTCGAACAAAAGTACTCTACCAAAGCAAATGTTAGTTTTTGCTTTATGTATTGGTTTTGGATCAGTTTGCATTGAATAAGTATGAAAGTGGACCAAATGGTGAACAAGCTAAATTGAGTATGATTTGCTGGATTTATTTTTGAATTTGAGAAAAAAGTTCCAGCCTAATATTGGAAATAACCGACCTTGTCATCTCTATCAGTATGATAAATTCTTGCAAAACATGGTTTAATGGCAGTGTGTGCTGAATTACACAAATGTGACTCTGTTCAGTCATTAATTACACAGCTTTCAGTATATTTAGATATTTGGCCTCTGATCGTGATTTGGTGTTTCAGTCGAGAATCAGCCATGATTCTTAATGGCAGAGAAAGCTCCAGAGTCCAAATGATCTATTGTCTCCATTTATGTCTTTGAAATTCATGAAATGTGTAAATGGAAAGCTTTTGGACCTTTGTCACAAGCGACTGTATCCATCTAAAAGCATTCAGACGTATAGTTTGAATGTTTCTTTTTTGATGTCTAAACTGTGGCATTGAAGAGGCATTGTTGTACCTTGTGAAAAGCAATGTGTTCAGTGGTAAACTTGTGTTAGCTTTAGTATTGCAGTGTAAAAATACTTAGCTTGCACTTGAAAACTGCAAATACTAAAATCTGAAGTTTGCATTTACGTAGAAAGAAACACTTTTAATTGATTCTGAGCATGGTGAAGGAATGATGCACTGATATGTTTCTTTCCTGGTCTGGTTGAATGAGGATGTCAGCTCCAAAAGTTTGAAACTCTCTACACTTTGAATAGTGCTGTAAGACTCTTTACATTTAAATAGCAGAGAAGTGTCAATCTCCATTATGTACTTTATAAAGGCGCTTGATCCACATCTGAGGACAGATTGGCTTTGAGGCAGTCCACAAGTATGGAGAGACTGTCTTATGAGGAGAGTTTGCGTAAGTTTTTGGTTTGTATTTATCTGGAGCTTAGAAGAATGAGAGATGACCTTATTGAAACATTGGCATTCTTCGGCAGCTTTACAGACATGGTGAGATTGATTCTCCCACAGGGGAAACTAGGACCGGAGGGCATAATCTCAGAATATGGTGTCATCCATTTGCAACTGAGATGGGGAGGATTTCTTTCTTCTCAGAAGGTAGTGAATCTGTGGAATTATTTACTGTAGAGGCTGGTGGAACAGACTTGATGGGCTGAATGACCTACTCCTGCTCCTACATCTTAAGGTCTTGACATGCTTCCTAAAATGTGGTTTTTAAAACTGAAGAAAAAACTTCAGTTGAAGTCTAACCAATGACTTGTAAAAAAAATTTAATGTAACAGCTCAACTAAATACACATAAGTTTGTAAAGTCCTGGATTCCTTGTGCCTTTGTTAACGATCTTCTAACGTGTCCTGCTACCTTCAAAGATTTATGTTACATGCACCCTTTTCCTACCAAATGTGTCACTCCATTGTTAAAGATAAATTATTTTGGCCAGTTTGAGTATTTTTGACACAGTAACAAGGTGGGAGGGAGCAATGTGGTTGACATGTAAGTGGACATCCAAAAGACATTTGATAGTGTTAGACTTGATAGAAAATCTGATGCCTCTAGGCTGAAAGGGGAAATAGCAGGATGAAAGGAGCAGTAACAAAATGAAGAAAATTGACGACAGGTTTGAAATAAGTGAAAGGTGGTGTAGAATTAAGTTTCCTAAATTCAGTACTAAACTTGGACTGAAGATGTAGGGGACCATTTTAAAATTTACAGATATTGTGAAACTTGAACATAGTGTTCATACAAATTTTAGCAGGTGTAAGCCATCTAGCTCCTTGAACGCCCCTACCATTTGGTAAGATCATGACATAAATTTCAAGAGGATGTAGAAAGGTTGATGAATTGGAAAGATAAATGGTAGAAAAACATGTAACTCTGGCAAATTGTGTTAAAGGGGGTGAAAGGAAGAGACTGAGGAGCAGTTGCACATAAGCTGTTCTGTCACTTCCGAGGATTTTATCAAAGCAGTTAATAAAGCATGTGGTCATTCTGAGTTTCACAAATAAACATATAACATACGGAGTTAAGATTATTTGCTGAACTTGCATAAAACATTAGCTCAGATCCAGCTGCAAAAAGGCATCATACTTTTAGAATAATATCTAGAAAATGTACTGCAGCAGCTCACAGAGGGTCCTTTTACAATACCTTCCTAATCTGTAGCTCCTATCAACCAGAAGAACAAAGGCAGCAGACACATGAGAACATCACCACCTACAAGTTCTCCTCCAAGTTATACACCATCCTGACTTGGAACTAAATTGTCATTCCATCACTGTCACTGGGTCGTAGACCTGGAACTGCCTTTCTAACAATACTGTATGTGTGCATACTTAAACGTTGCATAGAGTCAAGATGGTGACTCACCACGACCTTCTCAAGGGCATTTAGGGATGGCGCACACTTTCTGTGAATTTTTAAAAAATGCCTTTGTAAGTAATGGAACAGAAGATTTGCTAGAATGAGTGAGTAATGTTTGGAGTGTGTTCTTTGGGTGATTGATACAGATTCGCTTGTGGTCACGAAGGGGTGTTTGGATGAATAGTTGAAAGATAAAACATTGAAGGGATGATGGGAAAGAGGAGGGTTGTGAATTAATCTGATTGCTCATTCACCGAGCCACCCAAGAACTGATGGGCTGATTGCCACATTGTGTCATAATATTCTTTGGTTCATGGTTGCTAAAATGTTTCCACAGTTTTTACAACTCTGTTTAAGTCCTCCTGAAATCTGGTACTGTGCTCTGATAACTATATTTCTGAATTTTGTATTGGCTGCATACTTTGAAATTATACCCTAAACAACTGAAATCTGGTTGCAATGTATATCAAAAAGAGCAATATTCCTTAAAATTTCAAATTATATTTCTAAAAATATTCATCACGGCGATCTACCCTGGGATCAGTTTTGGGCCCATGCTGCCCCTCTCACTTCTAATTAACTTGAGGTTTGTGGACAAAATATTTTTGGTGCTGTGATATTTCGCCTATTGCCTTTTTTTTTTGGAAGTCCACATATATAATTATCTGCATTGCCCAAAACAACACTCTGTTGCTTCAAAGAACTCGATGAAGTTAGTTAAACATGATCTGCCTGTTACAAATCCATGCTGACTTTAATTTAAGAACCCATACTTTTCTAAACCACGGTTAATTTTGTCCAGATTATTATTTTTGTTACTCAGCAAAAGGTTGCTAATTAAGATTGGGATCTTCGCCTTATTTATTAGAGACATAGAGTATAAAAATGATGTAGTGATGGTAAATCTTTATAAAGCACTAGTTAAACCCAAGCCGGGTATCTGCATTGAGTTTTGAGCACCACATTTTGGAAAGATATCCAGGCCTCGGGGTTGAGAAAATCTATTGTGGTGAGATTGGAAATGCTGGTGTTCTTCCTCAGACAGAGAAGGTTAAGTGAAGATTTGATAGAAGCGTGCAAAATCTTAAAGTTCTAATAGTGTAAATAAGAACAAAATTTCACCATGGCAGAGGTTTGGTAAATTGGGCAAAGAGATCACGAGAACGTTATTTATCACTCTATGTTGTGGCCTGGCATATGCTCCCGAAAACGGTAGTGGAAGCAGATTCAATAATAACGTCAGAAAAGCTTTTGGATAAGTTGTTTTGAGGAAAATATGTTGGGATCTGGGGCAAGGGTAGGGAAGCAGTTAGCTGTACCCAATGAGCTAGCACAGAAGTGTTCTGCTAAATTGACTCCTCTGCAGTATGAAACTATGATGTTGCAAGCAGTGACTACAATTCAAAATAATTCTCAGTATGTGAAATGTGATGTTAGAAGTGCTAAGATGCTGTATCTAATGCTAGTGTTTTATTGTAGTAAATGTACTAGTTCCTATTCATGGGAATTGTGATTGAGGCTTTTCAAGATGCTTTTTCTAATGATCACAAAAACAATTTCCATACGCAAGGCTATGTGGTGGGCAGAATATTCTAAAGTATCCCTATATGATTGGCAGTGCACTTATTATCTTTGAATGATATATGCAATCGTTATTATTTGCTCACATGACTTTTAAAGACTTTACTACCAATCTTGTGGCGTATTTTTGTTACAGACTAAATTATTAAACCGGTTCACTCTCAGATGATTTTTAAAGGAAGAGAATAGCAGCTTTAAAATCAGTCTACATATTATCAAGATTGTAAAACCTAAATATACAGTTCCTCCTGTAATCCCATAGACCTGAAGTAACATTGATTTTGAATTGGTGTTGTCAGAAATGGAATGTTTGTTCTATCAACCCAGCAGAAATTCATGCTGTCTATTTTTTCTTCACATTTTTGAAATATGAACTGAGTCAAAACAAGCAAAATTGAGAATCAAAACTGTAGTCTTTACAGCTCGGAGGCCTTTTGGTCCATTGAGTCCATGTTATAAGAACTGATTTATATACTTAAGAATTGGAAAGAGCAATTGTCTTTTCCTGACATCACTTTGATAGGACAGCCGTTACTCTTTGTCTTCTGTGGTACCTGTTAAATAATTTGCTTCAATGGTGATTTATTCATTGTTTTTTTAAATGAACCTAAGCCAGAGAATGAATATTTGGCTTCATACAGAATCTGTAAAGTATATCATTTAAAACTGTCACAATCCTGCTAAGGTAATGAAAATATTAAAAAGTCTCTAATTGAAATGTTGTTTTTCAGTATGTTGCGAGAATGTCTCTTACTCGAAGCTCATATTTAACAACATTAGTTAAATGGGCATATTTGAGATTTGGATTTCCACTTTGATATGTTCTGAATTGGCTGATTCAAATAACAAATGGTCTAAATTCCTTTTATGCAGGTCTAAGGAAGTTCTGTGACCTTTTTGTGTTATTCTTCTACTAATGGGTTAGATAGAGGTATGATTGAATGTGATGAATATGGCAATTGTGTAGCACTACATCCAAGTCTGCAATTATAGGATAGAGTTAGTGACAAGATTGTAAATGTTTGCTGTACAGCTACATACTTTTGTTTGAAAAGCTGACTGCCAGTCACAAGAGTAAATGATTTTGAGTCCGGCTGGTGTTCAGCTGCATGTACAATACTGAAGTGAGCGTAGTTAGGAGTTCAGTAAAAATTGATATTAGAATTTATTAGTCCATCTTATGATTCACAGTCCAGTAAAACATAGTTAATGAAGCAAGGTCTGCTCGACTGGCTTTGTATTGTGATCGCAGTGAAATTGCGGTGACTAACTCCTAGAGTTAACTGTAGGTGAGTGGACAGGATCTGTGAGGAGGAAAAGTCCAGTATTTGTGCTGCTTTTGGGTTATCCTTTCATTTGCTTTTTACTGTAGATAAGACCTTCATGAATGTAGTAGCTGTCCCCAGCATTGCTACTAAATTTACATGAGAATTTAATCATGAATGAGGATTTGGTGGAGCAGGGAAGGAAGATATGATGTGTGCTTCAGTCTTATTTTGGGTACTGATGAATGCTGAATTTTCCTTTCTGAATTATCACTGGAATTCTAGACCCTAGCTTATAGTAAATACTGAAAGACCTTTGGCCATGTCAGCTGGAGACAATCTGGGCTTTCCTTTATGGATTCTAACAGAACTTCATTGAATCCAGTTGACTATTTAAAAAAAAAATTACTAAGAATCTAAGCATACTGTCCCTAATTGCCCTTGAGAAGGTGGTGGTGAGCTATCTTCTTGAACCCCTGCAGTCTTGGAATGAAGGAACAGCCATAGTGTTTTTACAAAGTGAGTTCCAGGATCTTGACTCGATGACAGTGAGATAAGGTCTGTATAGTTCCAAGTCAAGATTGAGAGAGACTTGGAAGGGAATTCGGAGGTTATGATGTTCTCGTGCATTATCTGCTGTTGTCTTTCTAGGTGGTAGATGTTGGGGGATGGGAGCTTTGAGAGGTATTGTTGGAGACTCACCTGTCCAGGTGAGTGAAGGGTGCTCCGTCATATTCTGACTTGTGCCTTGTAAATGGTCGATAGGCATTGAGGAGACCGGACGTGAGCACCTTGCTACAATGAGAGACTAGTTGCTCCTGACCATTTTGTCAACTATTTCAGAGTTTGAATGATTCTGTTCGGAAGGTATTCCTGATGTTCTATACTACATTCAGTTGTTTACATTGTTGCGAATTTAGCTTCTCTGGATTTTAACCACACTGTGTCCATTACTGCTTAACCAAGTTTAAGCTGTGTGAGTTGGCCTTTGAATACAGGGCATTATTAATATATTTAGAAATTGACACTGCCTGTTTTGGTGAAAGTTGTCATTGTTAAAGTTTGACTGTCGTGTTAATAGAGCTTTGAAACATTTTAAGTAATACAAACATTCCAGGTTTTGATAACTGTCTCTGTCGTTATATGACATTTCTAGTTATTACATAATGGTGAAGCCTTACTGTCCCATAGCGACAACAGACTATTTCCAAACATAAAGGCCATCTCGCCAGAAGTATGTTTAATGGCCTTCTGATGAATTTGAACTGTTTACATAAGCAATTTGTTAAAATTAGCATGTCAGTTCTAGAGCACAAGAAAGAACGTAGCCTCTCTGCTATTTTTGATTGAAGTAATGTGGAATGGATACTGACCTGAATTGTTAAGCATGACAAGAACTCGATTCATGTAAGTGTCTTGCAGTTTTTTTTTGCTTTTATCCTTCAAAACTCAGTGGTGAATGTTGAGAGGCAAAAATTCGTTTTATGGGTAAGAAGATTTGGCTGTCTTCACAAAATTATTGGAATGAATTTGTTTGCCGTTTAGATCCAATTGTAATCCAATGAACTGCATTCTGTGAAGTATTTGGGAGCCCAAATTAATTTTCAATCCCCCTTCTTTTCTCCTCTTCCCCTTCCCTTCCTCGAAGGTGCTGATGCAATGCTGGCAACCTTACGTTAATTTGTTGAACTTGTTCATTTCATGTATAAGCTGTTTAACAGACCCAAACCCATTCTTGTCCTCCTTGACAGTTCAAGGATGCATTACCCAGGAAGGCTGGTTAGAGAACTAAGAAGTGGAAAATGTGCGCTCATTTCTCTTTCATTCTGTTTTCCTAATTGATTGAGGGAATTTGGATTTAGTGTTAATTAAACAGATTTCTGGCAAATTCTGCTCGAAAGTGTCTCTTATGGGTGTCGGGCAAGAGCAGAATTATTCTTAGCTGATATAGAGCTTTCTTTCAGTTTGGTAGATTAGGTAGTGTTCCATCGTTGCCTGTGGAGCTATGGTCCAATATAATCCTTGGTCCCAAGGGTTGCAGCAGCTTTCAAGTCATGTTCTGCCTGTTAATGAATGAGGTCTCATGAATCATGGGGGTGGCCCAGCTTCCTTATGTGCAATCTTTTATAGAAAGTGAATTGTTGAAGGAGGAAGGTCTCTACTTATCTTGATTTATGTCTTTCCAATCATCTTCTCCTGACATACTGAAGATATTTTGTAATGTTCCTCTGCTGCAGCTAAGTGGGCATCTCTGTATAGATCAGGTATTGAACCTGGTCTGCATGCCATGTTCATCTGCTATCTTCATCCCATAAGTAGCAGGAAATGAAACAATTATTATGTTAATGCCATACTCTTTATCAGGAGATCCATCTTTCCTTGTTGTGTGATACCATGTATCCCAAATCTTGTATTTTACCCTGTTCCATTACCTTGCCATCTCATATGGGTAGGCCACTCCCCATCATATTCATTATAAGGCCATTTCTGTCAGTTCCTTATCATCCTATCTCCTTACTGTCCAAAACTTATTTTCTTCTGTATCTGCCAATACTATTCCCAATTTCACTTAGTACTTTCAAATTTCCCACCACTTAGATCATGATAGTCTATTCACCACAACCATTTGGTACAGTTAGATTTGCTAAACTAGCACATTCATCTCTACCTTTGACATAGTTTTCAGTTAAATTATTAGTCCCTTTCATTCTGGCTGTTTCCTTCAGTATGGCTTTCGTCTCCATTCCTTTTGTGTGCAAGGAATGCACATTTAAACGGTTAAAGCAAGCAAGTGCTTTAGTCATTCATTGCCAGATCAAGCTTGCGAATCGATGGGCTGAATGGTCTAATTCTGCTGCAATGTCTTATAGTCTAACTACTTGTGTACCATTTTGCTGGATACTTTAAATTGGATTGCTGTGGAAGAGTCTTGCATACTTTTGATTAGTAGGTTAAAAAATTAATTTTAATTAGCTTTATATGGAATTAGTTTTCAGAGGCATTAATGCTTTTATGATTAGACTAGTTTTTCCATGGAGGCTTTGAAAAATAATTCTAGATGTCTGGGTCACCATGATGGGTAGTCTTTCTTTAAACTGCTAAGTTGAAAAATTCTCTATACGTGATCATGTCGATGATTACCTACTTATAGAAGCATCTGCAGAGCCTTGAGACCATGTTCCTGAGTTCTGCATTTTGCAAAACTTTCTGTATAGGTAGAAAATTCAGGTTGATGACTGCAACCACTTCACATTTACGAATTTGGCAGTGTTGTGGAACCTACTTATTGATTTCTGCCCATGATAACTCAGAACTTGTAGTTTAGCAAATAACTTGGATTGTTGTTCAGGAATTAAGAAACCTGTCTGTCTGCGTTTGAACGTTGAAAAGAATATATTGTGAAGTTGAAGCCTCTGTACTATGTTATCATTCCTCCATCTCTGGCATCATTTAAAAGTTGGAACAGTATTGCACCTGTAGAAAAAATTCCAAAGTTCTGCACCATGGCATAATCAGATAAAATAAGGCAACTGGAGAAAGAACAAAGGATGACCTAAAGAATTGTTAAGTGGATAACAGTGGTGAGTGTTTTGGGGCTAGGTATGTTGCTCTGCCCCTCTAAACCATTTGCCAATGTCTGTAATGGCTTGTGATTTTTATTGTCTAATATGTCAAGCCTAAAGTGCTGATCTATACCATTGATTGCAGCATAATTATCTCCATGTGATCTGTTGAAAGTTCATCTTAAACCAAAATACACTTTAAAATGAATGTTGAGCTCAGCTTTTATACTGCAAGCAAGCGCTCCCACTTACCTCTCCAATCTGCAATGAATAAGACTTTATTCTTTCTTTAAAAAAGGAATACAAATTAAACAATCAACATATTGATGCTGTTTATTCCATGTCCTCCCTGTCTCAAATCTGGACTAAAGTTGTTAGATTCTGAGGAATTTTTGCATGTGTAGAAGTTACTGACATTGCCAATAAGTGATGTTTATTTTTAACTTTGGGGTTGTAATATTGTAAATAATATTAAAATTATACAATAAAATTAAATTATTATAAGCACATTATAAAGGCTTTACATGACTGAGCAGGAAGCATTGACTAAGTCTTCTGGTGCATATTGTTTTCACATGCCTGCTTCGTGGGGTGTTTGTTAGAAGTTGAGCTGATATATCATCCCATTCCAACGTTACGAAAGTACCCAGGTTTCAGAATGGTCTGGGTTTTTGTCCTATGAATCAAGAAATAGGAACAGGAGGAGGCTGTTCAGCCCCTCAAAACTACTATACCATTTCAATAGAATCATGACTGGTCCAAAATTCCTTGCATTCACTTTCCTGCCTCTTTCCTGTAACTCTTGATTCCTGAACTGATCAAGAATTTATCCATCTCAGCATTGATTATACACGAGGACTCTGCTGCCACCACACTCTGTGGCAAGGAATTCAAAAGACACACCCTCAAGAATTTCCTCCTCATCTCAGTCTTAAATTGACGCCTGAAAACCATGTCCTCTGGTCATTGCTTCTCCTTGAGAGAGTGTCTTTCTTTAGTATTTTCCTTGTCAAGCCCCTTTAAGAATCCTATATGTTTCAATGAGATTGCCTGTCAATATTCTAAAATATGTAGAGTTCTAACCTGTTTAGCCTTTGCTTGTAAGACAGTCTCTATACCAGGAATCATCCAAGTGAACCTTGTCTGAACTGCCTCCAGTGAAATGATATCTTTCCTTAAATAAGGGACCAAAACTGCGCTCAGTACTCCAGATGTGGTCTTGCCAGTACCTTGTAAGTTGCAGTAAGATTTCCTTACTTGATCTCAAATGTCCTTAAAATAAGGGCCAACGTTCCATTAGTCTTCCTGATTACCCACCGCATCTGGGATGCTAACTTTGTGTTTCATGCACAGTACCTCAAAATCTTTGTGTTGCAGCTTTCTGTAGTTTTTCTCTACATAAATAATACATTATAATTGTAAATCTTATGCTCTTCCAAAAGAAACAATTTCACATTTTTCCACATTATATTGTATTTGCCAACTTTTTGCCCACTTACTTAACCTACCAATGCTTTATATATCTCTCTCAACTTGCTTTTCCACCTACTTTTGTCGCCTGCAAATTTGGCTACAGTACATTTTGTTTTCTTCCTCCAAATCATCAATATATACTGTAAAAGTTTTGGTCCCAGCACTGATCCCTGTGGACCCTTGGTTACAGGTTGGCAACTTGAAAAGAATCCATATCCTCAGAGTTCTGAGGAAGGGTCACTGGACCCGAAACGTTAACTCTGTTTTTTTTCCTTCACAGCTGCTGTCAGACCTGCTGAGCTTTTCCAGCAACTTCTGTTTTGTTTCCATATCCCCACTTGCTGTTTCCTACCCATTAGCCAATATGCAATTAATCGTTTCCTTTGCCTCCACTCCACTTTCCTTTTTGTTGAAACAAAGGTTGTCTGATGTGTACTTTTGACCTGAGGGCATCAGGCATACACATTGTTGGATTGCTAGTATGAACATTTTAATATTTACGACACAGTGCTTTGGATTCAGCAGGTGATTTTTTTTTATCTTGCATGAATTAACAATGTGATTCTAGTTATTTAGAATTTTCTAAACTTATGTAATTTGAAATGAAGTACAGAACAAGATTGGCTCCAGCTGCTTTTCCTCTACTCCCACCCAGCATGAAGACTGTGATCTGAGTGCATTAGTTAAGTGTGTTTTAGCTTCTGTTCACTAAATTTCCATATCTCTTGAGGAAGCCAAGTGTACCAGAACACGAATGACATTTGGAAAGCCATGGTTCTGCCTTGAGATTCAAGAAGCTTGTTCCTTTGAGATTTTTTTGCTTTGAATTCCTACTGTGTGTATTGCTTCCTTGTTATTTGAGTAGCTTGGTTGGACAAAAATCACACTTCAACTATGAGCAAGGAGAAATAATGAATATCTAAGGTTCTTGAGTAGATTTGTAGCCCAGTTTGTGGATGCTGTGGTTGGTTGGTTCGCTCGCCGAGTTGGTTCGTTAGTTTGCAGACGTTTCATTACCCTACTGCCTAACAACATCACTGCAGCCTCTGTTGTGTTTTCCCACTCTGGGGTCCACTGGAATTGGTTGCCTCATTTCTGGTTTTTCTTCTCATGCAAAGACTAAGACAAACATTACATTGGACAGACAGGAAGGAGACTGGCCACAAGAATACATGAACACCAACTAGCAACAAAAAGACATGACCAGTACTCGCTCGTCTCCGTTCACATGGATAAGGAGAACCACCAGTTTGGTTGGGACAACATCAGGATCCTAGGACAGGCCAAACAGACAAGCACAGGAATTTCTAGAGGCTTTGTTCGCCACCAAGAAGGCCATCAATAAACGTAGAATTAAACCCTATATATACATCACTGAAGAAAAACCGGCAATGAGGTAACCAATTCCAACGGACCCCAGAGTTTAAATACCAGGCGGGAAAACACAGCAGAGCTTCATTGGAGGCTGCACCGAAGATGTTACCCAGTAGGGTAATGAAACATCTGCGAACTAGCGAATGAACCACGGCAAGTAATGAATATATCTAAATCAAAACGTCTGTTATAGCCTGCTTTTCTCAATTTCTGAACTGCATGTATTGTATTCCAAAGGCATTTCACATCACACTCGAGTAAAACATGACGCCAAATCACGTAACATATTGGATTGGATGACCAAACTCCGAGGCACAGGAGGGAGTGGGAAGGCAGGAGCAGCTGAAAGGGGAAGGTAGGGATGGTGGCTGGGTCGCAAGGGGCATGGGGAGAGAGAGGGAGATGGGTGAAAGGGTAGATGTGGGGGAGGCTGGTTTGTGTGGAATGGGTGACAGAAGTGTGGAAGGGGAAATGGGAGAAAGGGAGATGAGGCGCTTCTGAGCTACTATGACAATTCCAACTGCGCTTCACTCACTGACTCCTGTACCTTATCCTGAGGCATGAAAATGTGATCTCACTAGGAAAAGGTTGGGAAGCATTGTTCTAAAGACTATTTGTCAAATGTAAAGTATCTTCAATCTCCTTTTATTTGCAAAATCTTTTCCTCAGAATCTTTTTGGATTTCCTTATGTTAGCTTTGAAATATTTTAAATATTGGTGGTGTAGGTTTTTTTCGTCACATTGACTTTTAAGGTAGAAACGTTAACTGTACAAATAAAAACAAGATTATTTATTATTTATTTTCTGCATTCAAATTTCAAATGATGAGCCAAAAACTAAAATTTAAACAAGAAATTAAGTTAACTGTCTTTAAATTCACCTTTTTGGCAATATAATGGCTTGAGTCAGTATTCTGATGTAATTTTTTTTTGTCTGACATAAAAGGGTCATGAATTAGCAGCATATTCTCCCTGGCATAAATAAGAGCAATGGAAATTGTTTTGAGCCAATTTTGGGCTGTGTTGCTGAGATTAACTTTGAATCCAGGCAATTGCGGAAACTATTCTTTCCATTCCAATGCTAGATGCCTATGGATTTATTTATTGTACAGGGCAATTTTCTTCTTTTTTTCTGGTTTCAGAATCAGAAGGACTTACACTTATTTTCAAAGATGTCAAAAGTTGTTGTTAAAGCTCTAAGCACTCTTTTCAAATATTAATCTGTAAAATTGGGTTAGTTGCATAATCTCAGATATTAGAATGTTTAGTTGTTAGCATTGCTGCCTCACAGCACCAGGGACCCAGGTTGAATTACAGCCTGTTGTGACTGTCTGTGTGAAGTTTGCACACTGTGTGTCTGCGTGTTTCCTCCAGGTGCACCAGTTTCCTCCCACAGTCCAAAGATGTGCAGGTTAGGTGGATTGGCCATGCTGAATTGCCCACAGTGTCCAGGGATGTGTAGGTTAGATGGGTCAGTCGTGGGGAGTGCAAGATTATAGGGATAGGATAGGGGAGTGAGTCTGGGTTGGGATGCTTTTTCAGATGGTCAGTGTGGACTCATTGGGCCGAGTGGCCTGTTTCCACACTGTACGGATTCTGTGATGATACTTGACAGAGTTATTTTGTACCACAGTAAAGGACTGGAATTACAATTACTTGTAAAACACTTCAACTAAATTCAAGTGGTCACATAATATGCATCTGCAGGACTTTAATTTTAGATTGAACCTACAGTTGTTAAAGGGGATGTTCTCTTATAATTTAATATCTATGAAATAAATGATCTGTCATCAAGAGGAAGATCAATTTATCATAGCAGTAAATGCCCCATAGAAATTGTGTTTTGGCAATTTCAACTTGGAAGCTGCTATTTTACCCAGTTACCAATTATAGCCAGTTGTATGCTATATCAACCTTGGGTTTAGAATAAAAGGATTCATCAGCCAAGTTTAAACAAATTACAAAGTTGTTAAACTGTTACAAAAGGTCTGAGGTAGCGAGAACTGCAGATGCTCGAGTTGGAGACAATACAGCGTGGAGCTGGAGGAACATAGCAGGTCAGGCAGCGTCAGAGGAGCAGGAAAGTTGACTTTGACCCTTCAGGGTCCCGACCCGAAATGTCAACTTTCCTGCTCCTCTGATGTTGCCTGGCCTGCTGTGTTCCTGCAGCTCCACACTATTATTATAAAAGGTGCCTGTTTGGCAAAGATGTAAGACTGACTAATACGCTGCGAAACCTGGAGTATCTACTCATCTAAATAATCACACATGCACCAATTAAAGTGAAGAACTTACCCTGCAGAAATTAATTTTGAGGAAAAAATCCTAGCCAATAATTGGAGGTCAAAACTAACATAGTGAAAATGTTCAAGATGCATATGTAGTCAGGTGTCACTAAACCCAGGCAGTTGTCATTGGGACCTTTACAGATGCAGCTTGTTTGGAAAAACTGGGAAGAACTCTTTCATAGGTTTTTCAGGAGAAGAGCTAAATTACACTGGACCCTCAGGGTTCCTTTGGTGTTGTATATTTTTGTAAGTATGGTGGACTGTTACTTCAAGAGTTCAATTGCATGATGTAGTGATGACATCAGTTATTTTGGAGAAACAAACAGCTTTCTAATCTTGCTGCTTGTAGATTGAACACCACCATTACAAAGCTGTTTCTGTTTTAACACTTCAGTCTCCTGGTTCTCCTTGGAACCTAATACTAAGAAAATCAGAGGATGGGCCAGTTAGCATCTCTTTTTCTCTGCATGCTGTTTTCCCAGCTGAATTCCAAATATAAAATCTCAATCAATACTTACTGACAGACATAAACCTGAACATGTGATTTCCAGTGGATGAGCAAGTAGTTCAAACCATATGACTTTGAAGAAGCGTTTTCAAAATAGTCCCAATATTATTTTAATGCACCCCCACCCTCTTCTTTTATTTCTGAACGAACAGGTTCAGGTTTCCTCTCTACTTTAGATGAACCATTTGTTGCAATCATCCAGACATGAGTCCTCGATGCATGTTAAGAATGGGAATGTATTCCTAATGCCATACATCATATTTGATGGCAAATATTTGCAAAAAGTGGAGAATACTTCTAGAGTTAGCTGAAATCTATATTAAAAATATTTTTTAAAAACTTGCAGTTCCTTTGAAGAACTTTGCAGCATTCGAAGATCATGAAATATGTCAATGAAGTTATATCTAGTGAATATTGTAAATATAGAAATATATCAAACTCTGAAATACTTGAGAGAGTGAATGTAAGCCTTAGAGGTGTGAGAAAGTTTTGGATTGTCACTGTATCTTGATTTTTAAAATTCCTACCCTTGTTTCGAGTTTTCCATGACCCCACCCCCACACCCTGCAACAATCCCCAACCCTGTAAACTCTTTCAACCCTCCCAATTTTGACATATTGTGCTTGTATTTGTTATTCCTTGCTTTATTTGCTCCACCATAGGGTCATTTAAGATGCTTTTATATAACATTTTTCTTCTTCAACTAAAGTCCTTGTACTTGTCAAATTACACAAGGAGATGAAGGCATCAATTCTTTGTTTGACAGCCTTCTAATAAAGCATTTTATGGCATTTTGTGTATGTATGATGCCTTTAAAGTAAAAGTTGAAAATCATGCAGCTATTAACTTTTTGTCTGTCTTAAGATCATTTTAAGCTTTAACATTGTCAAATGACGAAGTACTTTGGTATTGCAAGTGATATGCAATGAACTTGAATATTTTTGTCAAACAGTTGAGTGCCATGGTCATGTGAAAGCATATTGGCTTGATTGTATTCCTGCAGCCATTGCATTTAATGCCTGACAATAAAATTTACGCCAAAACGTTTTGCAATGCTGCTCCTTGTTGGTCATTAAATTTCCACCCAACAGCTAAGAAGTTTGTGAGGTAGTTTTAAAAAGAGTCATATTTTGAGATCTTGCCTTTATTTTGAGATTTAATATGCAAATAATTGGGAAAACTAAATCCTAGTAAAATTTTACCCACCAAACAGAATTTATTGTGAAGAGTTTGGATTTCTGGGTTTCAAGCAAATGTGTTGTTCCCCTGTCTAGATGCGTTTTTTGTGGTGACTGTATGAGAATCCGTAAGAGACAGAAGCAGAAATTAGGCCATTCAGTGCCTTGGGTCTGCTCCACCATTGAATCATGGCTGATAAGTTTCTTAACCCCATTTTCCTGCTTCTCCCGGTAACCTTTGATCCGCTTAACAATCAAGAACCTATAAGAACATAAGAACTAGGAGCAGGAGCAGGAGTAGGCTGTCTGGCCCTTGGAGCCTGCTCTGTCATTCAATAAGATCATGGCTGATCCTTTCGTGGACTCAGATCCACTTACCCGCGTTCTCACCGTATCCCTTAATTCCTTTATTGTTCAAAAAAAACCTACCTTTTTTTTTAAAACATTTACTGAAGTAGCGTCAACTACTTCACTGGGCAAGGAATTCCATAGATTAACAACCCTCTGGGTGAAGAAATTCCTTTCTCAGTTCAGTCCTAAATCTGCTCCCTGTAATCTTGAGGCTATGCCCTCTTGTCCTAGCTTCACCTGCCAGTGGAAACATCCTCTCTACTTCTATCTTATCTATTCCCTTCATAATTTTATATGTTTCTATAAGATCCCCCCTCATTCTTCTGAATTCCAATGAATATAATCCCAATCTACTCAGTCTCTCCTCATCAGCCAACCCCCTCAACTCCGGAATCAACCTAGTGAACCTCCTTTGCACCCCCTCCAGTGCCAATACATCCTTTCTCAAGTAAGGAGACCAAAACTGCACACAGTACTCCAGGTGTGGCCTCACCAGCACCTTGTACAGCTGCAACATAACCTCTCTGCTTTTTATTTCAATCCCTTTAGCAATGAAGGACAAAATTCCATTTGCCTTCCTAATTACTTGTTGTACCAGCAGACCTACCTTCTGTGATTGATGCACAAGGACACCCAGGTCCCTCTGCCTAGCAGCATGCTGCAACTTTTTACCATTCAAGTAATAATCCTTTTTACTATTACTCCTACCAAAATGTATGACTTTTCATTTATTTACATTGTATTCCATCTGCCAGACCTTTGCCCACTCACTCAATGTATCTATGTTCCTCTGCAAAGTTTCACAGTCCTCTGCACACTTTGCTTTGCCACTCATCTTAGTGTCATCTGCAAACTTTGACACCCTACACGTGATCTCCAACTCCAAATCATCTATATAAATTGTAAATAATTGCGGTCCCAACACTGATCCCTGAGGCACACCACTAGTCACTGACTGCCAGCTAGAATAGCACTCATTTATCCCCACTCTTTGCTTCCTGTTAGTCAACCAATCCTCCACGCATGCTAATATTTTACCCTTAATGCCATGCGTCCTTATCTTATGCAGTAGCCTCTTGTGTGGCACCTTGTCAAAGGCCTTTTGGAAGTCTAGGTACACCACATCCACTGGGTCCCCATTGTCCACCTCACTCGTAATGTCTTCATAGAATTCCAAAAGATTTGTCAAGCATGACCTGCCCTTCATGAATCCATGCTGCGTCTGCCCAACGGGACAATTTCTATCAAGATGCCTTGCTATTTCTTCCTTGATAATAGACTCAAGCATCTTCCCCACTACAGAGGTTAAGCTAACCGGTCTATAATTCCCCATCTTTTGTCTACTTCCCTTTTTAAACAGTGGCATCACATTTGCTGTTTTCCAATCTGCTGGGACTGCCCCAGAGTCCAGCGAATTTTGGAAAATTGCCGTCAGTGCACCTGCTATTTCTCCCGCCATCTCTTTTAGTACCCTGGGATGCATTCCATCTATCTACCTCTGTCTTAAATATATTCAATGACCTGGCCTCAACAGCTTTCTGTTGTAATGAATTCCATAGATTCATCATTCTCTGGCTAAAAAAGTTTCCCCTGATCTCTGTTCTGAAGGGTCTTCCCTTTACTGTAAGGCTGTGCCCTTGGGTTCTAGTCTGTCCTGCTAATAGAAACATCTGCCCAACGTTCACTGTATCCAGGCTGTTCAGTATTTTGTAAGTTTCAATTAGACCCCTCCCTCATCCTTCTAAATGCCATTGAGTATGGACCCAGAGTCCTTAAATATTCTTCATATGTTAAGAACCTCCTCTGTACTTGCTCCAGAGCCAGTACATCCTTCCTGAAAATATGGAGCCCAAAATCACACTCAATATTGTAAATGTGGTCTGACCAGAGCCTTTTAAAGCCTCAGAAGTACGTTCCTGTTTTTATATTCTAGTCCTCCAAATGCAATGCTGGCATTGATTGATCTTCCTAACCACCGACTCAACCTGCAAGTTAACCTTAAGAGAATCCTAGACTAGGAGTCCCAAGACCTGTACACTTCAGATTTCTGATTTTTCTCCCCATTTAGAAAATAGTCTGTCTCTATTCTTTCTGCCAAAGTGCATGACTTCACACTTCCTCATGTTGTATTCCATCTGCCACTTTGCCCACTCTCCCAACCTGTCTAAATCCTTCTGCTGCCTCCCCACCTCCTCAAAACTACCTGTCCCTCCACTATCTTTATATTGTCTGCAAACTTAGCCAGAATGCCCTCAGTTCCTTCGTCTAGATCATTAATGTATAAAGTGAAAAGTTGTGGTCCCAACACTGACCCTTGTGGAACACCACTTGTCACCAGCTGCCATCCTGAGAACAATCTTTTTATCCCCACTCTGTTTTCTGTTAGTCCGCCAATCTTCGGTCTGTGCTAGTACCTTGCGTCTTATCTTACTCAGCAGCCTCCTGTGCAGCACCTTGTCAAAAGCCTTCTGGATGTCAAAGTAGCTAACATCCATTGGCTCTCCTTTGTCTAACCTGCTTGCTACTTCCTCAAAGAATTCTAACAGATTTATCAGGCATGACCTCGTCTTGATGAAACCATGCTGACTTTGCCCTATTTTACCATGTATTTCCAAGTATTCATAAATCTCATCCTTCACAATGGACTCAAATCTTACCAACAACCGGGGTCAGGTAAATCGCTCTGTAATTTGTTTCAGAGATGGTAGGAACTGCAGATGCTGGAGAATATGAGATAACAAGGTGTAGAGCTGGATGAACACAGCTTCATTTCTGAAGAAGGGTCTAGGCCCGAAACGTCGGCCTTCCTGCTCCTCTGATGCTGCTTGGCCTGCTGTGTTCATCCACCTCTACACCTTGTTATCTCGGTCTGTAACTTCCTGTCTTTTGCCTCACTCCCTTCTTAAACAGGGCAGGGTTGTCAGTCATTTAGGATCCTCCATGACTCCAGTGATTCCTGAAAGATCACCACTACCACCTTCATTATCTCTTCAGCTACCTCCTTCAGAACTCTGGGGTGTAGTCCATCTGGTCTAGGTGATTTATCTTCAGACCTCTCGGTTTTTCTCGCACCTTCTCCTTGCTGATGGCCACCATACTGACCTGCTACCCCCGTCCCCCGACGACTGTGTTGAATTTTTGGGATGTTACTCGTGTCTTCCACTATGAAGACTGAAACAAAGTCCTTGTTCAGTTCCTCCGTCATTTTTGTTCCCCATTACTACTACTCCAGGATCACTTTCCAACAGCCCAATGTCCTCTTTTGCCCTTTATATATCTAAAGAAAATCTTGCAATCTTCTTTTATATTACTGGCTAGTTTACTCTCATTTAACTTTTTCCTTCTTATTTCTTGTTTGAGTTGTCCTCTGGTCTTTGTAGGCTTCCCAATCCCCTGGCTTCCCACTGCCGTTTGCGACATTATATGCTTTCTCTTTTGCTTTTATGCTGTCCCTGACTTCCCTTGTGAGCCATGGTTGCCTCGTCCTCCATTTAGTATGCTCCTTTGTCCTAGGGATGAATTTTTGCTGTGTCTTCCGAATTGCTTCCAGAAGCTCCTGCCATTGCTGTTCCACTGTCTTTCCTGCTAGGCTCCTCTCCCAGTCAGTTCTGGCAGGCTCCTCCCTCTGTAGTTACCTTTATTCAACAGTAAAACCATTACATTCTGATTCCAGCTTCACTCCCCTCAAATTGCAGAGTAAATGCAATCATATTATGATCACTGTCTCCTAAGGGTTCCTTCACCTTAAGCTCCCTTATCAATTCTGCCTCATTGTACATCACTAAATCCAGAATTGCCTGTTCCCTAGTGGGCTCCACCACAAGCTGCTCCAAAGAACCATCTTGTAGACATTCCACAAATTCCTTTTCTGGCGATCCACTACCAACCTGATTTTCCCAGCTACATATTGAAATCCTCCATGATCACTAACCTTGCCTTTCTTGACGCACCTTTTCTATCTCCTAGTGTATCTTGTGCCGCACATCCTAACTACTGTTTGGAGGCCTGTACATACCTCCCATTATGTTGTTTTAACCTTTTGCGGTTCCTCAACTCTACCCACACAGATTCTACATCGTCCTGACCACCTCTCTGTCCACCTGCCTGTCTTTTCAATAGGATGTATATGCATAGAACCCTACAGTATGGAAGCAGGCCATTCGGCTAACTAGCTCCCAGTCCTGATCCCCTTGCAGCCAAGTCTCCGTGATGCCACCACATCATAGCTGCTAATTTCAATCCTTGCCAAAAGCTTATTTCATTTACTGCATGCATTCAGATACAACACCTTCAGTCCTGTATTTACAGTCCCTTTATCCGATGTGCTTGAAGTTAGATTCCTAACCCTTTTCAAACACACTGTCCTTTTTTAAATTATGGAAACTTTAATAACCTCTCCTGAGTTCTCCTTTCTTTTTCAAGTTTTTTCATACTTTTCCATGCAGTTGAATCCAACCCCACAGATGTTAACTTGCTGTTTTGTTTCACATTAGCCGTTATACTACTTGGAGTTTTACTAGCCCCCCCGCCCAACTTTTAAAGTCTTGTTGGCCAATGTATTTATGCTTTTTGCTAGAATATTGGTCCCACTTTGGTTCAGGTGGAGACTGTCCTAATGGTACAGATCCTTCCTGTTCCAGTACTGATGCCAGTACCCGATGAATTAGAACCTGTCTTTCTCGCACCACTTCTTTAGCCATGTGTTAACTTCCCTTATTCTTGCGTCAGGTAGTAATTTGGAGATTATAACCCTTGATGACTTGCTCTTTAATTTAGTTCCGAGTTCCTGCTAATTCCCAAACAGGCATTCTGGGAAAGAGGACCCCTATATTGTTTGTCCTGACATGGACCACAACACTGGACCCTCCCCCTCCCTCTCCAGTATCCTTTAAAGCGATCAGAGATGTCCCTCACCCTGGCATTGGGCAGGCAACATACCATGTGGGACTCTCGATCTTGCTTACAAAGGATGCTGTCCCCCTAATTATAGAATCCGCTACAACTACCACTTGTCTTTTTGCTCCCCCTCCTTAATGGCCTCCTGTACCATGGTGCCGTCGTCTTGTGGCTGATTTTCCCTATAGCCCTGTTCCTCACCCACACAGGGAGCAAGTACTTCCTACCTATTGGACAAGGTCAAGAACTGAGGCTTCTCTGTTCCTGAATACAGGATCACTCTACCTGCCTCACCTGCAGTCACAGCCTGCTGTCCTTGATCACTGACCAAATTTGAGGTACTTGATGTTACCAGGTGTAACGACCACCTGAAACAAAGAACCCTTGTTAATGGAGGTAGTGCCTGAATCTCAGGATAAGATTCTTTACGGGGTATGGATGACTGGCATTTTTGCTCATTTTGTGTTTATTCCAGTGTTCATGTTACAGATTTTGTTGTACTATTTCACGCTTTTGATAAGAAAGTTTAACATTGGGAGAAACAAAGTAATTTGATTAACTTAGTTGGCTTGAGACTGACCCCACTTGGCTGTTTGGTTTTTTTTTTGCTGATGATCTACCTCCCTTTTTGATTAAGTCACATGCTTGAGCAGAGGAACTATTATTAAAGAGCTTAGGCTATTTTCCTGACCAGACAGTATAGGGGAGCAACACTATTTGCCCCATGTAAGAGCACTTAGAAGTCAATTTTCTCACCCCAATCACAGAATGCAACAACTTTTCAAACTTTGCCTCTACTAGTGTTCCTGGAATGCTCTTCCTTATGAGAAATCTTTTTTCTATTACTGTTCAGTAAATGTGAAACCGTTATGTGAAACCCTTAGTGATGTCCTGAGAACTTAATAGATGCTATAAAAGTGCAAAGTTTGCATTTAAGTGCAACTGGAAGCGTTATGCTAACTTGAGATCTGGGTTTACAGTTACTTTTTCATAACAGAATCAAAAAAAGTTACATTTGTATTGCACCTTTCATGTCTTCAAGACAATCTTTGCATCCAATTAAATGTTTTTGAAGTTTAATTGCTAGAAAACATGGCCTTTTGCGTACAACAATGAAATAAATGGCTGGCCATCTGTTCTGGTATTTGTTGATAGGTAAGTGTTGGTCAGAACACTTGAGAAATGTCTTATTTTGTTTATCATTTTGAGATTATTTAAGCTCAGAGTTGATAGGTTAGCAGCACTGACAGTGTAGTGTTGTCAATACTGCGATGAATCCAGCCTAGATTGCATGCTTATTTCTCTGGAGTGTGTGTAAACCAGTAACACACTAGTGTAGGTCATAGAGTGATAAAGCACAGAAAATGAAAAGAAGTGCTAATATGCTCATTGATTTTGAGGTTTCTGTGTGTGGTTGTCTACTTTGCATCCACTAGTATTTTCTATTTTTCATTTGAGTGCCTTTCTTTAACCTCTTGCTTGTTCTCTTCCATAATTCTGTAAGATCTTCTTAAACCCAACTTGTGTAGGATGTGGGCGGTGCTGTCAGTGCTGGCATTTTTAGCCCACTCCTAGTCATCCTTGAAATGATTGACTGACTGGCTAAGCCATTTTAAAGGGCAAATAGGAATTAACAACAATTCTGTGGGTCTGCAATGCATGTAGGTCAGGATGACATATTTCCTTCTCTTAAAGACATTGATGAAGCAGGTGGCTTTCTAAAGCAATCAGCAAAGGTTACATGATTGTCATTAGACTAGCTTTTAATTTCGCTATCTGCTTTAATGGAATTTGAACCCACATCCCTAGAATATTAGCCTGGGCTTCTCAATTAGTAGTCCCAACAATTTTATCACCATGCCACTGCCTTTCCAGCACATCCTCTCTCAACTTTATATTTATATATATATAGATATATATAAAAAAAAAATTATGTATATCTTTTCCCGCATCTCTGTGGAGCTTCTTTGGGCACTATTGTCCATTTAAGGATAATATAAAAATGCAAGTTGTGGTGTGGTTCAATTGTACTCCCAGTATATCCCAATGTATTCCAGATAATATTACTTCTTCAGTAGGCATCTCAGATCTTCATCGATGTATCAGTTAGGCTATCACATTGAGTAACTTTTATCTCATTTCAACTGCTTGACGTGTTTATTTTATCCTCTGCAATATAATTATTGGAGTATTGCATTGTGAATATAGAAGCACTGCAGGATGAAAATCTGAATAACCTTTATTTTTCCACCTCCCTTTTATCCACAAAGGATGCATATCTATTAAGATTAAAAGTAGAGTCATAGTCATACAGCAGGGAAACAGACCCTTCGGTCCAACTTGTTTGCACCGACCATACCTCCCATTCTGACCTAGCGTTTGACACTCCGGGGAAAGTAGACCCAGCCTATTCAGCCTCTCTCCATAGCTGAGACTCTCCAACCCCGGCAACATCCTTGTAAATCTTTTCTGAACCCTCTCAAGTTTCACAATATCATTCTTATAGCAGGGAGACCAGAATTGATTGTGGTATTCCTAAAGTGGCCTAACCAATGTCCTGTACAGCTGCAACGTGACCTCCCAACTCCTTTACTCAGTGCTCTGACCAATAAAGAAAAGCATATCAAATGCCGCCTTCACTATCGTGTCTACCTGTGACTCTACTTTCAAGGAACTATGAACCTGCACTCCATGGTTCTCTTTGTTTAACAACACTCCCCAGGACCTTGCCATTAACTGCACAAGTCCTGCCCTGATTTGACTTTCCAAAATACTGTACCTCACACTTATCGAAATTGAACTCCACCTGCCACTCTTCAGCCCACTGGCTTATTTGATCAAGGTCCTATTATATTCTGGGGAACCACCTTGGCTATCCGCTAAACCACCAATTTTGGAGTCATCCGCAAATTTAATAACCATACCTCCTATATTCACGTGATAAAAGACAAAAAGCAGTGGACCTAGGATGATCTAACCTTGCTAACCAGTCTACTATGCAGAACCTTGTCAAACACCTTACTGAAGTCCACATTGATCACGACTGCCACTCTGCCTTCAGGTATTCTCTTTGTTACTTCTTCAAAAAAGTTCAATTAAGTTAATGAGACACTGTTTCCCATGTACACAGCCATGTTGACTACCCCTAATCAGTCCTTGCCTTTTGAAATACATGTAAATCTTATCTCTCAGGATCCCCTCCAACAACTTGCCCACTACTGATGTCAGGCTCACTGGTCTATAGTTTCCTGGCTTTTCCTTACCACCTTTCTTAAATAGTGGCACCACTCTAGCCAGCCTCCAGTCTTCCAGCACCTCACCTGTGGCTATCAATGATACAAATATCGCCACAAGGGGCCCATGTATCACTTCCCTAGATTCCCATAAAGTTCTCGGGTGCACCTCAACAGGTCCTGGGGATTTATCCACCTTTATATTTTAAAACATCCAGCACCACCACCTCTGTAATGTGGACATTTTTACAGATTTGCTATTTATTTCTCAAAGTTCTCAAGCTTCCATATCCTTCTCCACAGTAAACACTGATGCGAAATACTCATTTTGTATCTTCCCCATCTCCTGTGGTTCCACACATAGCTGGCCTTGCTGATCCACAAGGGGACCTTTCCTCTCCATTGTTACCCTTTTGTCCTAATGTATTTGTAGAATCCCTTTGGATTCTCCTTAACCCTATTTGCCAAAGCTATCTCATGTCCCCTTTTTGCACTCCTGATTTTCCCTCTTAAATATACTCCTACTGCCTTTACGTTCTCCTCGGGATTCATTTGATCCCTGCTGTCTATACTTGATGTATGCGTCCTCCTTTCTCTTGACCAAAACCTGAATTTCTGTAGTCATCCAGCATCGCCTACGCCTACCAGCCTTGCCTTTCACCCTAAGAGGAACATACTGTCTTTAGACGCTCGTTATCTCATTTCCCACTTACCAGCCATCCCTTTACCTGCGAATATCCACCCCCCCATAAACCTTTGAAAGTTCTTGCCTAGTACTGTCAAAATTGGCCTTCCTCCAATTTAGAACTTTAACTTTTAGATCTGGTCTATCCTTTTCCATCACTGGTTTGAATGTAATACAATTATGATCACTGGCCCCAAAGTGCTCCCCCACTGACACTTCTGTCACCTGCCTTGCCTTATATTCCAAGAGTAGATCAAATTTTGCACCTTCTGTAATAGGTACATCCACATACTGAATCAGAGAATTTTCTTGTACATATTTAACAAATACCTCTCCATCCAAGCCCTTGACACTATGGCTGTCCCAGTCAATGTTTAGAAAGTTAAAATCCCCGACCATTACCAGCCTTTTATTCTTACAGATAACTGAGATCTCCTTGCAAATTTGCTTCTCAGTTTCCTGCTGGCTATTGCGGGGTCTATAGTATAATCCCAATAAAGTGATCGTCCCTTTCTTATTTTTCAGTTCCACCCGGATAACTTCCCTGGACGTATTCCCAGAAATATCCTTCCTAACTACAGCTGTAATGTTACCCCTAATCAAAAATGCCACTCGCCCACCCCTTTTGCCCTCCTTGCTATCATTCTTATAGCATCTATACCCTAGGATGTTAAGCTGCCAGTCGTGTCCATCCCTGAACAGGTCTCTAATCGCTGTGATAGCCCAGTTCCACGTTGCCACACGTGCCCTGAGTTCATTTACCTTACCTGTTAGGCCTCTTGCATTGAAATAAATGCAGTATATCAGTCCTGCGTTGTTCCTGTCTGTTTGACTTTCTCCTTTTTTTCCCAACTGCACCAGTGTCAGGCTGATGTCTTTTCACTATTGCTGTCCCCACTCCCCTCTTCTCCCCCACCCCCCAACTAGCTTAAATCCTCCTGAGCAGCTCTACCAAATCTCCCTGCCAGTATATTAGCCCCCTTCCAATTCATGTGCAATCTGTTATTTTTATACAGTTCACTACTATCCCAGACAAGATTCCAATGTTCCAAAAATGTGAATTCTTCTCCCCCCCCCCCCCCACACCAGCTGCACAGCTGTGCATTCATCTGCTGTAACCTCCTATTCCTACTGTCACTAGATCATGACTAGTAATCCAGATATTACGGTCCTCTAGAACCTATTTTTTTAAATTCCTGCCTAATTTCTTTTATTCTCTCGGGACGAGAAAAGGATGAGGTTCTATATCATTAGTTCCAGTGTGTACAATAACCTCCTGCTGGTCGCTCTCATCTTTGAGAATATTCTGCACCCTGTCCGAGATCTGGATTTAGCTATGACATGAAAGAACTTTTCAATGTGCACTTTGGCAAGACCATTCAGGATCTTCTATATTTCAAGCAAGTAATCCCTCTCTCTTCTGAACTTGAAGGGAAACAAGCCCAGTCTGTCCAACCTTTATTCATAACCCACTCATTTGAGGTAGCAATCTAGTAAACCTTCTCTGAATACCCTCAGTGCATTTGCATCCTTGCTGGAAGGAAAAGACCAAAACTGCTCTCAGTATTCAAAATGTAGTCGCACCAATGTCTGTATAACTGAAGCATAACATCATAGAATTCCCCAGAGTGTGGAAACAGGCCATTCAGTCCAACAAGTCCGCACTGACCCTAAAGAGCCTCCCATCCAAACATATACCCCCACCCTATCCCCGTAACCCTGCATTTTCCGTGGCTAATGCACCTAACCTACACATCCCTGAATGCTATGGGCAATTTAACATGGCCAATCCACCTCATTTGCACATCCTTGGACTGTGGAAGGAAACCCACACAGGTGCAGGTACAACATGCAAACTCCACAGTCGCCCAAGGTTGGATTCAAACCTGGGTCCCTGGCACTGAGAGGCAGCAGTGCGAACCACTGAGCCACAGTGCCGTCCTAGGATATTAGTGAACCAGATGGGGTTTTTTCCTGACAATCGCCAATGGATTCATGATCATCATTATTTTCTTTATTCCACATCTTTATTGAATTCAAGTTCCATTGTCTTCCATAGTGGGATTCGAACCTGCATCCCCAGAACAATACCTAGGTCTCTGGATTAACAGTCCAGTGATAATACCACTAGGCCAGTGCCACCCCATCCTTACCTATATTTTCAATTCCTCTTGTAATAAAGGATAGCATTCATTAGCTGCCTTGATTTTATTGTATATGCGCACTAATGTCTTGTGATGTGTGCACTAGAACGTAGATCCCTCTGTGCCTTGGAATTCCACAGTCATTCTCCATTTAATGAAAACTCTGCTTCATAATTCTTCCTGTCAAATTGAGCAAACTAATTTTCCCACGTTATACTCCATCTGACAATTTCAAGTCACTGGGCAAAATGTGGGCAAATAGACTATAGTGTGAGAAAATATGAAATTGATTTTTGCAAAGGAGAACAAAAGAACAGCTTTTTAAGTGGAGAAAAACTGCAGAAAGCAACAACAGAAAGAGACTTGGAGGTACTTGTGCGTAGAAAGCTAGCATACAGGTGAAGTAGCTAATCAGGAAGACTAATGGAACATTTGCCCTATGAAGAGGGTTGGAGAATGAGTAAGGACGCCTTTCTAAAACTGTAGAAAGTGCTGGTCAGACCATATCTGGACTACTGTAGGTAGTTTTGGTCCCCTTATTTAAGGGAAGATATCATTTCATTGGAGGCTGTTCAGAAAAGATTCTCTAGGGTGATCCCTGATATGGAGAGATTGTCTTATGGGCAGGCTAATCACCTTGGGACACTATTCACTGAGTTTAGAATGTAAAGTGATCTCATTGAAACCTATAGGATTCTTAAGGTGCTTGACAAGGTAAATGTTGAATAATGTTTCTCCTCACGGGAGAGTCTAGAATCAGCGGACATAGCCTTAGTCTTAAAATTGGCATCCCTTAATTCTATGATAAGGAGGAATTTGTTCTTCGGCTGGAGACTTCTTACTCCTTGCCACAGAGAACTGTAGGGTTTGAGTCGTTGAGAGCTGAGATGGATTCTTGATCAGTAGGGGAATCAAACGTTACAGAGAAAAGGCAGAAAAGTGGAAATGAGGAATATCAGATCACCCATAATCCTGTTGAATGGTGGAGCAAGCTCAAAGGCTGAATGGCCTACTCCTGTTCCTATTTCTCATGGTCTTACATGCTTTCATTTTTCGCAATAACCTTTGATGTGGTACCTTAGTTAAGTATGATCCCCCTTTCATAAAACTGTGCTGATTCTTCCCAATTGCCTTGTGTTCGTCTAAGTGGCTGCCTATGACCGCTTTAATAATCAATTCTAATACCTTTCCACAACACACTTTAGGACAACTGACCTTATTTTTGTATTTTCTGCTTCCCTCCCTCCCCGATTTGGGTTTTTTATTTTATTACTTTCCAGTCTGATTTGAAGGGAATTTCAGAAAATTAAGAGCAATGCATCTCCTACCTCATTAGCTACCTCAAGATCTAGGGTAAAGTCCTTGAGGACCTAAAGAATTGTCAGATCCATTGCTTAAGTTTGCTTAGTACTTCTTCCCTTGTGATATTCACCAAGATATATTCTCCCTTTCACCTAATTAACAGCTATTATGATAATGCTTTTGCATCCTCTATGATGAAGATTGAATGAATATTTTCTTTCATCACTTTACCTGTAGAGAACCAACACTTTACATTGTTCCTTTCCAAATACCTGTAGAGACCTGTTAACTTGATAGCTAGTGTCCTCTCATCATTTCTTCCTTCTAATTATCCTTTTAGTTGTTCTCTGCCATTCTGTATATTCTAACCAATCATCTAATATGCTACCTGCCATTACGCAGTTTTATCCCTTTTCCTTACTTTTAATGCTTTTCACAACTATTTTAGCTAATCATGAATGGTGGGCCCTCCCTTTAGAATGTTTTCAATAGTACAAATATACTTATTCTGAAATATCTCCATAAATATCTGGCACTGCATCTATCACCTAGCCTAGAATACTAGTTCACTACTTGCTCCGCTTTCATGCCCACATGGTTGTCCCTATTTATATTTAAAATATTAGACTTCGATGCAGGACTTCTCCCTTTCAAACTGGGTGTAGAAATTAATCATATTGCTGATACAGCTGCCCAGGATTGCCTTTACTCTATGGTCCTGATTAATCCCGTTATAGCACACTGTACCAAGTCTAATATAACTTGCTGTCTGACTGTGCTGCTCTCGGAAGCTATCTCAAAAATATTCTATGAACTCCTTGTCCAAATCATTAATGCCAATTTGATTTTTGCCAGTTTATTTGTGGATTAAAGTAACCTTTTCTCTTTGATATACTGCACAGTTCCCAATTCTGTCGCTTGTTGCAGATTGCATACTCTTTGCAGAAACTGTTCCTGTTCACCCAAATGGCTTCCAAGCATGTCAGAACAACTATTCTCAGAAACATTGCGCAGTATAATTTTCAAACAAGTATGCACTGTGGATCACTATCAATTTGTATTCTCTATTTAAGCATTATTTGATGTCTTGCATGCTGGTTCACACAGCTATGATGCTGATTTTAATCTTCAGTATGCAATGAAATTAAAGGATTTCATGCAGGATGGTTGTCATCAAAGTTAACACTGGACTAGTTTTAATACAACAGGGATGGAGAGCGTATAACTGATTGGATGGACTAATGAGTACTTTTTAGAACTGCATGTTCAATCACTGGCTTCTGCTTTAAGTAATGCTATATAGCTGTGATGTGAAGTTGACATGCTAATAAACGAAGCCAAAACACAACAGTTGTTGTGACAGTTCGGAATCCTTAGTTTATTGCAGAATAAACAACTTCAGTACCGTTTCGACTGAACTGTTTTTTGTTTCCTTTCGCTAGCCCAGTGTTTTAATTGTAAGCTACAAGGAATCTGCAAAGGCGGCTTCACGGTTTGGATCGTATGAAAAGACAGAATGGAAGCCTGACAGCAGCATGTTTGCAGTTGCGGTAAGACACGAGACTGAAGCTAGTAGTTAGCAATATTATATTTTAGCAGGGAGGCTTTATGAAGAACCTTAAGATGTTTTTTGCATTAAATATTTTGCATAAGTGCTTGGTGTTGCTTTTGTTATTGAACTAATTTACCAATTTAAAGTACTTCTATCAAGGTTTTCCAGCAACTTCAGTTTTTCAAACTGCAGCTCCTTTTTGACCAAAAATTTTAGAATGAGAAAAGAGGAAAATAAGGATCAAAATACAGTCTTCTGAAACCTAAAAAATCATCCAACAAATAAAATAACACTCTTTCCTGTTAAATAGAGATGCCGCCAAGTTTGGCAATGAATGTATATTGGTTGTATGAGTTAACCAACTTAATTGCTGAATAAAGATCAACACTGGATGAGGTTCCTCAAATGGGAGAATAGAACAAAGGCTTCCATTTATATTACATCTAATAATTCAAAATTCTCAATAAACCTGCATACAATGAGTTGCTTTAGGATTGTATTCACTGTTATGTTGGCATACGTATGTACTAGTTTTTACGTGAGATGTGCTAAAGAGCAACAAAATAGATGGATTTGGTTTTGCGGTATTAGTTGGAGGAGAGATGACAGGGCATATCATGTTTCATCTTCATGTTTAAATAGAGCTTTGCTTTCACAAAGGATGGGGACTTATGACAAAGCAGTATTTTATTACTGCTGTGCTGGAATATTGAATTGTGTCCTATGATCAATTTTGGGTAGCTAACTGATGTATTCCTAAAGATTGTGATAGTGAATGCATAGAGTGCCATAACATGATGCTAAGTAATGGGTTATTACATTATATTTACCTACACTTTGCAAATGTTATTGACTTAAATATCAGTAGAAAATTTTCATTACTATGCTGTTGGACTTGCTCAGTGAAAGGAGAAAGAATTAAGTGTTTCAGGTGGTTGTCTTTTTGATGAAACCTAAAGCATTAACTCTATTGAGGGGTGGTAAAAAAGAGAAGGGATGGGAAGAAAGGATGTTAGGGTCAGGGATTGGAGTGGTGAAAGGCATGAGAAAGTTTGAAATGGCAGTGGTAGAATAGAGAAGCTGACCCCTTTTCTTGCATGTTTTGTCTCTTTTACCTACATGCACCCCTGCCACCACCACTGCCATGCCACGAGCTGTGTTTCTTGGGATGATCAGTGTGTCAAGGTGATTATCACTGGCCCTAATGTTAACCCCTCTCATCATGACACTGATTTAATGTCATTCTGATTAGTGGGGATGTCCGTAGAGCCCACTATGGTAACACAATAGCCAGGGCACTGTACATCCATCACCTGTGCACATGCTAATGGTCCTGAGTTGGCTAGTAAATTGCCGCTCTCAGTTAACGGTTGGAAATCCTAGATGTTTTTGAAAATTTATTTGCCTTTGTCTACCAGTATTTGACCATGAGTAAAAATCAGATTTTTCGTTCTGTTATGCTGCAGAAGGCAATGTTAATTGTCTTTTTCTAAACTTTTTCTTTGCAATTTCTGCCGAAACTCAGTTCGGTTTGCTTTTCGTGGAGGAGTGATTTCGGGTCAAGAAAACAAACTACTGATGAGCCGGACCACGTCATTAGATAATTCCCCTTTGACTTTTCTCACTTCCCTTTTGGGTAAACGGTTCTGTTTACTGCTTTGATTTTTGCAGTCCAATCAAAATTTAAGAATTTGTTGCTTGATTAAAATGAAAAGCTCATAATTTTCTTGTGACTTTGTAATTCTGGAATGTAAAATCTTCCTCGATCACACACGTGTTTCTTAGTTCCATTGTTTGTTCCTTCTATGGAGCATTTCTTGTGGGCTTAAAGGAAGTTTTAGATTCTGCCATTTTGATTGTTGTAACACAGGCGCATCAACTCTTGTTCATAATTGAGTCAGCATTCTGCTGAGATTATTGCAAATATTGAAGGTTCTGCTTTTGAGAGACTTTTTTTAATGCTAGTTAACTATTTAATCAAATTAGTGATCTTATAGATGTTTATAAAGTCATGAGGGGCATAGATAAGATGAATAGTCAAGGTCTTTTCTAGGGGAGACTAAAACTAGAGGGCGTAGGCTTAAGGTGAAAGGGGAAAGATTTAAAAGGGACCTTGGGGGCAACTTTTTCAAGCAGAGGATATTGCATATACAGAATGAACTGCCAGAGGCAGTAGTGGAGGCTGGTACAATTACACCATTTAAAAGACATCTGGATGAGTATACGAATAGGAAGGGTTTAAATGGATATGGGCCAAATACTGGCAAATGGGACTAGATTAATTTAGGGTATCTGGTCGGCACGGATGAGTTGGACTGAAGGGTCTGTTTCTGTGCTGTCTCTGACTCTAACTTTACCTTCAAGCATGTGTGCACTATATCAACGATTTTACATGACTTTATTAATTTTTCAAACTGCATTGTTAATAAAGTGATATGAATTTAATATTTATTAAATTTGAAATTTTTTTGGATTCAAATTTTTGCAACTTCTGGCTTTATATTCGAGATCCTTTCCAATGTTCACAGTTGCGTACAAAACTAATAACTGTGATATTCTACACCTAGTATTATTATATTTCCTCTGTTTTAGCATAACATTGTTCCTTAGAATTGTGATGCTTTTGTTTTGAGGATCCCAAAGTACATGTTTCCTGTTGATAAGCTAGTCAAGTTTTCAATGTGGTGCCCAAGAGCAATGCATCACATTGTTGCTTTTGCTTGCTTTAAAAAAAAACTTAATAAAGCAGTAAATAGAGCAATTAATGGGTGCAGTTTTGTTTTTAGTTAGCTAGTTGGCTGGACCACTTGCTATTTTAATAATGAGTCTGGAAAATTTGAATTTTGGATTTTCCTCTTGTTCAACCTAATCTATCCACCCAAAAATTTAGTTATCCTTTTGTTCTTGCTATGCATTACTGTAGGAAGACTAAATTTGCTGGCCAGCCCCATAAACCATAGAATGAAAGTTATTTCTGCCTTTGTCCTATTCCTTTATTTCTGGAAATGGAGATTTGTTTTTGGGAGAAAACAACAAATGACAGAGATCACAGCAGGTCAGGCAGCCTCCATGGAGAGAAAGCAAGCTAAAGTTCCAGTCTAGATTGTTCAGAGCTGACGTGAAGTCAGTTTTGTTTTAGGAGCATGGGTGCCATCAGTCCTCCGTGCTTCACTTGCAATTCTCTGGAGTTTAAACCCGCAAAGACTCTTCTGTTGCAGAGAGCAACTGCCACACTTTCTTGTGTCCACTTGTCTTGCAGTTCCTGTTCCGGGGCAAATAAACAAGGTAGCATCACTGATCAAATGGCAGTGTTATTACCACCGTTTGGTGCTGTGGTTACAATCTTTCACAAGCTAGTTGTGGCAGAGCAGTGGGAAATGGAGCAGCAGGTCAGCATGAGAGGGGAGGGTAGGGGTCAATAGGATGAACAGGTCAAGATTAGCGAGCAAGGCGGAACTTCAAAAAGTGTAGTGATGAAGACAGGAGAAGGAAGTAATGAAAAGAAGCTGAAGGACAGGATAACACGTATAGCCAAATGCATGGAGTGTAATGAACAAATTAAATGAGCTACAGGCACAGATTCAAACTGGAAACTGATATATTAGTCATTTCGGAGATGTGGCTGCAGGATGGTCAAGACTGGGAATTAAATATACCTGGTTATAAAGTTTATGGGAGAAATAGAGAAAACAGCAAAAGCGTGGAGTAGCATTACTAATTAGAAACAATCGCTTCTGTGGTGAAGGAGGACGTAATGTGGGAAAACACCCAGTGGAAGCCTTATTAGTCGAACTTGTGACAATGCTGTTACTTTAGGAGGTTACTTTGCCTTACAACCCCTCTTCAAAAAAAAAAGTAGAGGCATCAGACTGGCTACTGAAGATGACTTGAATAAACAGCTTGGGAGGATTTTGTTTTTTTTTTTAAACAGCCTGCACTGTCAGATCCAGATTTCTGGGTTTTGTTTTATTTTCAGTAATATCAGAAGATATTTAGATTATTTATTTATTTGTCACGTACTAAGTATAGGAATAGAAAAGTGCACAGTCACCATTCACTGGTGCCCAATTGGTCACAAAAACCAGAATTAAAAGATTTAACAGAGCCAAAAGGTAAGCAAGAAAAAAAAAGGTCCATAACTCAGAGTTCCAAGTCCCATCTCTGTAAAGGTGCAGGCGCCGTTCCAATAGCTAGGCTGCTGTCGCTGCCTCACCGGCCTGCTCTCCAACTGCTGCTGCTGACTCCCCAGCCCGCTAGCTTCAGTGAATGTCCCTTGGCTGCTACTAGCTCTGAATCTTCTCTTGATTTTTTTTTTTCTTTCTGTTTTGAAGAACTGCATTTGAGAATCTGTACCTGAATTTGCCTTTTTGCCAAGGCATGTGTTTATGGGATGTTACTGTATTGGGGCAGTCAATTAATAATGGTTACTGTATCTATTATTCTGTTAAGTTTTTCAATATCGTTATTTTTAATTGCTTTTCTTTAGTTGTATATGAACTACAGTATTTAAATAAATTGTGCTTTGCTTAACATCGAGTAGTTTAACCAATCGCATTGCATCTGAGACACTTCACATTTACCTTTTAAAATAAGATAAAGTTAGGGGCTTAGCTACCTCCTTTAATGTTTTGAGGGAATCTGGTCTGATCCATAACAACCTTAGGAACTGTAAAGGAACTATAACTGTGATAGGTGTCTCATATAGGCCATCAGGTAACAGCTCAGAAGTGTTGTATAAATGCTGAAGTTAGGCAGCTATTTAGCAAAGGCAATGTAGTTTTAATCTCAACATGGATGGAGACAGACAGACAAGCACCTGTCATAAAGGTTGTGAATTTCTAGAGTGTATCTGGTATAGTTTCCTGTGGCAATATGTCTTGGATGTGACAAGGGTACAATCAATATTGTGCACAGCATTGATCAAGAGCTTGATTTAGTTAGAGTCCAAGTTATTTGTGAGCAGTTGTCAAGTAGTAACCAAACATGATTAGTTTCATGTAACATTTGTAAAAGATAAGCAAAGATCGAATACTAGAATTTTGGATTTAATTAAGGCAGACTTTAATGGGCTCACGTAAAGACCGTCCACAGTATACTGCAAAGTTCTGCCAGCAGGTAGAACAACCGAGGAACAGTGGAAGGTGTTCAAAGAAACATTTTTTTTCTATTCAGAAGCAGTTGAAGGAAAAGTTCCATCCCTCACAAAAAAAGCCATGGACACCTAAGGAAGTAAGGGACAGCATAAAATTAAAAGGAAGGCCTAATGCCAAGATCCCACAGAATGCGATAAATACGAAGACCAACAAAGTGGCTTATAAGAACAACTAGAAAGGATTGAAAGGAAACTTACAAGTGATATGAAAGACAATAAGAGGTTTTCTAGTTATAAAGTGGCTAGTTAAGATTACTGTTGGCCTGCTGAAAGTTGAGTGTGGATATATAACCAATGACCATGTGGTAATGGATAACATACTGAATAATTATTTTGCTTCAGTATTCACAGCAGAAAAGGAGGATAGCTTGCTGCAATGCCCAAACTTACAAAGGATCGGGGATTAGGGGACAGGGTTTAAATAAAATTAGCTTACGTAAATCATCAAAAATGTGTAATTTAACGGAACTTGCTGGGTTGAAAATACGCTCATGTCATTCCGCTCTTTAAGAAGTGTGATTGAGGGGAAACCAGGGAATTACAGACCGGTTAGCCTAACATCTGAAGTGGGGAAAGTGTGGGAGTTTATAATTAAGGATAGGGTTACGGGTCACCTCAAAATTTCAGTTCATCAGGGAGAGTCAGCATGGATTTATGAAGAGTAGGTCATGCCTGACAAACCTTAGAGGTTGTTGGAGGTGACAACAGTGGTGGACAGCAGTAAATTGATGAACCACAACCTCAAATTCACCTGGACCATCTCCGATACCCCTCTCCCCTTCGTGGACCTCTCCGTCTCAATCACTGTTAACCAGCTCAACACAGACATCTATTTCAAGCCCACTGACTCCCATAGCTCCCAGGACTACACCACCTCTCACCCACCCTCCTGCAATAATGCAATCCCTTACTGCCAATTCCTGTGCCTCTGCCGCATCCGCTCCCAAGATGGAGTGTTCCACTCGGACACCCAGATGTCCTTAATTTTCAAGGACCGCAACGTTCCCTGTCCAGTGATCAAACATGCCCTCAAGTGCATCGCTTGCATTTCCTGCACTTCTGCCCTCAGATAACCCTCCTCCACCACCAACACCCCCCCCCCCCCCACCTCCCCCGAAATCCCCTGGTCCTCACGTACCAGCCTGCTAACCTCCGCGTCCAGCGTATCGTTCTCCGCCACCTCCACCATCTACAATCTGACCCAATGACCAAAGAGAGAGATCCTCCCCACCCCTATCTGCCTTTCGTAGGGACCGCTCACTCTGCCACTCCCTCGTCTGCTCCACACTCTCCACTAAGCCCACCACACTGGCACCTTTCCTTGCAACCACAGGAAGTGCTACACCTGCCCCTACACCCCTCACCTCACCTCCATCTCGGGCCCAAAGCAAACTTTTCATATCTGAAGGGGGTTCACCTGTACAATATCCAACCTTGTCTACTAAATCTGTGCTCCCGATGCAGCCTCCTCCACATCAGTGAGACGAGGCGCAGACTCTGGGACTGTTTTATGGAGCATCTGCACTCTGTATGTGACAAACGACAACGCCTTCCGATCGCCAACCATTTTAACTACCCTTCCCACTCCCTAGGTGACATGCCCATCCTGGGCCTCCTTCAGTGCCACAATGATGCCACACAAACTGGAGGAGCAACACCTCATATTCTGCCTTGGGAGCCTACAGCCCGATGGCCTTAACATAGAATTCACCAGTTTTAAAATCACTCCAACCCCGGCCTCCTCCCATGTCCAGCCCTCCCCTCCATGACCTGACACAACCTGTCCACCTTCTTCCCCACCTATCCGCCCTACCCTTCCTGCTGATCAATCCCCACTACCCTCTACCTGCATCCAACCTATCAACTTCCACCTACCTTTGCCCAGCCCCTCCTGCCTCCTTGACACAGCACAACCTGTCCATCTTCTCTCCCACCTATCCGCCCTGAGCAGTTGACATTATGGAATTGTCATCTTTGAAATCTAACGAGCCAAGTTTAAAAATGCAGGTTGTTATGGTGGCTTAAAATTTTGTGCAGGTACCTCCAAGCCACCATGCCTCTTCTCTTTTCTGGAACTTTCATTTGTGGTTAGCATGTCTTTCAAAGGTTAAGTATACTAAATAAGAATTCCTGAAGGTAGAAATTTTGTGTTGAAGTTAACAGTTAAGAGAAATTTGTGCTCCCTGGGATATTTAATTGAAAAAGGTTATTTAACAATCCCTGTAAAGCATACCATTGCATTAAATATTAAGTACCAGTAAGACTTAAAATATTTACACTACTGGAGATAGTGTTTCACTGTATTTTCCACACTGCATTGTGTCTGTGTATTTTTTCAGCCATTTTTGCTGAAGGACAAAATTGAGTTTGAATGCCATGAACCACCATCTTGGGACAGCATATACAATATGACAAAAATCAAACTTCTAGAATTATAAATGTTAGCAGTTTTAACAACGTTTGCATCAAAAACAAACCAATAAATACTGTTTCTTTGTGTTAAGGTTTTAAAACTGATATCTTTCCCCCACCCTGTCCTCCCCCCCCCCCCCCCCCGAAAACCGCCACCACCACCTGCGTTTCTGAATTCTTCTTCAATCCTTTTGTCTGCTGAATGTGACAGTTCCACAGCCTCTCATAGTCTCTGACTTGCTGCAAGTGACTAGTGTTGAGGGGATTCTTGGAAAAATAATGAATGGTTTGTCTACGGTAAACAAGGAGGGACACTTGCCAGCGACTGAAGGGTTGACAATCAGAATGTGTTTCATGGAAAAAGTAGCATTTCTTGTGCAGGACTGTCTCAACACAACACATCTTTAGATTTCATTCACGAACCAAATGTTTGGGATTGTACCCGCCAGGATAGCTGTCAACTTGCAGTCTTGTATTTATTTAATCATTGTTTAATTTCCATTGCTGAAAGGTGTTCATGACCCTATTGTTCATGTTTTCACATGTATCTGAACTCCATGAAAGAACAAAGAGCAGTACAGTCATGAACAGGCCTCTTGGCCAACCAAACGTATGCTGAAACATAGAATAGAATCCCTAATGTGTGGAAGCAGGTGATTTGGGCCATCGAGTCCACACCAACCCACCGAAGAGCATCCCATCCAGACCCATTCCCCCCCGCCCCACCCTATCCCTGTGACCCTGCATGATGCCTTTCTAGACTAAAAACCTTTTGCCTTCATGTAGTCCATACCCCTCAATGCCATGCCTGTTCATGTATCTGTCAAGTTGCTGCTTAAATGTTGCTATTATATATGCTTCTATCACCAACTCCAGCAGTGGTTTCCAGGCACTTACTGCCCTCTGTGTAAAAATAAAACTTGTCCCTCACATCTCCTTTAAACTCATCCCCCTTTACTTTAAAACTTTATTCACTCGTAATTGACATTTCCACCCTGGGTAAAAGACTCCATAATTATTCATTCTGTCAGGTTGGCCCTCAGCCTCCAACCTTCAAGTGAAAGAAATCCTGGTTTCCTCAATCAGCAATCAAACCCGGGCCACAGCGGTAAGACTGCCGAATAAACTATCAGGAAAGGTGCCAACCTCATTGCAGAATTCCCCTCTATTATCAGTTAAGTACTTAGCACCTGCGTCAAGTGTGGTCCCACTACATTATATTACTCCATGTCTTTGTCTGTAATTATCCTTTTGTTCTTGTTTTGCATTACAGTAGGAAGATTAAATCTGGTGACCAGTCTATAAACTGTAGAATTAAAATATTTCTGCATTTTTCTGAAACTTTGGATCAATGGCAACCATCTCATTAAAGTCAAGTATCCTTGGAATCCTTTGCAATGGGACATGATAGCAATACATTGTATAGATTTCATACTTTTCATTTTTATCTCTATCATCCTGGTATTTTCTACTTCAATCACACCTGTATCCTTTAGCGGGCTCTTAACCTTTGGAAAGTCAGGTGAGCAAATTTATCTATAACCAGTTTTTTGATTCTTGTCATCTGATGCCATTAATACTTCTCAAAAACCGAGAAACGTCACATTTCATTAAGGTATGCAGTAATGTCTTGATTGAATAAACTGCAGATCTACTAACTTCCTAGGCCACATCTTGGCCATAGTGGCTTACTCCAGCTATTTTATTTAAATCACAGCTTCTCTTCAGTGTTGTCCTCCCAAATCTAAAACTAGTGCTTTTACAGTCCTTAACCTTACATTGTCTATATTCATTGAGTAATGAGAATCCAATACCATTTTAAACAATTTGTTCCACAAACTGTCCAAGTAGGAACTGTCTCACACAATGCAGTTCAGCGTTTGTGACTAACACAATCATTAGGTGTGTAAAACTCAATATAACTAGTACAATTCACTTGGATTCTTCATTTTTTGAAACTGTTTCAGAATACTATCTCATGCCGTTTCATGGACCCTGCTTTTCTGCTTTAGCCATCCCCAAGTAATACTTCTGAGTCTCACCTGCAGTAATTATTGACTGTTTCTTGGGCATTTTCAGGCTTCAGTCATCTATTATTTATGTTCCAGTTTTGTCTTCTGCCAGACTTGCTACTGATGCCTCCATGCCACATTCTACCCATCTGTAATCCTTCTGTTATACCAAGTCTGGCTATCGGGTTTACCCAGGATGTTTTTTCAGGTCAGCAGTTCTCTTATCGGCTGGGTAATTTCTCAGTGAGAATCAAATGCCAGTTGGAACCAGGAACCTGTCTCTTTGTGACATCTGAGCAGAGTCTAGCAATTTCAATACTATCATTGAATGAGGGATCTCTAAATTGAATTTCTTCAAACTTTTGTGTAATCTGTTAAAGTGGATAATATAGTGCTGTAATAGCTATCTGTTTTCTGCATCTGTCAAACTCTCACTATGCCTTGTGCACTTTAATAGGTCATATTTCTTGTATATTTCATCCAAGAACTCAGAAGTTACAAACTTTCATCAGTATCCAGTTGACAGGCATCCAGCTCTCTCCGTACTTCTTCGGATTTTGCTAATAGCATGCAACAATGCCAAGACCATATCTGGTTTCCTCTTTAACACAAGTGTGATCCTTGCTTGCATATTCACTTTATTCTACCAGTGAACTCGCATTCTGAAAGATCTAACCATCGGAGGGTATTCATACTCCAGCAATTTCCTATCATTATCTTAATAGCTTTGTAAAAGTTAGAAATGGTTTGTCCTGTGGGATCTCTGTTAAATGGCAGAATAGGATCCCAGTGTAATGCCTCCTGTATTTAAGTAACTGAACATTATTTATATGCTGGAATGTATATTATCAACAGTTCCTACTGGTAAGCAGCTGGCTTTGCCTGGAGCTACATTCTAGAAAAGAGACATTACTTACTAGAAGAAGAAAGGAACAGGGAAAGTGGAGTGTTGAAAGAACTCCTCTATTTTAAATATTGCAGTTTGAATACATTTTATCAGGTGATTTGGAGCAAAATCTTTAAAGATAATCAGAGATGTGTCCTATTTTTGTTTCCAAAAATTCAACTTTAGTGGCCACACATTATTTTTAATGCTGTGACTTAACATGTGCTTTGATTTTCAAAAAGCTTGGGGTGGGTACTTCCAATGCTTGCAGTGAGTGATGTTGAACAGGACGGTTTCAAGTTCAGCCATCAAAAGCGCACTACCTTATTTGTGCTATATTTAGCCTCAGCATTGCAAGGCCAAATATACTTTGAATTTATCTAACCTATGCCGTAAATGACCATGATTTCGACCAGTAAGCATTTCATTTTTGAGAGTTTGTGTCTACTTTCATTCCTTCAATATTCAAAGCTGTGCAAACTTTTGGCAATTTTTACTCTAGGCGAGAGAGACTGCAACTGCTCTTATCACAGTGACTTGGCCCATGTTATAAGCAGCTTCATTTTTGTGATGATGTCAGTGTTCCTTTGCACTACATCATCTTCATTTTCAGCAACTATACATGTGTTTCTTTCAAAGAGAAGACTGGGTCGAAAATAGGGGGGAAAATAAAATGTTCAGGGCAGTAAAAATGATTGAAAAGAAAAGTTTCCATTTTTCGGCAAGGTCCAAATTAGTAATCATTGCTATGAGGTAGTTGGTAGTAAGTCCAAAAGGGGCCTCCAGAGGAACTGAGCCCAGAAAGTGGTTAGAATGAGCAATTGCAATCACAAATAGTTGTCAAGGCATATGACATTGATGCATTTAAAGGACATCTAGGTAAATGAGGTAATAAAGAATAGAGGCGTATGACGATACGTTTAAATAAAGAGGGATGGACAATGGAGCATGAATGGCAGCATTTAAGTAGTTGCCTAATTGCCTAATTCAGTGTTGAAAATTCTGTCATGTTCCCATGTCTATCACCATGAAACTTTTCTGTCTGGATGGCATGTCTAGATTGTTCAGTCATAAAATTTTGTTCAGTCAACAACTCAGGAACCCTATAAATTATGTAATAAATAAAATAATCAGATAATGAATCATAAAAATTTACAACACAGATGGAGACTGTTCAGCCATTGTCTCTGTCAGTCGATTAAAAAGCTATCTAGGCTAAATCCACTTTCCAGTTCTTCGTCCATAGTCTTGTAGGTTAAACCAATTCAATTACATATACAAGGCATTTAAATGCTATGACTGGATAGTAGAGGCAGAAACTTTCAGGCAGGGAATTTTAAATCCCCTAAACCGTCTGAGCAAAAAGAAATTCTTCAAGTCCCCTCTAATCTTTCGGCATATTACTGCAAACCTATGCCCAATATGTATTGACGTTGAGCTGGGAATGGAAGGTCATTGAAGCAGTTGAAGGTGGTTGGGTCTAAGACATTGCCCTGGCAAACTCCTAAGTGATGTCCTTGGGCTGAATTGACTGACCTTCAACAGCCACAGACATCTTTTTGTACCAGATAACCAGCAGAAAGTTGTTCCTGCTATTCCACTTGACTGGAAATTTGTCAATACTATTGCATCCCCTTGCATTAATTTTTTTGCAAGCATTTGCCTTTCCACGTAGCATTATCTAAATTGCTTTCTTGGAAGCTTAGAGCTCTCTCTTCACCAATAAAACAAGTGTCAACTTGCAAAAAATCAATTGCACTTAGTGTGATGTAATGGTATCTGATGTTGTCTGGCCCACAGTGTCAGAAATGGACTGTTTCAGTCTTCTGTTTGAATCTGAATAAATATTCATAGATGAAAAATTTACTTGCATACATGCATACTAGATAATGGAATGCTGTTGTTTAAGGTGAATCCCTGAACAGAGCTAGTTGATATCGTGTTATTTTATTTATGGATGAATTCATTTGTTGAACCATTTTTCTTGGATACAGGCCATAATTATGAGATTAATTGACTTGTCTGCTTAATTAACTTTTCTAACTGCTGAATGCAGAACCATGCTCCCTTATCTAAATTAAATGTACTGTTCTTCCAGATTCTTTACTGTTTTGAGAACCTAGGTTTCAACTGTCATTATCACTACGCTGTACTAACCAGCTGGAGCATTTTCTTCCCCAGAATGTTACCATTATGAAATTTATATCATTGTTTTGTGTCTGTATAATGTATGATACAGTAGAGGAACGAAAGGGGTCATATGTGACTAGCTATCTTTCCTACCCTGCAGTAAGCTATGTGGTTCGTTGTTGAAGGTTACAGGAGGCCCTGGGTCGTTTAACTTCAAAGAAGGTGTAAAGATATTCATACTGAAGACAATAGCAACAGCAGCAGCTGCCTGAGAGTAGGTCATTAGTTGCTAAATTTTGTTGAGGCATTAGGGATGTTTATTAAACAGTTATATTTGAAGCATTCCACTTGTTCCAAATTAAAATGGAGCTATGTTCCAGGAGATTCACATTTATATTTAAATACAACACAATTCAAGGGGATAACAAGGTGTAGAGCTGGATGAACACGGGCCAAGCAGCACCAGAGGAGCAGGAAAGCTGATGTTTCGGGCATCAGAGGAGCAGGAAAGCTGACATTTTGGGCCTAGACCCTCGGCCCGAAACGTCAGCTTTCCTGCTCCTCTGATGCTGCTTGGCCTGCTGTGTTCATCCAGCTCTACACCTTGTTATCTCAGATTCTCCAGCATCTGCAGTTCCTACTATCTCTGAAACAATTCAAGGGGAAGTGTCCATAGCAAGCGATTGTAGTATCTGCTAATGATTTTCTAAGCTTTCATTGAACTGAGTAAAAACAAACTAGTCTGTGAGAATGTGAGAGAGAGAGATGCACCTACCTTTACACCTGAAACAGAGGGAATACTGCCTTCATTACTCAGTTCAGAACGTGGATGGAAAGTTCCCCTCGGATCGAAAAGACCAAGTTTTGCAGATTCAAACAAGGCTGGAATGTTGGCTTGGTTTTGAAAATGGGGAGGAATTTTTAGGGAATACCCTTGCTGTGAAGGTCAATATGAGGATTAGAGGTTGCTCAGCTGTGAATGTAAAAAGGAGGCTGGTTGTCAGAAACGGGGAGTAGCTTTAAACCAGCTCCAGGAGAGTAAAGTGCCCAGTTAATGGTAAGAACATAGAATAGTACAGCACAATACAGTACACAATGTAAAAGGTGCGTTAGTTATCTGAAACATTAATATATGTTGCCTACAAAAAAAATATGCTGCTTTCAGTTTGCTTAATAAAGTAAAAGCCTTGAAAATTGAAACCTTAATTTTATTGGGATATCTTTTAAAAAGTTGTTATTCTGTATGTTCCCCATAGAACTTTAAATTAAGTGAAGAGATTATAGCTTTAAATGATCTATTTTACAACATATGGCAGAAAAATAAGATTCTAATCTGAGAACTGAATTTTTCCTTCCATCTCTCTCTTTCTGTTCCCTCTCCGAAGCCTGTGATTCCTTTTAATAGTGTGTAGTTTCATGGGTATCGATTATTTTGAAATGACCACTGTGCCAGAAAGTATTGACTGTTACATAACAGCAGTGGGGGGTGGTGGATGGGAGCATCCGAGATGAGGATAAACCTAGGATCAGCTGCTGGCTACAAGTACATGCCTGCAATCATGAGAAGTGAGATTCCTTGTGGACTTTTCCCTATGAGGTAAAAGTGACATCAACTTCTCTGAAGTAAACACAGAAAATACTGAAACTGCTCAATAGATCTGGCAGCATCTCTGGAGGGCAAAGAGCTTGTTACATTTACCATTAGCTGTCATCAAGCTGGAACATACGAAGAATGAATCCTGGAATTTCCCTCTCTCGGTGTAGCTCAGCTAGTCATGTGCTAAACTCTACATTGAAAAAGGCAGATGTGGGCAGCTATTTAAAACGGGTGAGCTTATTTAACTTGACTCAAGCAAAACTGTTTTCTTTCTAATTTTCTAAACAGTTCTCGTAGACATCAAACAGTATTGTAAAACTGATTTCCATTCTGTGCAAAAGTGTAATTGGAGCTTCAGCCAGACAGGAGCTGAGAAATGTTGACTGGGCCAAAAACAAAATACAGGAGAAACTCAGCAGGTCTGTCATCATCTATAGAGAGCAAAAAATAAAATTAATGCTTTGAGTCCAAAAGGGTCACTTGACCCAAAGCATTAACTCTTTCTCTCTGCAGATGCTGCCAGACCAGCTGAGTTTTTCTAGCACTTTGTCTTTGTCTTTGTTTCAGATTTTATTTTTAAACCAGCATCTGCAATTCTTTATTTTATGTCAGTATAAACTGAGTAGCGTTTAACTGGAAGTATAATGTGGCTGTGTATAGGTAGCACCACTGCCACACGTGCTGCCAGTTTTTCTGGCTTGGGAGTGAACTGATCCCAGGGCTCAAAACAAATAGGGCCAGTAGGCAAGTTCACCATCGAAAACCATCAAAATGCCTAGGAAGATTCCATCACAGGGGTGACCAATGAGAGAAAAATCGAATGGACAGAATGAGTGAAGAGCTGCTCCTCTGATCAGTGCTGACTCCCCCCACTTTTTTTTTGCTGATGGGCTGTTCCTTTCCAGTGTTTTTTTTAAACTTATGATTGGAGTAGCAGTCAGGAAAGTAAATGGCAATGATCAGGGTCAGGCTGTCTGTCGGGTTTGATGGTGTGTATTTGTGGGGAGGAGGCAATGATAACAATAAAGGTGGTTGAGAGGAGGGTACAAGAAGATTGAGGGAGGTGTCTGCAAGAAGATGATGGAATGATCAGGTGCCTGATCAGGAAGGAGCAGGCATCTGAAGGGTGGGGAGATGGAGGAGGTATTTGCAAACAGGTGGGGAACATGGAAACATAACCTGCACAACTTTAAAAAAAAATCCTTACTGGTACAGTTCAGTGTTTTGTAAACTTCACATGGGGTTCGTTGGTATTTTCAAATGCCTTGTATATTTGGTTATGATTGTCCTTAAACCAATTAATGTACTCATATAATATGGGATAGGAGTGCAAAAACGGATTAACATGGGTGTAAATGTGGAAAGTTTTTGCAGCAAAATTGTAAAGTATTACATTGAGTTATTGCAGTCTTTGAAATTGAAACAGTGCTGCATTTGTTTTACTACATGTTTTTCTTGTCGTTGATGTCTCTCTCCCCTTGACTGTTGTCCCCTCTATACACTTAAAATAACCATGTTGTAAACCCTATGAAATCCAGCACTTTAACTGGAATAACATATCGGCAGCAGCTTCTCTGTTTGCTTTAATAGCTACGAACCTTCACCCATTATAAATAGTCTGACCAAAAAAAACACCATAAAACTCGGTGGCAGTTTCCAGTCTGCATAGCTCAAATGGAATGTGTAGTCACAATAAACTTTAGTTATGTTTTTCTCCCCAGTGACTGGAAATAATCAGTAAGGTTGATTAAACTGGAAAGCAAAATATTCCTGCCAGTTGAAAATTGACATGCTGCTTAGAAATTCCAGGTGGGATAGAAATTGTAATATTCAACTTAATTTGATCTATATGCTCCACATTGAAGGTAAAGTGATATTTGTTTGGCGGGAAAGAGCTTGCCAACTCTTGAAATTTACTTTTGTTTTTGATAACCAAATTTATAATGTATTAATCATGTTTTGTGTGGGTGATTGGAGTGACCAGCTGGTTCCCACACTTATTCTTGAAGCAGTGCAGTTCTTTGAAATGACTCGCTAGAGTTTATGCTTGTTAACCCTGAATGTGTGGAATGTAGCTCGATTATATGAGCATGTCAAACTGTTAAATGTCAGTCAACTAGCAGACAGAATACTATTGTGGATAAATTTGTCATTGATATTAGAGTGGTAAAAGAATTATCTGTTTTCACAGGAAGATTCCAGGTATAATTCCTGACCATTTCAGATTAGTTGATCTCAATTAGGACACTAGTTTTCCTGATTGGTTTCTATTATCCTGTGACTTTTGCTGAATAATGCTTTAATGGTGTTGACATTAGTGAATCAACCTGTTTAGAGATGCTTTTACACATCTGGAGCAGGTCGGACTTGAACTCAGGCCTCCTAGATCAGAGATGGAGACACTACTGCACAATGAGTTTCAGTAGTTCCAGAGGACCACAAGACTGCTCTGTCATTAGATATAGATAAGACTGGAGGTGGTGTTACCTAATGGAGGAGGAAGGTTGAGGAGGTGGGACTTTCATGGTGACCTCAGCCAGTACACTAATTGAACCTGTACTGTTGGCATCACTTTGCATTGGAAACCAGCTGTCCAGCCAACTGAGCTAATCAAACTGCGATACTTGGGTAACAACTAAATTAGCTTGTCTGTGATATACTCCACAGTTGAATAGCTACCGATTTCACTAGCAAGGTTGTAGATTAAATGAATTTAAACAAGTTATTGAAGACTTCTGTCACCCATAAAATCACTCTATTCACCTCAAGATATACAGAGAGAGCATGTCAGGGAAGGTTATCATCTTTCTGGACAAGTGGCAAATAAGTACAAGGTCATTTATTGGGAAGGGATCAGAGGTGCACAAATTAGTTCCATCTCTGCTGATCTAATTCTCATCACACTTTATGGAACAGTAGAAGAATTAAGTTGGATTTTTTCTGAAGCAGACAGATTAGACCTGTACTGGCAAATAGTCATTGAGGTATACAGCACAGAAACAGACCCTTCCGTCCAGCTTGTCCATGCTGACCAGATATTCTAAATAAATCTAGTCCCATTTGCCAGCATTTGGCCCATATCCTTTTAAAAGCTTCCTATTCATATACCCATCCAGATGCCTTTCAAATGTTGTAATTGTACCGGCCTCCATCACTTCCACTGGCAGCCCATTCCATACACTCACCAGCCTCTGCATGAAAAAGTTGCCCCTTAGGTCCCTTTTAAATCTTTCTCCTCTCGCCTTAAACCTATGCCCTCTAGTTTTGAACTCCACTATACCAGGGAAAAGACCTTGTCTACTTACCCTATCCACGCCCCTCATGATTTTATAAACGTCTATAAGGTCGTCCTTCAGCCTCCGATGCTCCAGGGAAAATAGCCCCGGTCTGTTCAGCAACTCCCTATAGCTGAAACTCTCCAACCCTGGCAATGTCCTTGTAAATCTTTTCTGAGCCCTTTCAAGTTTCACAACATCCTTCGTATAGCATGGGGATCGGAATTGCATGCAGTATTCCAAAAGTGACCAAACCAATGTCCTCTAGAGTTGCATCATGACTGCCCAACTCCTCTATTCAATGCGCTGACTAATGAAGGCAAGCACTCCAAACGCCACCTTCTCTATCCTGTCTGCCTGCGACTTTACTTTTCAAGGAACTATGAATCTGCACTCCAGGGTCTCTTTGTTCATCCTAATGTAACCCTATTATCTTAAAAAAGTTTGAGAGAAAACAGGGAAAGGACACATTGGTTAGTCTGCAGTGGTGTGATGCTATGGTCTATTGTAAGTAGAGCACTTGGTAAACAGTGACAGGATCAGGCAGTGTCAGTCTGGATTTATGAAACAGAAATCATGCTTTACAAATTTACTGGAATTTTTCAAGGATGTAACTAGTAGATTTGGTAAGAGTCAGAAGTGATTTAATTGAAACATATAAGATCCTGAGGGCGCTTGACCAGGTGGATGTTAAAAGCATGTTTTCTCTTGTTGGAGAATCTAGAACTAGGTGGCATAGTTTAAAAACAAGGGATTGCCTATTTAAAACATTTGCGAGTTGAGTGTCTTTGAAATTTACTTCTTCAACAGACAGTGGAATCAAAAATCTTTAAATATTCTGAATACTTAGAATATTCTAACTCAAGTGATAATTTTAGATTTTTATTCTTGATTACCATGGGGATTGAAGATCATTATTAATGATACGCAGGAATGTAGAGCTGAGGTTAAATCAGCGGCTATGAGCTTATTGATCAGCAGAACAAGACTTGAAAAGCCGTGTGGCCAATGTTGTTCTTTGTACGTTTGTATGAGGGGCAGTCTTACTTGGTCTGTTGGAAGGCTCTAAGAAAGATTAACATGTAAAATGAAAGCATGTGGAATGGGGATAATGTATTGACGTGAATAGAGAACTGGTTGATAGACAGCAAACCATGAGTAGCAATAAACGGGTCATATTCTGAATGGTGGGCAATGACTAGAGAGGTACTACAGAGATCAATGCCTGGATTCCAGCTGTTCGTAATACATGTTAATGATTTAGATGAGGGAACTAAATATAGTATCACCAATTTTGTAGATGAAACAAAGCTGGGTGGGAGAGTGAACTGGGAGGAGGAAGCAGAAATGCTTCAGCGTGATTTGGTAGAGTTGAATGAGTAGGCAAATGCATAGTAGGTGAATTATAATGTGAATAAATGAGTTTATTTACTTTGGCAAAAAGAAAGGCAGAGTGTTATCTAAATGGCAATAGATTGCATCTCCCCTTTTCCCAATGAGACCTCTGTATTCTTTTACATCAGTCACTGAAAGTAAGGATGCAAGTGCAGCAGGCGGTGAAGAAGGCAAATGTTGGCCTTCATAGCAAGAGGATTCGAATGCAGGAGCAAGGATGTCATGCTACAATTGTGCAGAACCTCAGTGGGACCACACCTGGAGTGCTGTGTGCAGTTTTTGGCCTCCTTATCTGAGGATGGATGTTCTGGCTATTGAGGGAGTACAATGAAGGTTTACCACACTGACTCCTGGCATGGCAGGACTGACGTATGAAAAGAAACTAGATTAGTTAGGACTATATAGATTGGAGTTTAGCAAATGGAGGGAGAGGCGTGTGAGGAATCTTCTAGAAGCCTATAAAATTCTAACAGGACTAGACAGGTAGACTTGCTCGCTGAGCCGGTGTGTTTGGTTGCAGGCGTTTATATGTCTCGAATTGCTGGGATGGCTGGCATTACTTCCGGTTCTGTTTTCCAGTGGTTTGTATTTCAGGTCCAGTTCAATGTGTTTGATGGTGTTCTAGTTGGAATGCCAGGTTTCCAGGAATTCCCTGCATGTCTCTGTTTGGCTTGTGCTATTATGGATGTGTTGTCCCAGTCAAATTTGTGTCCTTTTTTTGTGTATATTGAGACCAGTGAGAATTGGTCGTGTGTCTTGGTGGCTAATTGGTGTTCGTGTATCCTTACTGTCAGTTTTCTTCCAGTTTGGCCTTTGTAATGTTTTTCACAGTCCTTGCATGGCATTTCTTCACTCGGAGTGATGAATCTGTGGAATTCTCTGCCACAGGAAGTGTTTAAGGCCAAAACATTGATTTCAAGGAAGAGTTAAATACAGTTCTTGGGGCTAAAGGGATAAAAGGGAGAAAGTAGGGAAAGGATCAGTTGGATGATCAGCCATGATCATATTGATTGGCGGAGCAGGCTCAAAGGGGGCTGCATGACCTACTCCTCCTAGTTTCTGTGTATCTGTTAGTTGGGTGTGATTTAGGAATAACTGATCTCATCCTACAGTCAAACCAGCATCCAACTCATGTTCTGTAGCATTTCTCCAAAAGTGAGTTTAACAGTTAGGCACTTGTTGCAGTACAGTATGGCGATGGTAGTGTAATGGTATATCATTGAACTTAATAATCCAAGGCCCAGGTTAAAACTGTGGGAAGACTGACTCAGATCCCACTGCAGCAGCTGGTGGAATTTAAATTCAATTAATAAAAGTTTTTTTAAAATTCCAGCATAGGAAGCTCGTCTCCATAGTAGTGACCATGAAACTATCTGACTCCATTGATAATACCCCTTAGGGAAAAGAATCTGCCATTCATAACTGTTCTGCCTGTATGACTCCAGATACATAGCAGTACAGTTAACGCTTACCTGTTCTTAAGGACAGTTTTTAAGATGAGGAACAATAACCCACTTTCCAAGGAAAGAACAAAAATAAACTGGACAGTTGTTTCCATGTTAATCTTGAATATCTCGTGCACACAAGTTGCCATGCCACTTCCCTTCAACCACCATGCAATAATTGTCTAAAATTATGTATGGAAAGATGGCAAGCAAGAGTTAAAAACAGATGCTCTGTTTAGTTTACTTCAAAGGGGTTGCTAGCCTTTGTTCTTGCAACCATAATTAGAAGGAAGTGTAGTAGTAGTTTGAAAAATGTTACAACTGTTTAAATGGTCAGCTATTCATTTTGAATTGGAAATTGCTTATATGGATTTCATAATTTTATAAGATCAGGCTTGAACATGCTTTTTTGTTTATGCTGAAACTAGTTGACTCGTACAGATTTTGCAAAACCACCACTTATTTGGTAATGTGTTTAAAGTTCACCTGCTTTGTACTTTCAAAGAAATGAAATATTCTCTTTTAGTTATTTTAGGAACCTATTTTTAAAAATAAAAAAAAAACTTGGAAGTGTGTTCGACTTTCTTCTGTTCTACTGGAGGGGGGCATTCTGTTACCAAAAGATACAAGAAGATTGATCTCCTTTAATTGAAGACCCCAGTTCTCAGCTTTCTTTTCCCAAGAGACACTCTTAGCTGATACAAAGGATTAACGAGCAGTGTGTTTTTAACCCCAGTTACAATATATTCTATTGTTAACTCAGTAGACAATGTTTTATAGCTCTCAATAATTTTTATATTGTTTTTTACATTTGCTGAACCTCTTCTCGATTTGGATTTGCTTTGTTTGTTTTCATGGACAAGACACAAGTTGTTGTTTTTTCAGAATCCTCAGATGCCAGTGTTGTAGCCGTACCAAACCAGTGAAGCTAGTTCTGAAGCATAGGTCCTCAACACTGCAAATGGGATATTGTTGGAATCTGTAACCCTTACTTTGTTCAATGCACTTAACTGTTCTTTGATATTATGTGGTGTGAATTCCATGTGTGATGGTGAGAACGTTGGGAGGAAGCTGAGGCAAATTATCCACTCAAACCTCTGGCTTAAGATCGTTGCAAGTTCATCAGCCTCTATTGAATTCCAGTGTTGGCTTCCTCCAACATTTATTGATGTTTGTTGACCTCATTCTTCCATTTAAGTGTTTAATTATGCTATTCGTTCTGTAACATGCTGCTTCAGCTGTTTGGCCTAGAATAGTTTTGCCTCAAGTATGTCTGCTTGGGCTGTAGTTTATCGTATATTTTGATGGTGATGGGGGAGTGAGGGTTGTGCCAGAACATGAGACCACAGATTACGATGGGATATAATTCTTTTGCTGATGACCCACCATACTTTACAGATACCCAATTTTCAATTGCTAGATGTATTAATTTATCCCATTTAGCTATGTAACATAATGGGATACAACGTCAGATGAGCTCGCATCATTTAAGTTAGTGAGGCCAAGTGTCATATCCCTTCATGTTGATTTTTCTCACCGTCTGCAGTCTGACAGCTATACCTAGGTCAATGCAATGAGTATAGGGTTTGGGAGGTCAAGTTGCAACTCTACAGGACATCCAGCTTTTGGGATACTGCATGCAATTTTAGTCTCGCTGCTATAGGAAAGATGTTGTGAAACTTGAAAGGATTCTGAAAAGATCTACAAGTAGTTGCCAGGGTTGGAGGGTTTGAGCTATAGGGAGAGGCTGGTGCTATTTTCCCTGGAGCATCAAAGCTGAGGGTGTGGCCTTATTGAGGTTTATAAAATCATGAGGGGCATTGAGAGGGTGAATAGAGCCAAGATCTTTTCCCCAGATAGGGAAGTCCAAAACTAGAGGGCATAGGTTTAATATGAGAGGGGAAAGATTGAAAAGGGACCTTTTTTCATGCAGAGGCTGGTGCGTATGTGGAATGAACTGCAAGAGGAGGTGCTGGAGACTGATACAATAACATGATTTAAAAGGCATCTGGTTTGGTATACAAATAGGAAGCATTTACAGGGATATGGGCCAAATGCTGGCGAATGGGCCTTGATCAATTTGGGATATTTGGTCAGCATGGACGAGTTGGACCAAAGGATCTGTTTCCTTGCTATACAACTCTATGATGAGATTGATTGATTGTACTCCTGAATCATTTTGGTGTTGTTTGTTAAAACCTCACTTACAGTACATTGTGTACTGTGATTTCTCCAAATAGTGCTCAACCTGAAAAAGATATTCTGTTGATTCATCAGTTGAGACAGGGCATGTAGTGATATTTTGCAGGGGCATTCCTTGTCCATGCTTGACATGAAGGTTTGATATCTACTGAAGTCCTTGGGGACTACCACAGTTATACATGACTATGTCCCTATCTGTGGTGAACAATCCTGGATTCTGATAGAGAATTCTACATGATGATCAGGCTGTTTTTGGTCTAGTTTGAGACAACTCTCCCAACTTTGACTTTGACTTCAACCCCAGACAGTGAGGACTTTCAGGATTGATTGGGCAGTCTGTTTGTGCCTTGTCTTCTGATTCGATTTGTAGCTGAGTCGTCTGTCCAAATATATTTTTTTCCTTTTTAACAGCTTTGCAACTAAATGATTTACTAGCTCATTTCAGAGGGCAAGTAAGTGTTGGCTGGAGTTGCACATAAGCCATTCTAGGTAAGAACAGCAGGTTTTTAAGAAAATTACTTTATGATGATTCCATTGGTTCTTCTTCATTACTTTGTGGCACTTTATATTTTCAGACTTTTTTGTTTAGAAAAGAAGTTAATTCAATTCTTCAAATTTTCTGAAGAAGGGTCCTGACCTGAAACGTCAGCTTTCCTGCTCCTCTGATGCTGCCTGGCCTGCTGTGTTCTTCCAGTTCCACACTGTGTTATCTCAGACTCAGGCATCAGCAGTTCTTACTATCTCTTAATTCAGCTCTTTTTCTTAATGTTTAAAGGACGTGACTTCAAATTGAATTCAATTGATATTCTGAACGAGGTTGCAGTCAAATGATGTCATATTTCTAGTTATATTTGCATGTATAATTGGAAGCTAAAACAGAAGAGACCAAGATGGTCTCAATATCTTCCAGTTGCGATGTCAGATGCCTTTGGAATAAGTGGACCAATTGTGTTTTAGCATTTCTATCCATCTGTTTACAGTATTTAATGTTTTAGTCCTGCAGTTATCTTCTGTTTGTTAAACATTAAACCTGTGCTTGTGTACTTATTTAAAGCACTTAATATAAGTGGTGCTCAAAAATCCCTCTTGCTTTTGCTTTGTGAGGCTTATTTCATTTTTGCTGTAGCAAAGGTATAGGATAGCATCTGAAACCTTAGGTTTTCAACATGATTTGTGAAGATTACATCACACCTGAGGAAGCTGAACAGAACTATAAGCAATTTTGGTGGAGGCATAAAATCATCAAGAAATAGTGGTAGATTAATTGAATTGGTAAAAATGCACAAAGGGATTTCAATATTGACAAATGAAAATATCCATTTTGGGCCTACAAAGGATAGCCTGGAGTAATTTCTAAATGGCAAAAAGTGGAAATAATGAGCATCTGAGACTCAGTGCTGAGATACATAATTTTCAATGCAGGACCATGTACAGGTGATAATCAAATGGGCAAATGAAGTGTTGACCTTTCTGTATTACAAATTTAAAGCAAGGGTGGTCCAAGTATTGGTACATCTATGCAAAACCCTGGTTATACCACACCTGAAGTATAGTTGAGTGTAACATCCTGTGTAGGATATATTTGACCTCTGTGAGAGGGCGCTGCATATTTGCCATAATGACACTTGAAGTTAAAGTACAAAATTATGAATTGAGATTATGCAAATCTGAGTTCCATTCTCTAGAATTTAGAATGTGAAGATGTGACTCAGTTGAATTTGGTTTTAGGAGGAAATAATAGGTGACATAGACTCCCAAACCACTCTCTAAGGCTAGGAAACAGTCCAAAGTTAGAGTTAGACCTTCTTAAGGGTAAAGTTAGCAAACATTTCTGTACTCGAAGGATGCTAGAACCCTTCTGCAATTGATAACTGATGCAAGGTCAATTGTTAATTTTAGAACTGAGATTAATAGTTTATCAAAGATATTGCTGCTGCTTTTTAGAAACTTGCCATCTAGAGTTTAATTGTCTTTGCAGCAGGAGGTTTCTTTGGAGCCTGGTTAATTTTTGCCAGGTCATTTCTTCCCCCCCCACCCCCCCACTTTTCCTTTCCTTTTGTAATGCAGGGATCACAGATGACAACTTTAAAAGGCTGTTAACATTAACACTGTATTTCTAAGTTTCAAGTTTAATAAGACTGAAGAGCCCTTTCTTGATGTTGCCAGACCTGCTTAGCTATTCCAGCATTATTTTTATTTCAGATCTCAAACATCTGCAGTACGTTGCTTTAACTTAGTAATATGCCTGTGTCACTACAATATAGGAAATAGGAGGAAGAGTAGGCCATTTGGCCCACTCTACCATTCAATTAGATCATAGCTGATCTTTCTCAATGCCATTCTCCTACATTATTCCTATTTCTGTTAGATATCTTTGTTATCTAGAAAACTATTGATCTCTCTTGAACATATTCCATGACTGGCCCTCTTCAATCCTTGGGATAGAGTTCCAAACTTTGTTGCCCTTTGAAGAAATTCATCGTTATCTCAGTTCTGAAAACCTACCCCTTATTCTGACATTAGTCCATGTTTCTACAACTTCCAGCTGGTGAAATCTTCAGTGTTATTAATTGCTCACGTACTGCTTTTTTACTGATAAATTTATTTCAATTTCTCATCTCTCTTGTCCCTCGGTGTTTTCACATTTCTGGGAGTTTTTGTATTTTATGGGGCCCTTACAGGCCTGGGGAGAGGGGAATTCATAGGCATCGTTAAAATGTCATGAACAGGTACAGAAAATAATCAGGGGCGAGTGATTAAAAATGGCAAAAAAAACAAAGTGCTAGCCTTGATGTAGGGTATTACATTGCAAGGTGACAGATGTTAGGCAGTAGCTATGTAAAGCCATGGTAATGCTACACTGAGAATACAGGAAGTAGTTGTGGGTACTTCACTGTCAGGAGAGTATATTGATCTTGGAAGTATTCTTGTGCCTATACTAGAATGCTCCAAAAGGAAGAAACTGTGGATGCTAGTTATCAAAAATAAAACAAAACGTGTTCAGCAATCTTATAGTATCTGTGGGGAGAAAAACAACATTAATATTTCATGTCGTTTGCTTCTCATCAGAATGATACTCGAACTTAAAGTAAATTATGAGGGGAGAGGAACATGAGAGCTTGCCCCATCTATCAGCAGATGCTAGGAATCAACTTGATTTGGTTTAAGACCCAAGACTTGCAAGGTTAGGAATAAACATATAATGAACTGAAATGAAATATTTGTTGGAAACCATTGCTGTTGGAGGGGGAGCATTACTTTGGCCATTTTGTCTGCACTTAATTTTAGTTCCCTCCTTGTCCCTGTGAACTGCATACAGTCAGGGTTTCGGTGTGGTTAGTGCATCCTGGTACAGCTGTTTCCTTTAATTGGCAGTGCATTTTCTGGGCTGCATTAATGGATAAACTGGAAGTATTTTAGATAGGAATAATCTCTACTGTCTGGCAACTGGCACTTGACTGAAGGTTTAGAAATATACTTTTTAAACCACGTTCAAAATACGTGGGTACAAAAACGTCACCCCTGAGTGTCACCAAAGCCCAGTGAAAAATTCATTGTGAGGGCAAATAACCCACACTTATCCACCAAAAGCATCTTTTGAGGCCACAGCTAACGCGCTTCCATCATAATCTACTTTAACCTGGCAGTCACTACACTGTTTACTGCATCTCCGATATAAACTTAACAATGCACATTAGCGTTCATTAAGATTGCACTAACTACATGCTTTCCCCATAGAATAACTCATGAAGATGTGCAGTCTTAAACTAGAAATACTATGTTCGTTTGCAAATAATTCATCACCAGGGAGATTTTGAGGTTTGTTTTTAGCTTAGCTGTTTTAGCCTTTTCTTAACAAGACGTCTGTGGAAGACGTCAACCAGTCATACACTTTTTTTTGGTTACTAAAAGGTCACAATTAAGTGGTCAAGTATTAAATAAGGTTCATTAAACATTAAACCCCTGGATAGCTGACAAACAGCTTTGATAAATTATTAAATTAATACCTTTTCTTTAGCTGTGTTTTAATGCTTCCCAACTCCATCAGGGAAGGTGATGGCCTAATGGCATTATGGCTGGACTGTTGATCCAGAGACCCAGATAACATTCTGGGTATCTAGGTTCGAATCCTGCCATACAAATGGTGGAATTTGAATTCAGTAAGCATCTGGATGGTCTGATGACCATGAAACCATTGTCAGTTGTCAGAAAAGTCCATCTGGTTCAACAATGTCATTTACAGAAGGAAACTGCTATCTTTACCTGGTCTGGCCTACATGTAACTTCGGACTCTTAGCAATGTTGGTTGACTTTGAACTGCTCTCTGGGCAATTGGGGATGGACAATAAATGCTGGCCAGCTAGTGTCCAAATCCCATGAATTTAAAAGAGCAAAACAACATGTTTAAATTGTGTGACAAAAGTTTTATTAAAATGGCAATGCATCCTGGCGCATTAATCTAATGAACTGCTTTTGGCAATAGGAACAGATGTAGGCCATTCGGCCCTTCAAAGTCCGCCCTACCATTCTAGATCGTAGCTGATCATTTATGTCAATGTTAAATTCCCACTCCATCCCATATCTCTTAATGTCATCAGTATTCAAAACCTATCCACTTCTGTTTTGAACCTGCTCAGTGGTTGAAATTTTCTACCCCAGAGCTCTGTGGAAGCTGAAAGATTCACCACTGCCTGAAGAAATTACTACTCATCTCAGGCTAAGGGCAGACCGTTTTTGTCCCCTGGAGTAGAGCCATGGAAACATCCTATATATGTCACACCCTGTAAGAATTTGGTAAGTTTCAATAAAATTACCTCTCATTCTGAAAATACAGACCCAGGTTTTCTCAATCTGTCCTCCATAAAACAATATTACCTTCACAGGGCTTAATTAAGTGAGTCTCTGCACTCCTTCCATGGCAAGTACATCTTTTAATAAAATGACCAATACTATATAACCCTGGTGAGACTTCACGTAGGGTGTGGTTCTGTATAACTGCAGTGAGCTATCTTTCCCTTCTGTACTGGACTCCCCTTGAACTGATTACTATAATAGCATATTTTTTTCTAATTGTTTACTATACTTGCTTTCCAGCTTCTTCTAATCTGTGGGCAAGGATCCTTTTGGATCACTTAAGCTTTAAGTAGGATTATCCATTCCATTTGAATCTTAAGATCTGATTTGAATCCATTTCATTCGTGAGCTACTTCCTTCTGCTCAATAAAAGACTATTGGCACTAAGTTTTAACTGGTAAAGACTAGAGGTTAAATTTTCAGTACACTAATTTCTGATTCTCTGACCTCCTACATCCGCAGTAAGGATATCTTTTACACCTTCTCAGTAAAAGAATAATAGAAGGAGTAAAAGTCAACATCTGATTTGAGAAATACTGCTTCCACAAAGAAAACCTTTGCTTCTTAATGAAGGTCTCATTCCTTTTTTTGTATCATTTATCCAAACAAGATGATCTTCACGTTTCCACACTGTAGGGATTCTACAATCTATAGACTGTTCACACTTCCTGCACTCATATAGCTGGGTCTCCCTGGTGCAAAAGAGAAGTAACCCGAGTGCAGGTACGACAAGCAGTTAGGAGAAGTGCTAGTAATGAAGAATTCACCAGTGGATCCTTTCGTGGTATGCTTTAGGGACTTTGTGCTAAGGTTAGGTTAAGCAGCCAGCTTGCTCCAAGGCTGAGATTTAGGCCGAATTTGCAACAAAACCATGATCAAAACCATCTGCTGGGGAAGGGCTAGGAGAGCAGGTGGATACGAAGGAAAGAGAACAGTTTTTAAATCCATCAACATTGGAATGCTAGAAGACCAAGTTAAATCACTGGGGTATTGAATTGTTTGCAAATCTATGCAAAATCTTTAGTTTCTTGGAGAATTATAGAGAATTCCATTGTAATGAGCAATGTTAATTGTTAAATTAAATCTGAGATGCTGTAGATTCAGTTGCACTGTAATTACCTGACTAAATTACTGTAGCTTTGCACATGTGCAATGGAATCACTTTTGCCATGACCCTTCAGTCTGTAAAAGATGTTTTTAGGGTAATGCCTTTTTATGTGTAGAAGTGTGTGTCAGTTATTTTGAATAAAACTTTTCTGATAACTTTTGTGTATGTTGCTTTGTAGCAATTTGAATACATGGTATCTAGGAAATAAGTGCTTTCCTTGTGATGTGGCTTTAAATTTAACTTTTATTGACACTGTCATCAATACCATTTAATGGTTATCAAATTCTAATGTGAAAGTCCAAATACCAATATGTCAACACAAATGCAGAATGTGTCACTACATGACTGAATCACCTAATGAGTTGGTGAGAAATAAAAAGTAGCCCTGGAGAGAATGTCAAGAGTGACCCTGGTGTGAGTACACTCAAACTTCTCTTGCAAATTTCAAGTGCAGCCCTTTGACAACTTTACAGAGCATTGTTTCTGAACATTAATGCAACTCTTACTTTATCTTGCATCTAAGAATTATGACCTTGTGGAAACAGTCTTTTTTTTTTCCTGGTTATTTTCAAAATTAGTGATATGCAAGGGAGAAAATCCCGTTTGCGTGTCAAAAAATATTTAAAAAGTAAAATCTGAACCTATTAGTAGCTGTCCTACTTCAAGCAGAGCTAATGATTGCTGCTGCATGATTGTTAGAGGAACATTGAAAAGAAGCTAACATATTAAATGTCAGCAGAAGATCATTATAAAACCTGAATAAATAAATTTTGTGTAAGGACGTGGCTAATTTTGTTAACTGATTTCCACCCTTGATATCGAAATATGTACTATCATTGCAAAAATGCTTCCACTGTACTGGGAAAAATGGCTACATTAATGAAGTTCTTTGATTTCTATTTCTTTCAGACTGCAAATGGGTACATCTTGCTCTTTGACATTGTGTGCTCGGAACAAGAGAAATACTTATATGAACCAGTATATCCCAAGTAAGTCTTAACCTTTTAATTTTGAAACGGGAGTGGTGCTCCTTTAATATTGATGTTTGGTACAAGATTATCTAAGAGTTTAACGCTGCTGGCTTAATCTGGGGTTGCTTGCAGAAGTTTGGTGAAGAGTACGTTTTGTGAAAATTTATGTCTCACAAGCATATTTTCTCTTTGCCCATCACCCATAAACTTATTGCTACATTACAGCATACAAACAGAATAGTCATTTCCTCAAGTTTGTGCTGGTAGTGTTCTTAACAACTCATTTAGTTTAATGCAATTCAGCAGCTTGTTCCTATAACAATCATGCAGCAGCAATCATTAGCTCTGCTTGAAGTATGACAGCTACTAATAGGTTCAGATTTTACTTTTTAAATATCTTTTGATATGCAAACGGAATTTTCTCCCTTGCATATCACTAATTTTGAATATAAACGTCAGTTTATATGCAGAAAATAGGGAGGTGGATGGGGTAGGGAGTAAATGATAAGATAGAGCCCAAAGAGAGAAAGACAGTTCAACAGACAAAGGAGTTGCTAACGATCAGGCTGAGAGGGTGACTATTGTTAATGGGGACTATTAGTGACTAACAACAGGGGGTGTGTGGTGGCAGGCTATGTGGTAACAAGGCCTGGTCTGGGACATGGGAGAGTTTAGGCCCTAAAACTATTGAACTCAATATTGAGTCCGGAGGGCTGTAGGTTCCCAAGCGGAAAATGAGGTATTGTTCCTCCAGCTTGCATTGGGCTTCACTGGAACACTGTAGCAAGCCGGAGACACATGTTGGCCAGAGAGCAGGGTGGTGCATTGAAGTGGCAGGCAACAGGTAGTTCAGGGTCTTTTTTTGCGAGCGGAACGTAGATGCCTACCAAGTCTACGCTTCATTTCCCCAATGTGGAGGAGACCACGTTGTGAGCAGCGAATGCAGTAGAGTAGAGTCTTGGAAGTGCAGGTGAAGTGTTGCTTCACCTGGAAGGTATGTTTGGGCCCTTGATAGTGGGGAGGGAGGAGGTAAATGGGCAGGTGTTGCACTTTCACTGGTTACAGGTGAAGGTGCCGTAGGGCTGTGGGGAGGTGTTGAGGGTGAAGGAAGTGTGGACCAGGGTGTCCCGGAGGGAACAGTCCCTGCGGAAGGCAGACAAGGGAGGGGAGGGGAATATGTCTGGTGGTGGCATCTTGCTGGAGGTGGCAGAAATGGCATCTGATCTTCTGGATGTGGATGCTGGTGGGATGGTGGGTGAGGATAAGGGGAACCCTATGGCTGTTGCGGGAGGGAAGAGAAAGGGTGAGGGCAAAAGTGCGGGAGATGGGTCGCACCCGATTGAGGGCCCTGTTGACAACGGAGCTGGGGAATCCTCGGTTGAGGAAGAATGTGGATATTTCGGAGGCTCCCTTGTTGAAGTTGGCCTCATCTGAACATGTGTGACAGAGACAGAGGAACTGAGAAAATGGGATGGAGTCTTTACAGGAAGTGGGGTGTAAGGATGTAGTCCAGGTAGCTGTGGGAGTCGGTGGGTTTGTAATGGATGTACAATTCAAGTTCTAATAATAGATGGAAGTGGAATTATTCCAATTTTGCTGTGGGTGGTTCTGCCAGATAGGTGGATACAGTATGTCAACTTCCATGTAGGACCACAATGATAGTTTGCAGGTCCAAATGATACCACTAAATATAACTTGAGTGAAGGTATGGAAGGCATGGTAATTAAGCTTGCAGATGGTGCAAAAATAATTAATGTTGCAAAGTTGACGTGTGCAGACATCTATAGATAAGTTGAGTGACGAAAAAATCTGGCAGATGAAGGAAATGTGCCAAAATGTATCCTTATTCACTTTGGTAGGAAGAACAGAATGACATGATGCAGAGGAATTTAGGTGTGCAAGTGCATGAATCACAAGTTAGTAGGCCGGTACAGCAAGGAATAAAAAAGGCTAATGTAATACTCTCCTTTATTACAAAAGGAACTTGATTAATTTAAGCATGTTTTGCTTATGTTATAGAGAATTAGTGAGTCTACATCTTGAGCATGGAATGGTCATCTTTTAAGGGAGGATGTAAATATATTAGAGGTTGTTCAGAGAAGGTTTATTAGATTGGTACCTGAAATGACGGCATGTCTTGTACAGGAAGATTAGTGTGACTGGACTTGTTTCCAATAGAGTTTAGGAAGTGAGCCATGACTTGGTATAAGGTCTTCCTTTTAAAAAAAAAAAAAAAAAGTCTTGAAAAGGTGGATGTAGAAAGGATGTTTCCTCTTGTGGGTGAGCCCAGAACTAAGGGGCACTGTTTTAAAATTAAGAGTTAACCTTTCTGAATAGAAGTGAGGAGAATTCTTTTGAGGGTGTGAGAATTTGTAGCACTCTGACTCAGAAGTTAGTGGAGGTGGTCAAGCTGGAGGTGGATGGATTCTTGTTAGGCAAGGGAATCGAAGGTTGTTGTGGGTTAAACGGGAATGTGGAATTTTAAGCCTGAACAGATCAGTAGTCATCTTATTAAATGGCAGGGCAGACCTCCGATGCTAAATCACCATCTTCACCTCACAATTTGTATGTTTGTAAATCTCATTAACTTTGAACAACAGATCCAAATTCCTGTAAAACCAATCAACAAACTTTGATATTGACATATATAAGGCCTCTTTCTACATATTGCATTCTACTCAGTTTTACCCCAGCTGAGTTCCATTCTCCTCTTTTTCATCCCTACCTATCAGCTCATGTTTCACATTAAATTTTATTTTTCATCAAATGCATTTTCTACAAGATTGTACATCAAATAAATTATAAAGAATATACCACATTTTTCACTTTTTAAATAATTTAGTATCGTGTTTGTTCTACTATCAACTGACTTACCCTTATACTGCTTAAACCCTGTGGATATACTATTCTGTTTCAAATGCTGAGAATCCTGTAGCACGAGGGTATGCAGGATAAGGTGGGACTATTTTAGTTTGGGAACATGGTCAGTGTGGATTAGTTGGACCAAGGGATCTGTTTCCATGCTCTGATTCTGTCTGCCCAATGTACAAACACATTATGAATAACTAGTTTCGGGGACTGCTTTTGTCTCTGATTTTAATACCTTATCTTCACAGTCAGCAGGGCAGGCTTGCAGAAAGTGAGACTTCCAATGGTCCCTAATAAAATACCTGTAAGGAAATACCTTTCAATTACAGAGACCCTGTTACAATGTTCTTATTACTTAGTCATTGGGGAAGCAACTTCATAGCTTTGCTTGTAAATGTTTCAAGTGCTATTTCTTTCCTATTTCAATTGTGTACAATTTTATGTTAGCTTTTAAGAACAGTAAAGTAATTCTTGTTTTCCAAATCCTTTCAGTGAAAAATGGTCACAATATATAGAAGTGTTCCTGATTTTATTAGCAAGATTCAGTATTCTGCCCCTTGCATCAGTCTGTGGTTAAAATGATACAAATGCTATACTCCAATATGATGATCAATTTGATAGACTTTAATGCTGTAATATTGACAAAGGGCATTTTCTAGCCCTAAATTTTCTTGTTATATTCCTCTCTCTACTTTGCTTTCTGACTTAGTGCTGAAAATATATCATTACATACAAAACCTGATAGTAAACTCTTTGACCAAGTCTAGAAGCAAAAGGTGGAATCGAATACAATTATAAGAACTTCATTTAGCTATTAATGTATTCTTGGAGATGTAAACACCACATTCAGTCATATGACTAATCATATATTGAATAATCAATTAATGTAGAACACTAACATGCAGGACTGTCAAACGTAACTCCTAACGTGCTGCTGTATGGCAACAGGACAATGACCAACTGTAGCCAGCAGGAAAGAAAGGAAAACTGTTTTTAAATTCACCACCCTACGTATAAATTTGGGAAGATAATACTTTTGGTCCTGATGAAATTGGGTAATTTAGTTTTCATGACTCTGCTCCAGTACAGAACTTGAAAAAAGAAATGTTGCAAAGCTTTTCATTTTGCATTTAGGCCAAATGTGAGAATATTGCATGTCAAACTAGCCCAACAATCTGTACTATAGGAAGAAAGAATGCTAATTCGCTGACCAGTCAACTTGGACTGAGGTGTTGCCACTGACAACATAACAAGGTAAGTTTCCCAAACTCCCAGGTAACTTGAAAAATGTACAAGGTTGAACATTGACTACAGAGGGCAGTCACTGCATATATTTCCTCTGAGTATAAATTAACTGCATTACAGATCAACTGATTATCATAAATTGGTAGTACGTCTATTAATGTTGATAGTTGTGCACTCAGGATTTTTTTCAGCAAATTTGAGGCGCTGTATATTACTCCTACCAATGTCTTCTTTCCCTTGCTTTTTTTTTGTACTTCTGCTCAAAAAGACTGCACTTCATCTGAGCTTAGATCATCTCTCTCAACTGTCATTACATTTTTTATTGACAGTCCTATCCCAACACCTTTTCCATAGTCCTGTCTCCAAAAGGCCAAATATATTTGAATGTTGAGTTCAGTTTTGCTGTTCTAGTAACCAAATTTTTATAATGGTCATGAGATCATATTCTTTTACCTCAATTTGCACCATCAGTTTGTCTGCCTTATTTTCAATAAGAATTGGGAACACTGTGGGAATGGCTATAAATCAAAGTAATAGGAGTACGTAAAAAGAACAGAGCAATAATTATGAATGACTTTAATGTTCATCTTGTTTGAGTTAATTAAATTGGAAAGAGTATCTGCAACAATGAATTCATAGTACATTAGGGACAGTTTCCTATAGCAATATGTCCTGGAGCCAACCAGGGAGCACAATATCTTGAATCGGATAATAGGTAATGAGTCAGGTTTAGTAAGTGACCTCTGAGTAAAAGATCTCCTAGGAAATAGTGAATAACATGATAGAATTTAATATTTAGTTCGAAATTGAGAAACTTGGGTCAGAACAACTGCATTTAACTTAAATAAAGGGTATTGCAATTAAATGTGCATAGTTAGCTGAAGTGAGCTGGGTGGATAGATTAGCAAGAATGATAGTAAGCAGGCAATGGCATATATTTAAGGAGATAGTTCATGACTCACAATAAAAATACATCCCAGTAAGGAGAATCTGGGAGGGATAAACCAACCATTGCTAACCAACCAAGCAAGTTAAGTTGAAAAAAGTAGCATATAAGGAGGCCAAAGTCAGTGATAGCCCTGAACCCTGGAATAAATTCAAAGGACTAAAAGATAATAAAGACAGAAAATAAACTATAAGGGAAAAACAAGTGAGAAATATAAAAACTGACAATAAAAACTTGGTTAAATATTTAAAAAGAAGACAAAGATCAAAATGAACATAGGTGCCTTAGAAAAAGAACCTGGGGAGATGGTTTTGGGGAACAAGGAAATGGAAGAGGAGCTAAATAGATATTTTGCATAAGTCTTTACGAGGGAAGACACTTCAAACATTCTATTAATGCTAAAGAATATGGAGGAAGAATTAAATACCATCATCCAAGTAGTATTAGAAAAATTAAAGGGGCCCAAGGCAGATAAGTCCCTTGGCCCTGATAGCTTGTATCTAAAAGATAGTAAAAGAGGTAGCTACAGATATAATGGATGCATTAGTTGTAATTTTCCAAAAAAATCATTGGATTCTGGAGAAGTACTGGAGGATTAGAAAGCTGCTAATGTGACATTCCTGTTCAAAAAGTGAAGACAGCAAAAAGCAGTTGATTATAAGGCTGATTAGAACATAAGAACATAAGAACTAGGAGCAGGAGTAGGCCGTCTGGCCCTTCGAGCCTGCTCCGCCATTCAATAAGATCATGGCTGATCCTTTCGTGGACTCGGATCCACTTACCCGCGTTCTCACCGTATCCCTTAATTCCTTTATGGTTCAAAAAAAATCTACCTTTTTTTAAAAACATTTACTGAAGTAGCGTCAATTACTTCACTGGGCAAGGAATTCCATAGATTAACAACCCTCTGGGTGAAGAAATTCCTTCTCAGTTCAGTCCCTAAATCTGCTCCCTCTGATCTTGAGGCTATGCCCTCTTGTCCTAGCTTCACCTGCCAGTGGAAACATCCTCTCTACTTCTATCTTATCTATTCCCTTCATAATTTTATATGTTTCTATAAGATCCCCCCTCATTCTTCTGAATTCCAATGAATATAATCCCAATCTACTCAGTCTCTCCTCATCAGCCAACCCCCTCCACTCTGGAATCAACCTAGTGAACCTCCTTTGCATCCCCCTCCAGTGCCAGTACATCCTTTCTCAAGTAAGGAGACCAAAACTGCGCACAGTACTCCAGGTGTGGCCTCACCAGCACCTTGTACAGCTGCAACATAACCTCTCTGCTTTTTATTTCAATCCCTTTAGCAATGAAGGACAAAATTCCATTTGCCTTCCTAATTACTTGTTGTACCTGCAGACCTACCTTCTGTGATTGATGCACAAGGACACCCAGGTCCCTCTGCATAGCAGCATGCTGCAACTTTTTACCATTCAAATAATAATCCTTTTTACTATTACTCCTACCAAAATGTATGACTTCACATTTATTTACATTGTATTCCATCTGCCAGACCTTTGCCCACTCACTTAGCCTAACAACTATTGTTGGAGAGGTATTGGAATCGATCATTAAGGAAGTAATAAAGCATTTGGAAAATCGTAATCTAATCAAGCAGAGTCAGTATGGCTTCTTGAAAGGAGAATCATGTCTGCCTAATTTATTAGAGTTTTTTTGAGGAAGGTTGAACTAGAGTGGATAGAGGGAGACCAGCAGATGTGTCGTATTTGGACTTTCAGAAGGCTTTCAACAAGATGCCTCAAAAATGGTAAGTCATCAAATAAGAGCCCATGATGTTGGAGGTAGCATATTGGCATGGGTAGAGAATTGACCTGGACAGGATACAGCAAGTCGGGGTAAGTGGTTCTTTTTCAGGTTAATGACCCGTGATCAGTGGGATTTTACAGGGTTTAGTGCTGGGACCGCAACAGTTTACAATGTATGAATGACCTTGGAGGAAGGAAGTAAATATACTGTAGCAAAATTTGCAAACGACACAAAAATAGGTGGGAAAGCAGGTTGAGAGGGATGCAAACAGTTTAGAGATATTGACAGGTTAAATGGGGAAAAAAGTTGGCAAATGGAGGATAATGTGAGAAAATGTGGAATTGTTCATTTTAGAAAGGAGTACAATATAAATATTATATTTAAATGGAGAAAAACTGCAGAAAGCTGCAACACAAAAGGACGAGGGGTACTTATACATGAAACATAGAAAGCTAGCACACAGGTGTAGCAGGTAATGAGGAAGGAAAATGAAATGTTGGCCCTTATTTAAAGGGGGTTAGAGTATGAGTGAAGAACTAGACAATGTCTTGGTGAGACCACTGTGGAATACTGAACTGCTTTGGTCCCCCTATTTAAGGGAAGTTAACATTTCCTTGGAGGTAGTTCAGAGAAGGTTCACATGGGTGATTCCTGGAATGGAGAGGTTGTCTTATGAGCAAACTCTCAATCGTTGGGAGTCTGCTCACTGGAGTTTAGAAGAATGAAGTGAACTCATTGAAACAGGATTCTTAAGGGGTCTGACAGGGTAAGTACTGAGAGGATGTGTATTTTCATAGGAAAGTATAAGACCAGTGGGCATAGCATCAGATTAAAGGGGTGCCAATTTAAAACTGAGTCGAGGAACTCCTTGAGTGTTGAGAGTCTTTGGAACTCCTTACCACAGAGAGCATTGGGACAGAGGCCTTATGTGTATTTAATGCTGAGATGGATAAATTCTTAATCATTAGGGGAATCGAGGGTTATAGCGCAATGTCTGAAAAATGGACATGATGAATGTCAGATCAGCCATGATCCTATTGAATGGTAGAGCAGACTTGAGGGTTGAACAACCTATTCATTTTCCTGTTTCTAATGGTTTTATGGAGACATGGCAGGGGTGATGTTTTTCAGCCACGCAAACACAATATTCACTGTTGTAGTTGATTTTTGCAGGAGTTTTGTGTGAATATAGAGCTCGCTTTGAGAAGGAAACTAGGATTTGTTTGGTCCTTCCATTGAGTCCAAAGAACACAGCAAAGGCATTTTTGATGGAATTTCTCCCATTCTTATGTGAAATTGATTTACAGTTCTAAGACTCATTGCAGTGTGGCGACAACTACTGCAGTGTATACTGCCACTTCTTCAGTTGACTTTTGGAAGTTTTTTTTACCAAACGCTTGCTTCTGAATTTGTAGCAGGCAGCACTAGCATAGCTGAACCAACGTCAAATCTTATTAATGATGGCCTTTTGAGAGAAGTATTTATCAATGTTGGGAAATGCTCAGTGTATTCCAGATTCTATCCTTTTTGGGGAATGGAATATTTGACTGAGCAGGTTTGGATTAATGAGTTTTATTTTTGTAACATTCAGGGATGGGCTGAGTTTATCTTATGCAGAATTGAAGAGATCAAGCATGGCTGGCAAATCGGGTACAGAATGTGTAATTTCGGCTGTCCACATGGTAGTCAGTTTAGTTTTGGTGCAGAGGTAGCTGAGGCTAAAGAATTTTCTGCCAAAGTCTATTTAATATTCAGTCCGGAGGGATGTTTCTATTTGAGGTGAATACCAGTTGTTGAGTAGATTTTAAAAGGTTTTGAGGATGGCTATCTAATAGCCTTTCTTGGCAACAGTCCAGATTCTGAAGATGTCTGTTTCAGAACTTCCACTTAAGACAGTTGTAATCATTACCATCATGAAGCAGTTGCAAGATTGTGATAGAATTTCTTGAATGTTCAAACCTCTAGACAGCAATCCACAGAGCTTCACAATTTACTGAATCAAAAGCTTTGATCAGGTCAGTGAATGCCCAAAGCTGCAAGATGAGTATATGGAGTCTTGATATGAACAAAAGTCCTCCAACTTTGAAGATCTCCATCGGAATGCCATAACTGCTCTAGGTTGTTGTTATCATTTGTTTGATGGCTTCTCCCCACAGTGTTCGTCCACCCATCAATACTACCACAAGATAGTGGGGAATAGCCTGGAGAGTTTTAGCTGCTACTGCGGATTCACAGCTGAAAAGTTGTTGAAAATGTCTCTTCCAATGTTGACAAAAGGCATTGTCATCTTGAAGTAGAAAGACATTTCAAGTGAAGGACTACCTGCATCTGAAAGGAGCACCAAACAATCCCACAGCCAACTGATCAGATCAGAACTTGCAGCCCAACCCCATCCAATCAAGAATAGTGGTGGAAATTTAAGCAATAGGATATAGAGGTTCCAGCATATCCCCTTTCTCAATAATGGATGAGCCTAGTACATCAATACAAAAGACCAGGCTGAAGCATTTCTAATCACTTTCAGCTGTACCTGACGAAGAGCAGTTGAGTTATCTCTGTCTTGTCTAATATTTATCTTGCAATTCACATTGTAAGCAGGTTTTCTGGTCATTGTCATGTTGCTGCTTGTGGAATCTTGCTGTGTATAATTCGCCTGTTTGCTCTTGTTTAACCTTAGTTGATTTTGATCTGGTTTGTTTCAGTACAAATATCAAAAAGTGATATCTTTGGGCAGGTTCACTTTTTTTTTCATGTTTTTGTTTTTCCACGTGGATTGTAACATTTGAAGCCTCACCTGGGACCTCGAACTATTACAATGACAAAAGCAGAAGTTGCCAGAAAAGCTCAGCAGGTCTGGCGGCATCTGTGAAGAAAACATCAGAGCTAACGTTTTAGGTCCGGTCACCCTTCTTCAGAACTATTAGGCTGTGCGGACACTCTAGTTTTAAGCGGTTTCCATTCTGGAGCCTATTCGCAAGTTGGTTTCTGTGCAAGTTAGATCATAATGTAGGGCAGTAGAAAGTATCGTAAATGTTTGTTTGTTGAGTCTTTAAAATTATAAGCATGTATGGGATTGCATTTGTAAGTACAAGCATTTGTTAGTGAAACATTTATAAATCTGGGATCTCCAATATGTGTAAAATGGGGTTGGTACTGCACATGAAACCAGCATTGATTTATATGTATTTTTTGAAAATATTTCCATTCTGGTGCACGTTAGTTTTCACAATTTTTTTCCTGATGGGTGTTGATAAGCCCACTAAATTACTAACTTTTTTGATCATCTGACATTAATTCTAAACTTGGGCACAAAGATCCGTTTAAGTAAGCTGCATAGGTTAATTTGTAACAGCTGGTTTTGGTACTTGAAGCAGATCTTCCTCAGTTGGTTAACAATCTGAGTGCACACCTCAAATTGATGTTGAATGATGTCTGCACCAGAGATTCAGTGCATTATTTTCAAGAGAAATTATTTTTTGGTCTTGACAGACTGGTGTATAATTGTCATTGCTTATGCTATATCCAGTTGTTTCGTCCTTGACCGTCTCATTAAAGAGGTTAGAGCATTTGAACATGAGAAACTCCCAAGAAGAATGATTGCAATAATTAATTTAATTGAACTCTTAGGATGTGTAAAGATGGATAGAAACATTTTCTTTCAGCCCTAAAGTCCTTTGTTTTCAGATGTTAGCAGGTTCTTGGGCTGAATAGCCAATTTCTGTCCTTACATCTTATGGTCTTGCATGTCATTTTAACAAACTGACTTCTTTTAATAGAGGAAATCCAAGAGTCAAAGTCACTCCAGGTTACAAGGAGGAACAATGTGCTCCATCCCTAACTGTGGAGATGAAGAAAGTGCTTGATTTCCAAGCAAAAATCACAAGGTAATACTTGAACAAAAGTAGTCTATTCTGTTACAAATTGCCACGTTTGTTATTGATTCATTAGGGACTTTGACTTTGAAGTTACCTCCTAAGATTAAGGTCTGATCTTAATGGATGTAACTTCTTGTGATTCAGCTAATTGAATTGTTTTGCCAAAAATAGAGCAGGTGACTGGTTGAGTTTTGCCATGTGCCAGAAAGGAGTACACCATGCAATATTAATGGAGTCTCATGTCAAGTAGAAAGCAGCCTTAATAGGAGGAACTTGAACTGAAATTACAGAACTATTTTTCAATGTGAAATTTAAACCAAATAATCAGTTTTTTTGTATCTCATTTATAAGGCTCATTTTGAATTGCTTCGTTCCATTCTTCCTGTCTCCATTTGGAATTGACACACACAATCTATAATCTGAAGAATCACTCTGATTTATAATTGAATTGAATTAAGAATCGTCAAACACTTTTTATTTATGGAATTGTGCACTGTCCTTGCAGCCTCCCAAAAATTCTTAAATTTATAGTTTTACTTCGTGGTTATAGCATCAAGCAATAAAAAAATGCATTTTAAAAACTTGGTGATTGCATTTTTCTTTTTCTTTTCTTGCTGGTTACCACCGGAGTTGATTAGGGAGCTTAATGTGTGGGTGGGATTTCTATTTTGCTTTATGTTCATTCAAATATTCTCCAACAACGTATCAATATCGCTCCATTCAATAGGACCAGATAAGACAGCATTTCTAAACTACTTTTCTCACTGTCTGATGGTTTCAGGGATGAAAGTTGTCAGGATTCCCCAGTGGTGAAGGGTGATTGTTAGTGGGAATACAACTTTTACGACTTGGGAAGAGCTCCATGGTGATCCTTATGGCTCAACCCTACCTGTATTTCTGTTCCCCATTTTGGGAAGTCCTGGGATAAAGGCAGCTTCTTTTGCAACTGTTGAGCTTTCCTTGAGGTATATGTTTGCACTTGCCTCTAATGCAATGTGGTAAAGTACTGGCAGTCTGGTGAAACCTGCATTGTGGAGCATCTTTGGCTCCTAGTAATGCCTGGAAAATTATAGTGGAAATTCTGGCCAAAGTCCAAGTGATTTTGTATCCTGTGAAAATAGGCTGTGCAATGGCAATGTAGAGTTGATTTCTGATGCAGAATTCATCTCTTTTGAAGACAAGTGCACATGAAACCTTGACAACAAGGAGCGTAATTGATTTTTAACTTCTGGTGTGATGAATGGCCATGATTTTGTTTCAAAAATTGGGTTCTAAAGTGGAAAGCACCGTTTATTTCCTCAAAATTTGATTTGTATTTCTGTATTGTGTGGATTAAAAAGGGAAGGACATGGAACTCAAAAATTAAACTAAAATTGAGAATTGTACCTATTGTCTGGAAATTTGTTTGCATGCGTTTAAATGAGGCTTTTAAAATTCTTGTGTTGAATAGTATACTGCCTTAAAAGCAAGGGTAGAATAAAAACTAACTGACCTGTTACCTAGCAACAAGGTGTCCTATGACACAGGCAGACAGAAATGAGTGTTTCCATCTCTCTGAAATAAATCAGAAGGTTAGGGAGCATGCACGTTTCTTTGAGAGAAGCAAATCATTCAGCAGGAAGAAAGTCTGTAACATCAGCAGTGCAGTTTAGCAGTCTCAAACAGTTGGGTCAGAAGTAGTCCTGAGTGGCTGAATATCAATAGGAAAAAAAATCCTGAAACTGAAGTGGAATTTAAGGAAAACATATTTAGAAATAAATGAGCTATGTTAGCAACTTAAGGGTGTCAGGATGAGACAATAACTAAAGAAGAGCATTGAATGAATGTAGAGGTTGGCCAGAGAAAAAAAATTCCTTGTGTCACTAAATTTTAACAAGGTGACTCTTCAGGAAGGTTTAAGATCTGTAAGATTGTTCTTGAAAGTAAAAGGGTTAAAACTTTTTTCTGATGGTTTTAAATGAGAGTTTCAACTACTCGTGTAGTGTAATAAAATTGATGTTTTCTTTCTCCTTGCTAGTAATAAACTTTATGCTCTTGTTGAAAGTGTATTGGCAAATTTTTGTGAATATGTTCGGTGACTGACCCCCTCAAATTGACCATCAGTTTTATTTTTCATTCTGGTGTTTGACCAGTATTACCATTAACTGGGTTCATAAGACTGGTAGCCAAACGCAGAAGAGGAGCAGGCACAGGTCATTAGTGTTGCTGCCCTATATTAGGGAGCTACTGCTGGGGACAATTGCATGCGGTATATTCTCCTTTAAACCAAATCCTAGAATTTCACTTTGGGTGTGCTGGCATCTGAGAAATGCAAAGCTAATTGTTTTAGAAATTTGAATCTTTATCCAACCATGTGCTTGATTAACTCTTTTTGCCAGTACTGTTGGTTCATATTTTCTTATGCAATGGTGGTCTAAAGCTGTTTTATTTTTCCAACATTTCTTTCTTTTATTTTAAATCCATGTATTTTTCTCATCTGCACTGCCATTTGGTAGGTAGCTCAATGCTGCTGGGTTATTGCTGATAGCGTAAGCTAACTTTTGTTTATCCTGCTGTCTTTGGACTTTCCCAGCCAGGCACCTGACACACAATGAAATCTACCAATCTACCAAATAAAATCCGCACCTATAGAGCTTGATTTGGCAGAGATATAGACTCCTTAGTGATTAAAGCCTATCTAATTAACCGAGCAAGGGACTGCAACTGGCAAATAAGCAATGCCTTTTTGTAGGAAGGTTAGGGAAGCTGTATACACCTTGGAAAACAAGTGAGCAATGAGTAGAAGAACGAAAGGATTTGGGCTTATCACCCATCACTAAAAGAGATGTCTGAGATTAATTAGCCCATTAGAATAATTAAACAAAATTATTTGGTTCATTTGTAGAGGAACAGAATTGAAAAGTAGAAAATTTGTTAAACTTGTATAAAATCTTCTTTGTACCACATTTGGAGGACTGAACATTTAGTATAAGATGTATATGGAAAAGGAGTAGCCCATTCATCCCAGATAACAAGGTGTAGAGCTGGATGAACACAGTTGGCCGAGCAGGAAAGCTGACGTTTCGGGCCTAGACCCTCCTTCAGAAATAGGGGAGGGGAAGGGGATTCTGAAATAAATCGGGAGAGGAGCAGAGGCGGATAGAAGATGGATAAAGGAGTAGATAGGTGGAGAGGAGACAGGTCAAAGAGGCGGGGATGGAGCCAGTAAAGGTGTGTAGGTGGGGAGTTAGGAAGGGGATAGGTCAGTCCAGGGAGGATGGACAGGTCGAGGGGGCGGGATGAGGCTAGTAGGTAGGAGATGGTGGTGGGGCTTGAGGTGGGAGGAGGGGATAGGTGGGAGGAAGGACAGATTAGGGAGGTGGGGTAGCCCATTCATCCCCTTGAGCCTCTTCCATCATTCAATAAGAACAAGGCTAAAGATGTTGAAAGATTTACTTGAAAGATACCAGAATTGAAATGTCACAACTTTCAAACAAGATTGAATGGGTAGAGGCTTGTCTTTCTAGAAAAGGGAAGACACTGTGGTAATCAAATAGAGCTGCTTAAGATTGCATAAAGGTTTGAAAGCATTTACCATATCAATGATGACTCTACTTAGAAGAGATAGACAGTAGATGGTGGTTAATAATTTCAGTAGAAAATTCAAAAGGCAGCTCTTCACCCTGTGTGTGGGGGGAGTATCGACATTACATGCATACAAGGGGAAGCTAGATAAACAGGGAGGGAGTATGTAGGAAATGTGGGGTATGTTGATGGGATTAGTTGAAATATAAAGGAGACTTTTGTGAATGGGCATGAAGCTTTGGACCAAGTTACATGTTTCTGTGCTGTAAATATTTTGTAATGTTTTTGGGTGCAAGTTGAGAGCAGCCCAAGTTTAATTGAATTTAAGCAGATACTCAAGACCGTATTGGTAGTTATGTGCAACCTGTAGAATCAGGATCACCCTACCTATCAAGACATTGCGTGATCTGAAACTGAATAAGAAGAATCATAGTGAGCTAGACTGGCTATATCCTGTCAACCTCACCTACTAAATTACGGGATCACTCACGGGCGATTCACTTAGTTCAACACTTCCATGGTCAAACTTAACTTTTCAGAACCACCTTAATCTCAAAGAAAAACCAGGAACCATTCCTTTCCATCTTCCTCTCAAAGAGGCTATGTGATAGCTTGCAGATCAGGGACAAATGAATATTTGAGCCCTCACTAGGTGTTTAACAGTTGAACCACATAACATTGTAAAATTTGTGTGCATTGCCATTATCTTTCTGACCACCATGTGTACAACCATAACTCATAAAATTGAATCCACAAATAGGAGATTGAGAGCTTACATGCTGAAGTTAATCTGTTGATGGTATTATCTTGCATATTACACCTTTCACAACCTTTTGGATGTCCTAAAGGACGATAAAGTATTTAGAATCACGTTAGAATCACTTATTGCACAGAAGGAGGCTATTCAACATGTCATTTCTGCTAGCTGCCCTTAACAGCAATTCACCTAGTGCCATTCACCTGCCTTCTCCAAGTGGCCTGTACATTCTTCCTTTTCAGATAACCCAGTTCCTCCTTGAATCCCTCAATTCAGCCTGCTTCCACCGCACTCTGTCAGTGCATTTTAGGTCCTAACCACTTACGATGTGAAAAAGTTGCACGTTGACTTTGTTTCCTCTGTCAGTTAACTTAAATCTGTCGCCTAGTTCTTGATCCTTCCTATAATGTGAGCAGTTTTTATTCCCACACTACTCTGACCAGAGCCCTTATGGTTTTGAATGTCTCCATCAAATCTCTTCGCAACCTTCTCTTCTACTAGGAAAAGAGACACAACCTCTTCATGTAATAACTGAAGTTCCTCATCCTTGGGTCCTTTCCTAAAGTCTTTTCTGCTGTCTGTCTAAAGCCTTCATGTTCTTCCTTCCAATTGAGGAAGAACTATGATCCTGTAGCCATTTAGTGTAGCTTCCTTGTTTTTGTATTCTCTAGCCTTGTTGATAAAACCTAGCATGCTGTATGCATATTATCCATGTTTTTTCCAAATCTCTCCTGCCACCTTTAATAATTCATGCACCTGCACACCCAGGCCCCTCTGTTTCTACACTCCTTCAGAACTGTAAATTGAATCATTTCGTACTTGTCTGCATTAAACTTAATCTGCCACTTTTCTACCTATTCTATCAATTACCAATGTCTTTTCAAGTTTCTGTATTGTCCTCCTTGCAGTTCACAATACTTTCAAGTTTTAAATCATCTATAAATTTTGAAATTGTGCCCAGTTCACCAAGCTCTAGGCTTTTAATATATTTTAGGAACAGAAAAAGATTGACACCAACCCCTGGGAAATTCCAGAATATACCTTATAAGTAACCTTTAAATCCTGCTCTGTTTCATATCACTCCATATTCGTGTTGTTAGAGTATTTTTTATTCTATGAACTAGAATTTTATCTGCAAATCTGTTATGCAGTACTTTATTAAATGGTTTTTGTAGCCCATGAACAATACGTCCATGGTAATTATTTGGATAGAAATAATGTGCAAGGAAAAGGGGAAAGCGTAGATTAACAGTTGGTAATAAGCTTCAGCTGAAGACGTGACAGGCTGAAAGGCGACGTGACAGGCTGAAAGGCTACCTGCTGCACAGTAACACTTGTGATTCTGTGATCTACCCTCTCTGTTACCTCACCAAAATATACAAGCAAGTTCGTCAGGTACAGTTTTCCCTGACCAAATTAGTTCTGGCTTTATTTTAAACGCCATTTGCCCAGTGTTTTGTCCTGGTTTGTTATTCAGTCCTCTGATGCTGCCTGCCCAAAGGAATATGGAAAATTATGCTCACTACCCCAATAATTTCTGTTGTGACTTGCGTTGGTATCCTTGGATGCATCTCCTATCCTGGTGCCTCATCAACTTTAAATACAGACAATCTATTCAATTCCACCATCAATTTTAAATGCTTCAGACATCTGAATGTCAGCGCCCTTTTTATCATCATGATTGACACAGCATCTTTTTGCTCGGTAAAGACAGGTGCAAAGTTTCATGTCCTACCTCAGATATGCTCTCTGCCTCCATGTGTAAATCATCTTGATCCCTAATAAGCCCTACGCTGTCTTTGCAAACACCGTTTTTATTTGTGTGTGTGTGTGTGTGTGTACGCACACGCAATAATGTGGTTTGGATTCCTTTCTTTGTTAGTTCACAGTTATATTTCATGCTCTGCCTGTCCTATATTCCCCTTTGTATCTTTTTATATTCAGCCTGGTTTTCAGTTGTATTAATCATTTATAATTTCTCATAAGCATTTTTTTTAATATTAGTCACTATATCTTTTATCATACAAGGAGCTTTGGGTTTATTTGCCATACTTTCCTCTGGTTAGACTGTGCTGGACCACCTCTTTAAAGTCAGTCCATTGTTTCAGCCTTTTGATTCTGGTTTATCTGGGTCAGATCCATTTGAAGTGGTTTATCCTCAGTTAACTATTTTTA